>NC_044059.1:2684943-2832443 GCF_902167405.1 Gadus morhua
CTAGACGAAGGCAGGCGCGAGGGGGAGGGAGCATGGAGTTTGCTAATTGACCTTGCGCAGCCTCTCCGTCGTTCTTTATTAAAACTTCATTTAAAGAAGAACAACGACGGGAAGGGCTGCCGCCGCCAACGCCGCCGCTCCCCTCGCCGAGCGTAATGGATTAGAATCCATTATACATTCTACACAAGAAGGAGGGAGAGAGAGACCTGCTTAAAACTATATTTTTAGTACTGAAAATTAATGCGTTCACACAAGCCACTGAATCATTTTAAATGTTCTTTTTTAGTATATTAGGTATATGTGTTGAGAAGACCTATATTTCAACAAGAAGCCGTGAGGCCCCGCCGAGAGTAATGGCGTGTTAATTTATTCATGATTTTTTAGCTATGCCGTAGCCATGTTGTTTCTCATGGGTTCCTCATGTTGGGGGGGGGGGGGGGGGGGGGGGCTTTATTAATCGTGCACTGGAGCCACGCGCCTGTCGTTTGTGGTGTGCTATCGCTTCTCACCTTGATACAGTCTAACCGCTTTTAGTGTGTCGCAACTGGGACGCGGCAGACCTAATGAACTCTGTTTATGAAGGCGCCGTGAAAATGGGCCACAGAAACTCTCATCTGCTCATCTACTCTCACTGTTGGAATAAGTGTTTCCGTATCATATGGATTGCGGTTGAACCCCGCCCCCTCCTCCCAATTAATTTGTAACTCAATCTGATGTGTTAGATTTAAGGTTGTGCAAAAGACATTGACTGGTTACCACAAACACCTCTAGGCTAGGCAAGTATTTACATAGAGTTGGAGTAAATCCAGAAAGAGTAATAGACTCATAAAAACGGATAAAAAAAAAACATCACACATGACCCAAAAATTCCATTGAGTGAAACTGTCAACAAGAAAAATGGCATGCGGTCTTAGGGTATTACTTTCAAAAGGGAAAGTACATGTACTGTCTTAAACTGGATTTTAAATTTCTGAAATGGCTGGATAAAAGCAAATAGGAAATAATTATATTAATTACATCTAATTATATTTATATTGGCCTCTCTTGCTCCAACACACACACACACACACACACACACACACACACACACACACACACACACACACACACACACACACACACACACACACACACACACACACACACACACACACACACACAAGCACACACAGACACAGACACACACATACACACACAAACACACACATATTTGCACAGCTTTAATATTTGCCTTGGACCACTCATTGTCCATTTAGAGTTTGGAAAAACTGAATGATGAGCATGCGTATAATTTTTACAATTCAAATTTCTTGGGTATTAAAAGGTTAGATTGCACATCAGGTTGACTGTGAGCACAGGTGCTGATTAAGTTGATTCACTGAAGCAATTACGGCCAGATCCCCTTTAATTACTATGGCTTTTATTGTGACTGCATGATAATGGAGAATAGGGCCTGAAGGAGGTTTAGATGGAGATGGGCTTGAACAGGATCACTCACACACACACACACACACACACACACACACACACACACACACACACACACACACACACACACACACACACACACACACACACACACACACACACACACACACACACACACACAAATGAACACAAACACATACACAGAGGAAAGAAAGGAAAAGTAAAAAAACATGTACTCATTCTTTCTTTTGTCTCAGTCCAAAGAAAAAGGACACACACACGCGTTCACAGAGGAGGTGGAACTGCTGAATGTCCAACACAACGGACACTCTGAGCTTTCCGAGACTGAAGCTGGCTCCTATAAGACATGCCGACACGCAAAGCCTGCAGGATTGTATATATATGGATGGGGCCTCTGAACCAGGCCAGTAGAGGCAAAGATTTGGATAATTTCACTAGAGCTTCCTGTGACACACCTGCCCACACCTACCAACATGTGCACACAATTTATCCTACCCGACACACACACACGCACGCACGCACGCACGCAAACACAGCTTGACAGACACTTGACACGTACACCACCCCCTGCCCGCCCGGACTGCGCGGAACGTGCATGGAGAGTGGAGCAGACAGCTACACAACAGGCAATATCCCCGCCCTTCAGGCGCTGGTGCTGCGCCCGCCGGACGTGTCCGCCTAGACGGAGCCGATGGAGCTGATGGAGGGCCGGCCACGCCTCAGAGGAGAGCGCAATGAGGAGCCTCCGCATTGCCCCGGAGATGCGTTGAAAACGCTAGAGTTACCCCCCCCCTCCCACCTTGCCCTCCCTCTCCACCCTCCCTACAAATACACATACACACACACACACACACAAACACACACAAACACACAGACACACACAGATGCACGCTTCAAAAGGCTCGGGGGGCGCTGAAGATTTCCCTGTCACCGGGAAATGGAAATCGAAAGCGGCGCACACATCCGTTATCTAAATGTTAACTCCGGTGCCCTCCCGGTTGTCAACAGTGACACCAGGTACAGCCAATAGCAGGCGAGCAGCTTTGCTTTGGGCTGCTGCCATGGTACACCAGCTCTGTGGTGATGAGAGGGGTAAAGGGGGAGGGGGGGGGGATGGAGAGGGGCACACTGACACGGAAACAAGCCGGTCTCTACAGAAGTAGTTCCACACAGGCGAAGCTGGTAGGACTACTGGGAATGTCGGGGCCTTGCTTCAGTGATGGTCAGCTCCATGTGGTTTCCAACACGCGGTCACATGGTGCTGAAAGTTGAAGGGCCGTCAGAACTGTCACTTATTCCACAGATGAGTGAATGAGAATAGTAATTAAGTTATGGGGAAAGGCCTGCATGTGTGTGGTAACTGTACCAACCCACAGTCTCTGTGCTTCTACACTCTAGCCTCGTGTAATGCAGCCCGTTGCAGCAGGGGGCCCATGTCCTCAGAATGAGCACAAAGACACAGAGCTAAAGACACAGAGCGAGAGAGACAGACAAAGAGATAGAGACATGGAAAGGGTAGGAAACTAGTGGAAGGACAAGGTGTAGACAAGAGACCGGAGAAGCTGAATGCGGTGTCCGTGCACATATTTACGTTCCGGGGGGCCGAGGTGCAAGGGGCCGGATATATTTAGCCGCTGTAGACTCTTAAGCCCCAGGATGGGTTTTCAAAGTGAGGTACCTGTTTGAAGATGCATAGCATTTCACCAACCCTGCCCGTCCCTCTGTCTCGCCCAAGGGGATACATCCAGCACCCTCTGAACCATGGTGTGAAGGAGAAGGAGTAGTAGAGGAGGCACAACCAGAGCTGGTTAATCCCCTGGACATAGCCACATGAAGTATTATAGACCTATATGATTAGACTACATTCCTTCCTACATATAGACTACATATTAATACAGGAATAAAGGATAAACCAGGGAAGTAACTTTTTAAATGGGAGACATAGATTTGTATGTACATGGATTTACACGCAAGCACACACACACACACACACACACACACACACACACACACACACACACACACACACACACACACACACACACACACACACACACACACACACACACACAAAAACGTGTTTGTCTCACACTTTCCTCCCCAGTGCCTTTCTCTTTCTGTTAGGTTTAATTCCACTGATGTTCCCTCTGTCATCGATCATGATCTGGTGTCGGCTGGAGCGCAGCCCGTTAAAGTAGTAGACTGGCTACTAAAGAATCCTCTGGCTGAACAACACTTTCTACCTTTGATAACTCCGGTTGCTTGATCTCGCGTTGTTAACGAGCGTGTGCGTTTTAAAGGCCATTGTGATAAGGTAGAGTAATTGCTCTGCAAAATGTCAGTTTTTCTGTTTTGTTACCAGCTTCACTTTGAAAGACTATTCTTGCTTTCATAATGTACGTTTTTTTTTAACTTAGAGTTATAACCAATCTCAAGTCCTTTTTTATTCCAGAATGATCTTGAAATTCTCATACATGCCTTTATTACTTTCAGACTTGATTACTGCAATATTATATCCAATCCAAACTGTATCCATTTACTGCTCTGACTCAATCCAACATTCACAAATTACAGATGGTTCAGAATGCAGCAGCCAGATGCTTACTGGTACCAAAAAGAGAGAGCACAACACACAAGTCCTGGGTCAAGTCCTGTTAAATTCAGAATTTATTTCAAGACTTTACTTTTTGTTATTAAAGCTCTAAATGTAAATATCCCCCCCCACCCTATATTGCAGAAATGCTTTGCCCACACTCCAACACCAGGTTGACCCGGTCGTCTTCAAAACCGCTCTTATCAGTCCCCCGTACACGTCTCAAAACAAAAGGCGACGGGGCATTCTGTTGCTGGCCCTCAGTTATGGAATCCCCTTCCACCCCATATTAAGTCCTCTACCAACATATGCAGTTTAAAGTCTAATTTAAAAACCTACCTTTCCTCTGTTGCTTTTAACAACCCCCTCCTTTCCCCATTTTTCTTTTAATCTTTGTTTGAAGTCATACTTTTTGTTTTTAACTTTATTTTCCCTGCTCTTCTCTATTTTGCCATGTAAAGCGCTTTGAGTCAACTCCTGTTGTATTTAAATGTGCTATATAAATAAAAGTGACTTGACTTGATAATGTCAGATAGCTTTTTGTTTTTCTGCGTTATCGCCCATTTTGAACAAAGGTGACCAATATTTATTTCATAATACAGTTCAAGGTTTTCTGTTTAGGACTTTATTAATATTGTAGTTTCAAGAGATTACATGTAAAGTTCAGAATGTATTAAAATACAGTTTTACATTACATGCAACATGTTCAATTTTGTGAATGAATCAGATTTGATGAAGTACAAATCCAGAAATGTGCATCCACTTCCATCACTCATTTCTTTTCAATGTAATTTTCTGATTGTTTTAATGTCAAAAGTAGCTGCCATTGATCGAATACTCTTCTACTTATTCACCATGACACGTTAAAGTATCAGGGCGCCACGCATTAGTGTCTTCATTTGAATTGAATAGCAAATAAAAACCTTTATTAAGTGTCAGTGTTACAACCCCCCCCCCCCCCGCGACTCCATTTCAACTCTACAACAGAGGCCGACTCTTATGGATTCCATTCAGAGGAATTTGCTTGGCTGCAGATTAGATTTTTAGGAATTCGCAAATGTCAATGACACTATTGACAGCTGTGTTCAACAGGCCATGTTTTGTCCTTATTGTACCCAATGGGAAGGATGGGCATGTGCTACAAAGCCGTCGTACACGAGTGACTCATTATTCAAATATTCATACATCCCTGTTAATACACAGCCCACACAGCAGACCCTTACAGTGGCCTGTGCCCCCCAGCCCAAATGCCCTTTTATATCCCCCAACAGAGAGAAAAAAAAAAATACCCCCCCCCCCCCCCACCATCACTCTTTCCGCTGACTTCCAACATTCTCTCTCTCTCTCTGAGGACCTGAAGGGTGCCAGTCTGTTGCCGTGGGAAACTGAGTTCCCGCCAGTTGTGTAGTCCTTCTAAAAACAACCAGGGATGAGAGCAGAGGACCTAAATGAGGGCTTTATGTATCTCCCCCCCCCCAGTGCTATGAAGGAACAGGGGACAGATGAGGGATTCTTCTTCTGTCCATCCATCCAGTCATCTCTCCCTGACCTCTTGGCACAGAATTTGTAATGTAGAGGAAAACAGACTGTGTGTGTGTGTGTGTGTGTGTGTGTGTGTGTGTGTGTGTGTGTGTGTGTGTGTGTGTGTGTGTCACTGCACACAAGGATATTTTCTTTTCCTTCATAGGCGAACGCCACCGCCACCGGTGTCAGTGGGTCACATACTATCTGCTCCCTGGTTAATGGGCTGGAGAGACGGGCACCACGTCCGATTAGTTTTAATCTGCTGCTTTGGACCAGATGTGAAATGGAAGAGGTCCCAATGCATTTCAACACACCAGCAACGTTTGCACTCAGGATTGGAAATGAGAGAAACTATGTGTCTATTTATTGTATTTCTTTCCTGCGATGGAAAAGGATGCATGGACCAATTATATAGAAAGGCAATGGTTTTTATCTTATTGAGTTTTTCTGCACAACAGTTTAAAAAGCAATTTCAAGTGCTTAAATTAATCGAGTGTGCATTAAGTATTGTGTCCACATTTAGTATTGTGTCTACATTTGGTATTGCAGTTGCAAATTTACAGCAGAAGATTCAATTAATTTTAAATATTCAAAATCTTAAAGATTTTATTACATTTTTTAAATAACTGGACTAAGTGTTATATATATGTTTTTCTTTTGATATTTCACATTAGTAGCCATAACCTTTCAAACCAAGAAAGTACCCAAAAAAAACAACCTTTTTCTCTCCATTGACAGTTGTTCATCAATGTGATTTTACAGTTACAGATATTGTATTGGTTCATATAGGTGTGGAGATGGATATTATTGTCCAGTTGATTGTTAATTGTACGTGTTAGGCATGACCTAAGAATTAAGGTTTACCAAAAGCGGCATCCGAACAAGGAACCTTTTGAAAATATCAGACATAGATATTATTCAAAAGTGACAAGTGAAAGTGTTTTTATGTCTACAGGCGTCTAGGAGTTGACAATATTGAACACCGTTTGCCAATCAGGAATGGGAAATAAATACGCTTGTAAACTATTCTGAACACCTATGCATAACCTGAGTCTCCCATAGATTTTAACAACTCCCTCCATCTCAAAGACGCATCGTTTTAAACACTGTGCTTTGGAAGGCCGACAGTTTGGCAAAGTCCCCTGACCTCTGGGGATCAGAGTGAATGGAGTCTGAAGGTCCACGCGGACCCCTCAGAGCAGGACAAAGTCACCCATGCTGGTGGTTGCCCTGCAAGGGTCTCGGATAAACGGCCACTCCCTCTTCTCGGGTGTCAGGCTGCTAGACAGGTCGTAGTCCCGGCCGTGACCCGCCAACAAGGTGAACGCCGGGTACTTGTCCCGCACAGACGGCCGCAGCAACTGCAATCAGAAGCGGAAATAGTTGTAGCCGGAAAGCGAAAATGTTTCCCTCCACCACCTAGGGAAACTTACCTCTCCACTGCCCCTATGCCTTTCAGTGCACAAGCAGGTAAATTTACTTTTACCACAACAAAATGGAAACTTTACAATGGATTAAAGCATTCAGTGATCAAAGAGACATTCCCCTTTTCATCCTGGCCTCGGAGCCAGTTCACTGGCCAGACGCGATGACAATACATGGCTAAAGGCTGCCACCTGCTGGTTCGTCTTGAGAACTACAGCCTGGTCCCACCTGCGTGGAGATCTGATGAAGAGTCCCACTTTATTGTGTCATTGTCATTTTCTTCATCCTCAGTCCATAGTTGAACATTATTTTGACAAAACGACGACATAGTGAGTGGAACAGCGTGTGTGTCTTTTTGTCCTCGCCCTCACCTTGGAAAGCTCTTGGCTGATTCGGTCATAGTCCTGGACTGTCCTAGAATAGAACCCTATGGTGCAACTCGGGTCCATGTTCGCAAACGGCATCTTCTTTGGCGACGGGCAGTGATAAGACTGTACAAAAATCAATGAAAAATCACCTCAATATATTCATCACGTATACATGCAGTTGGGAAACATGACGGGTTGCACAGTCACTGGCTTGTCGGATACACTGTTGTATTGTCATTATTTATCTTATATGGATGTTTCCACTTGTCCGGCATGAGTCAAAAAAGCTAAATCCTATTCTCTGAGCCATTATAATATCCATAAATGTACCCTACTAGGCACGTTGTCAAATTGCATCATTCAACTGAAGCCCCATCGTACCTGTGGTGGAGGCGGCGGTTTAATGTGCGGCCCCTAAAATATTCAGGATCCCTCTGCCGCTGATCTCTGATTCACCATATTTCTCTTAAGCGACGGCTACATGCGCTGGAGCAGCGGCAAATAAATCAGCCGCCTGGCACTCGGTAATTGAGTGGAGGGCCGCTTTAAGATTCATACCCTTAAGTACTAACAGAAACTATTAAATTCACATTACTGCCGCGCCTACCCCGCGTGCCCGCTCCCCAAGTCAGCTCGTCTGTGTAATTTCACATTACCTGCAGAGGAAAGGTGCTCTTGCTGACATCCACAAAAGACTGACAGTAATGAGGGTCCATGTAAATCAAGCTGTCGTCTGCAAGGACAAAACAAAAGACAAGTTATTCAAAAACATTGGATGATTAGAAAAAAAATACATAAAAAACACTTTATTTTGCAATTTCTATGCAGAGCAGCTCAAAGTCACCCATTCCGCCAACTGTTAAGATTCTTCCGCGTCAAATTTGCCTCCCGGAAGGTTGTTGCTTTTTACTACCCACCAGGGTGGATTCAATTCTGCATAATCGCATGCGTTTGTACAAGCTCATCCTTCACGTCGGCAGAAAAAAAAGCAAATAAGTGAAAAGACAAGAGAGGAAAAAGAAGAGGCGGTCTTTACATTTTTGTGTGAGGGAATTACTTTTGCAAACACGCAATTATACCGCCGTTCCATTTGCATATGATGAATGTGGGCCGGAGCGGCACGGTGGCAGGCAGAATGTATCGCTTGTCATTTAGACATCACGCCGCTCCGTGTTTCAAATTGGTAAAATGTAAATGGTGTAAATATTGACTGCCAAGATGTACAACTGGAGGTTTCTCCAGGCTGCTGAAGGTGATGAAGAGTGGTTCTCTTTGGATTCCATACTCCGCCCTTACTCACTTCTCCCTCACTATAACCTCATCCACTCACTCCTCTCTGCCTCCACCACCACCACCACCACTGGGGCCCGATGAAATGTATGCGCACCTCCTATGGAAATCAATTACAGCCTTATAACTTGGGAGGTTTTTACTAGTGATGAATGAGGAGGCTCGGGAGGGGTCGTTGAAAATAGAGTGAGGCGGCACCACCCACACCCACACTTCTCAATCCGCTTTCCCCATGCAAACAGGAATGCATTAACTTAACTTCTCTCTTTACACAAGGAAGGTAACAGGGTATATTATGCAAAATAATATTCTATTCCTACCAATCCAATCTCTCTCACACACACACACACACACACACACACACACACACACACACACACACACACACACACACACACACACACACACACACACACACACACACACACACACACACCACTAACCTTGAAATCCCACTAAATAGCGAGCCTGTTCGTGCTTCCCCCCAAGGACACCGATACAGAACTCCAAACTCAGAACGCTCTGTGAGCCGCACAACAGAAACACAAACACAGATGGGAAAGGGAGACACATCAGACAAGATAGAAACACAACATAGACCATACAGTTTGTTTCTAAAGTTATTCTCTTAGGTACTACAATATGATCCATTCTAACTATTTTAGTCAGGGTTAGAGCTGATGTTGTCTCACCTTGACGAAGTTGAAGTACTCTGGGTTGGTCTTATCCTCACCCAACCGAACTGGGACAAGGATAATGACAGCCCGGCTATCCAATGGGATGGAGGCTGGGCCTTGGGTGTCCAATGGGATGGAGGTTGGGCCTTGGCTGTCGAGTGGGGAAGGATTGCCTGAACTCTGAGCAAAGGACTTTGACCTGTGGATGTCAATGACATCTGCATTGTACACTGAGGAGGAAAAAGAGAACAATCACAATCCAATTAAAGTAAGAAGAAAACAATGTTCTAATAAAGTCAGACAGAGATGAGGTGTAGAACAATAGCGTGACATTTTCAAAGCCATTATCAGTACCTGTGCAGTCGTGTGAGACGTAAGCAGTTATGCTGGCCAATCCAGGCTCTGTTGCCTGCTCTACAGCTCTTCTACATGAATTATAATGGAGTACACGCGAGTACACGAAGAAGAGAAGAAATGTGAATGAGGGAGAAAGAAAGAAAGAAAGAAAGAAAGAGAGAAGGAATGACATTAAAGAGAGCGAAAAACAAAATGCTTGTCATGAGACTTTCTTGAATCAATTGAATGATTGCTGATATACATCTGTCTTGTATTTGAGGGTTCAACAAATGAGAATTTATAATATAATCATCGGTATACCATAAATACATTTATGTTAATTTAAAGTAGTTTTACGTTTAATTTGTTTTATCGTCTCTCTCTGTTTTCTTCATAATATGGGGATTTCTGTAATTTTATTGTAGTGATATTGTTTCTGAAACTGTGTGTGCGGTGTGTCTTCGTATTGAAACTATGGTCTCAATCAGAGTGGACACTGTACTCTCAGTGTACTCTCAGTGTCATTACCGTACAATGCCAGACTTACTTCAAGATATGTGCCACCACGGCTGGCCCGTACCAGTCCCCAGCCTGCTTGCCCAGCTCCAGGCCTAAGCGGACCAGGCTGTGGAGGCCCAGCTGGGCCCCGGGGATGTCTCCAAACCAGGACACCAACGTACGGTGGTACAGCTCCCTCAGGTGGCCGTCGGCTTCCTCTGCAGCCCCCTGGCTCTGGGAGCCGCCCTGGGCCTGGAGCCGGGGCCCAGGAAGGGACCGGGGTCTTTTGGGGTCTTGGTAGCCAGGCAGAGAGGACTCAAGTGTGGCTACCAGGCGCTGGGCTGCCCTGGCGGTCCGTGTCCCTGTGTCCAAGGACTCCAAGTTCAGGGCCTCTGACCACGTCCAGTCTGAAGGGAGGCAGGATAGTGCTAAGCCTTTTCTGATGCAAATATTCCCCAAATTAATATCTATTTTATCTAGTTAAATGATATAATATAAGATCTAACTATTAGATGCATATTATTAGCTTATCCTAAAGCTATTCTCACAATACTCATTCTCAACCCATGTAAACATCGTTTGCATTTCAGGCGTCCACACAAATCCTAACACGAAACCGCACAGATCCGGATAGATTTGAAACCACCTCTGAGTGTGATCAGAAATGTGTGGTTTCGGGGACCGGATTCGCCGGCTCCATCTGGACGGTCAACCGAAACGCACAAGACTGATGCGGTTTCACCAAGAAATCGTCTCCGTGTGGACGGGGCCTAAGTCACCATGAAGACTTTGACTTCATGGTGTGCAAGGATTATTAGACCATTACGAATCATCACCCAATGGAAGTGCATGAAATCGTATCGCTTGACTAGATGGCTGTTGAGCGCGTCTTTAACTCATTGAGTGCACCGAGCAACACAGTCCTCCTCTAACCAAGGCTCCCTTCTCAAGCTTTTTCACAGTTTGAGAAATTAAAGTTTTCACGTTTAATCACCTGCCGGTAACCGAAGCGATCCGCCGCAACGGGTAGGCCTACATGGGCACATTTTCTTTTTTAATCAGGAGCTCATTCAATTATAAGCCTGGATATGTATCACTATATCACTTTTACGTCGGCATGCCCACACAAACAGGGTGGGAGCCCAAGGAGAAGAGAAGGGGAGTGTCTTCAGCTATAAACACAAAGACTGAGGGGAAGAGACTGGGACACTCACATAATGACCTTGCTCCAAAGAGAATGACAGATAAATTGATCAATAAATATCCCCCAAGTGGCCATTAGTCATTTTATAGAGAAAGAGTTCATTAATGACATATTTCCCAGTTGGAAGTTTTAAATATTGTTTTCTCAATGACTGCATTAAACTTGCAGGGGTCTGCTCCAACCCATCACAGGCTGCATTGAGTAATGCCCCAGAGGATAGTTCTCGGAGATACAGAGACAACTTTCCTTGCTATCAAAGTCATTACATCACACAAAGTCGCCCTTTCCTTCTAGATCTAGAGATGGGACTAGTATGCTTTAGTAATAATAGAGTATACTATGACCAATAAAAGCATATGCTTAAGTTAAATTTAAATTATCTCCGTTAGTACATTGACATGGGCATTACATTTACACAAACACATGTAAACACCCATGTTCGATCAAGTGGTTTAAATGCATTCATGGAGTATAATGTGATAAGGACACAATTCAGAGAGATAAGGCCAAATTTAAAGAATTTAGTAAATTAAAAAGTTAAGAGCATTTTAATGAAAGCCATACGTTTGGGAGAAGTGCGACCATTCCCTCAATAGAGACCCATACATTACCCACAATGCATTTCTGTATTATGTTGTTAAAGAGAGGTAGCCAACAACTATTGGATTGTGTTTGTTTGTTCATGGTGTGTCACTCACCTCTGCCCAGGAAGTGCAGGATGAGGGCCTGAGCCAGCATCATCTGTCCAGTCCTCAGCATGCAGCCCCAGCCGCAGTCAGAGGTCAGGGTGGAGCCGGGTAAGGGTGGGAACTCCTCCCTATAGGTCAGCCACACACGTGAAGCAAAGTCCCTGCGGAACGACTCAGCGTTCCCCCGGTGCGGGACTTCATTCCAGGCCTCACGGCCAGCTTCAGCCAGAGTGTCCTCATCCTCTGTACACAAAACAGGGAAGGACACATTTGTGGTTCTTGAAATTGTAATAACCTTATGTGTTGAATTTGAAAACAATTAGGAGTTTTTCCAATATTAGTAACATTTCCAATACCAATCATTTTCCTTATGAAGAGCCTTCAGCATCTTTGTTAACGTTTTAATTTCCAGTCTAGATGCCAGTCCAAATACATAAGTCAATGACCTTCACAGCAATACTATATCTTTAAATATGCATAAAGGACAGCCACAAAACCAGAAAAATGAGGAGTAGGATTAAATAGCAATTTCATAGTTGCATGAGGATGTAAAAACATGCAAAGCATTCAATATATTTAATATATTCAAAGACTCAGCAAAGTGCTGACCTGATTGAGACAAACACAGTAATGCGTATTTGTGTGTGCGTGTGTGTGTGTGTACCTTCAGCCTTGAAATGGTAACACTTTCCCAACAGGAACACTGGAGAATTCCTACTGAATGAGGTCTTAGACTTCAGCGCCCAACCTACAACGTGTGAAGTTATTTCAGTAGATTAACTTGTATCTATAACAACTGCGAATCTAATTTAAAGGCTTGACTCAATTGAAAACAGCTATCTCGATCAGTCTATAATCGACACAATTGAACAGGGTCATATTCTATCTTGGGTACAAGATAGAATATGGGCCATATTCACTGAATACATATGAGACTACCTCGATGATGTCTCTATCGATATTTTACTAGTGCTTGACACCATGTGAATGTAAATTAATGAAGACGTTGCGAATAGACAACTATTAAGACATACTGCTGATAGGCAGTATATATACAGATCACTTACTGTACTTCACATTGTGCCATGCCGACCTGAACTTTGTCTTAAGTTTTTCCACATCCTCGTCTCCTTTATTTTCCATTTCACCACTTAGAAACATAATCCATCCCAATAATAAGCCAACTGCAAGCACGTCAATTTAGACACACAAACAAGCGCATACACACACATATAAACTGTTGTTGGCTGCGTGTAGGCATCACTGAAATCAGACCTTACTCTGACACATTGTTACCGCGTAGGGTCCTCTATCGACCGTATTTTAACAATTGTATTATTTTCTTTAAAGAGATATTGCGAACGGACTGACACTTATATTGCCAATGTTCACATCGCGAGGAAGTACAAATGCAGTATCACTGCTTCTCGCGATTTTTCCAGCGGGCCAAGATTAGAGGCTGAATGTTTTATTTTTCTACTTACAACGAGTGGCGGGGTTTCGCCCACTTCCTGGTCATTTATAAACACTCGAACAAGTCCGCTCGCTTGAGCTACGCTGTACAACAAAACAGGCGCACCACACTCAATAAATGCTGGCTGAGAAATTAAGTGAAAAGCAAAGCGCGCAGTTAAACTGTTCATCATAGGGATTATACCAAATCTTTTAATATTGTTTTTTTAATGCCACCCATTTAATGTAGCCTACTGATGAATAGCATATTAATGATAATAGTAATTATATCCATAATAGTAGAATTACAATTTGTTGGATGAAATGATCCTGGACATAATTATAGTTACGTCTGGGGACGTTACGCTACAGCATTGCAAATGTACTAAAAAGTGCTTTTCCAAAAAAAACGGACTTTCCACCCATCTTTAGGTAGATGAATCGGCTCCCATAGTGTACTTTTTCTGCCAGTTTTTTTTTTTTTTTTCTGACACATAATAAACAACAAACGCGTTTCGGACTTAAACACGCCTCCTATTTATGTAAATGATTATTCTCAAGTGGGTATAGCGCCACACCTTTAGTCTTCTATCCTTAGTTTTATTTGCCCTATACATTTCATAAATAGCTTTAACGCTACAGAACATTGCATTTTGTTATTCATCAAAGCCATGGTGCATTTTATTTAGTAGCTGTAGGGCGTGTGCCCCATAGAACAAGGGTGTGTAGTTCTGCGCACAACTACAGCAATTACGGTAGCCCATTCCATTCTCCAGTCTTCCCCCAGGATAGCTGGCGATGAGTAGTGAGTGAGTGGAAAACGGAGCCTGCCTTCTTGGGAATCTAGCTAAAGCACATCAGCTGCAACTGCCATGGCTGAACGCCGCGCCTTCGCCCAAAAAATAAGCAGGTAGGACCTAGCGGGCTACACCTCCATGCTTCTATAACAATCCGGGTCGACGTAGTGGTGGTATAATAAGGTCATCTGCGGCTGAGCACCGGGGGTTCATGTACCAGCAGAGGCCCAGCCGCCCGCAGAGCCTAGCATTTTCAAGCTAGTCTCCCTTTTAGCCATACAGGGAGAGATGCTCAGCAGTCCCACCCATATACATAACGGCGACCCCAGTGACGTATCGTAATTGTTCCTTTGTTTTCGTTGTGTGGGTGGGTTGAAATTATAACAGAGGCACACTGCATGACACGGTGGGCGTGTTTCCATAGAATCCGGCAAGGTAAAGTTAGTGTGATTTAAAGGGATTTCGGGCAATAAGCAACCCCCTTCAGCTAACGGTTGCTAGTTTGCTGGGGGGCACTGATGTGGCATAACTTTGCTGTCATGTTTACCAACACCCAGTTGAGACGATAAAGCAGACCATTGTCATGTAGCGAGACGGGCTCAAAAGCCTCTCAATAGCCATCAAATAGTGATCTGCCATGCCCCGAGACAGATCAGACTAATCTCTTTAACAAAGGGCATTGTGTGGGATTTGAAGATGTTCCCTTGCAAGTCAATACCGATTAACAATATTTATGGAATGACAACAAAAAGTCTAGAGAATGTTGTTTTTCTCTGGAATTAAAAGTTGGTGGCAGACTTATAATTCTATTTTTGAACGTTTCTAGAGAAACGGATTTTGTAATTGAACTTTCCATTTGACAGGTTATTAACTGGTGCTGCTATTGGAAGGAAGTCCCACATCCTTTTAATTCTTTAATCTTGCTTGAAGGCTTACAATTTATACAATTAGCCTACTTTGACTTTGTCTATCTATATAATTTTCTTTTAAACAAGGAAATAACTATGCCTACTTGCTTTAACATCAAATAACTGGTTTGATCTCTACCAGAGGCATACTGTCCATGTCACAGGCCAATTAATCCATATTGCCATTATACCCCTTAAAGGAAAAGTGGTTCACCACGAACACACCACAATAGAGGCTGAACACAGTGCATGTAACATGCATAGTGCCACAGGGTTGAGATAACATAAAATAGTATAGCTTAAGAAGATGTGTAAGGTTTCAAATAGTCATGCACGTTTTTACTAACAGCCTCTCTTTTGGATTGCAGGGATCATGATATGATCATTATGTTCCCGATCATGAATTTTTATGAATTGGGGCTCACATTAGTATAATTATGCTTTTCTCTTACAAAACCGGGCCCTGTATACTGTCCGCAATGTAATGTGCAGACTGCTATTTGTCCACCTTGATTGTTGTAGTATTGCATAGGCCTAGGTGTCAAATACTATTGACTTTGCATTTGGGTGATTTCAACAGGGTCAGATAAATTCAGTGTCAGTGCAATGTCTTTCGGGGTTCGATAACCCCAGAGATCAGCAGTTGTTATTTGCTTATCAATTTGTCTGTTGTTTGCTTATCCCGCTAATCGTAAAATATTTAAAACTCTGCTGATAACCTGTGCTCGATGTTTGCTGTGGCTCAGAGGCGCAACTCTTCTCTCGAGAAGGCCCTTATTGCATAATGAAGTGATTTCCTGGCGTGCAGTCGAGGCGCACAAAAAAACCAGATGGCTACAGCTGCCGGGGCACGGGGGCACTGGAGTGTGTTTCATCGGTCCATCGCTCCGCACCCTCTTCCTTCTCGGAGAGGGAGATTGTGGAGGCTTTAGAGGCCACCAGATCTCCAAACTGTGTCATCGTGTTCTGCCCAGACTTGGCCCTCTCTTGCTGCTGCTCAGCCTTTTCCCCGGTCTGCATGTGATCCTGATGTATTATTCTATCTCCTGCGTAGATTATAGGCTCAGCTCAGTGTTACTGGGCCCTCACGGGTTGTTGTGGTTACACTTGCCTCATCGCCCCCACAACTCTCTGACCTCTTGCTCCTCTGCGTCGCTTGGATGTATTATTTGTTGTGTGTTTCCGATGCCTCGGGGGACATATGATGCATTGTCATACGGTTCAATGGCAACAGTTCAAATGGTTTTCCTGCTTGATTTAGACTCAAAGGAAATCCTTCATGTAACACCATTCAATGTAGTGAGACTGTGGGTGTGTAAGTGTTTGTGTGAGAAAGAGGGAATGTGCGTATGAGTAAGTGAAACATGTCTCCCAATGGAGGAAAAAAACACAAAATACATGATGTTTGAAAAGCCCCGTCCACACGGAACCAATCTATGGTGAAAACTTGTGTGTTTGGGCTGACTGTCCAGACGGATCTGGCGTTTTCGGTGCCCGAAAACTAACTTCTCTGAAACCAGGTCCCAGGGTGGATAAGTTAAGAACGGACCTATGACTTTTCGTGTTGGGATTCATGTGGACGCCTGAAACGCAAAAGATGACATCCTCGCCCCCCCACCAGCTGGGCAACGTTAGAGTTGATTTGATATTTTATTTTTGTAGCTTTAAATACTTAGTTTGGTAAAATGAAATACTAACTGTACATTAAAAAGTGTTTCTGCTCAAGCTAAAAGCTTTAACGACTGCTATCTCGTCCTCGACCAAATGTTTGCATACAGCGCGCAGGCTGAATGCGCTCCACTTTTTTTTGTGGAGAACCAGCGGCTTGAATATGTACTTCAGCGTCTCTTCAGCTCGATGCGTTTTCGCAATGAGTCGGTCTTTACAGAGATATTCCTGAAACGCATTAAAGGAAAACGGAGGGGAAAAGATCGTCCGGAGGGGAATAGATCAACCGTGTGGACGGGGCCTTAAGTCTATTTTTTCTGGGCCCCAGCTCTCCAAGGCCACCCTGCCTCTGTGTGCCCCATCCCTTTGTCTTTATGCGTATTGTGTTATTGAGTGAGCCTATATTTTTCCACTAGCTTGAAGCTCTGTTTTTATTTTCAGTTAAATGCCCTTGTAGTGCAGTGATAAATATTTGGATTCTTTAAATGTTTAAAGGAGACCTATTATGGCGTTTTCACAGCAAGTAAAAATAGTATTTGAGTTCCAGAAAAAAAGTTTTTGAAGCTGTTTGCTGGAGATAGCTTTTAGGAAAAAAAATCTTGGGTACCGCTATTCCCCTCTGTTTCAGTCCCTTCAGAGTGCTCTGTTTCTGGTGTCTGTAGCTTTAATGAAAATGAGCTGCTGCCAATTGACCAATGAGCTGTCAGAGTGTACCACAGCATGCGTGGTACACGGGATTGTTGCCGTTTGCGGACTCCTGGAGCTCTATATCTATATGATATAATAATAATAATAATAATAATATTATATATTGGTATTTATATAATATTATATCTAATATCACGGCCAAAAGCTATGTGCGCCTCGGATGATATTATGAATCATAAAGACTGCGTCTGATGTCTGGCACCACAAACATTAAAGACTCGTAGTGGGGATATCTTGGCCATGGTTGAGAAGAATTGGGGGAAAGGAACTTTGTATGAAGGTATTATTGTAGCAAAAGTCTTTAGCACCTTTAACTGCAGATTTTGTATGCGTACACTAAACTCACTAATGTATAACAGTAAAATTGAAGTCCTCAATGTTTATTTTGCATGTGTACTCTAAAGTCACAATGTATGAACAGTACATTTGAAGTCGGAAATATTTTTTCTACCATTGTAAACACTAAATACACAAATCCTATCCTTTGCATCACAACTTCAAAGAGTGATGCAATTGAAACTTTTGCTACAACCATTGCAGCGCAGTTGGTGCAAAACACATTCACACACCCGTGTTTCATAATCTGAAAACATGCCCAAAATGTATGCATTCGTAAACCCAATTGTGAACTAATGCATCAGAAGTTGTACATCTGTGAAATATTTCCTCACAAATTAAATGACGTAGATCGCTATGTTCAATGAGCATCTTAATGAGCGAGCACAAGTCCATCGATACAACTGCTCGAATCTGCTGCTACGAGTCTCAGCTGTTGTTTTTCTTGCGGATACTTTTGCAACATGTCTGTGTGGTACATGTGTAGCAAAAGTGATTTGTATCCGTATGAGGCAGAGCGTCCGTGGGCGGGACAAAATTGCAGCAGTAACCAATGAAAGTCGCTGGCAGGGGGTGCATTTACACCCCCTGCCGGGACCATCCAACTACACTGGGACCATCTAAGCAGGCCATTAAAAAACATTGAAGGAAACTTGCCGCATGTTAAAGCAATCATTTGGGGGGAATTCAGTTGAACTAAGTAGTTTTATTTGACATAATGTAAGATACCCAACTCCGTCATGTATGATGCCCTCTTGTCAACTTTCAAGGCTCCAGAAAGTAAGAGTTTGCTTGGATGGTCCGAGTGTAGTTTGAAAAATGCAAAATCGAAACTGACTCGCTCGTTTGGTAACTGTAGACGGGGTACTTTCAGAAAAGCATATCTCAGTCAAAAAAACATGTACAGACTTTTTTCAAAGTTTTTCTGCGTGTTGGATCACCCGAGACCCAAAACAACACTAAATCTCCAAAGTGTTGTTTTCATAATATGTCCCCTT
Organism: Gadus morhua; assembly: GCF_902167405.1. Taxonomy (NCBI): domain Eukaryota; kingdom Metazoa; phylum Chordata; class Actinopteri; order Gadiformes; family Gadidae; genus Gadus; species Gadus morhua. The sequence continues at coordinate 2,703,864 of NC_044059.1, forward strand.
TAAAATATCGTAACAAGAGTGTTTGTGGTACTTTTGAGGCGCAATTAACCAAAAACCTTAAGTAGCTTGGGAAGGAAGTAAAGAAGGATTTCCAAGTTAAGATTAAGTATTAACGTGCATTTAATCTCGCAATCTATCATAGTTATTGTAGAATTGGGACTCATTCTTTCTGTACTGTGTGGTGTACTGTACTGTGTTTGGTATTTTACTGATGAGGTAGGGGGTATTTTACTGTGTTGGGTCTTCTGCTGTATTTGTACAATGTTTTGAATGTATTTGTGTGGAGTAGTTCTTACAGATTTGGATAAATGATAGTATGGCCTAGAGAGCATTCTAAATCAGGTCAAGCTCTGATAAGTCAGATTAGTAAGAAGGTTATTATTATTTCATCAATGTGACAATAGCAGACCCTTTTAATTAAATTACTGATGCAATTAAATTACTAAATTAATTAATTAATTTTCACATTTTAGGAACAAACAAGTTTTTGAGAAAAATCTAGAGAAAATATTACAGTTAAACTCTACAATACTTTTTTAGGAAAACTCTGACAGTAAATGTCAGAGTAAAAGTATCATGGCATTTTCTCACAGGATGTTTATCATCTTCTTATCCTCTCCTCCCCCGTTTGCCTAGTTCTTACATGTGCCAAACTATTTTCGCTGGGCCATTTGATTGAAACAAGGGCTGGGTATCGTGGCCAATTTCCTAAATCGATTTGATTTTGATTCATAAGGTTCTGAATCGATTAATCACGATTAGATTCAATCTGCTCTTAAATAATGAAAAGGGTCAACTGTCTTACAAAATACAAATGTACTTTATTTTTTCACCTTAAACAACAGGTTTTAAGTGCAAACTTGTAAATTGGACTATTTAAACTTTTGAACTACAACATTCCATAACTGCAAATTGCATTAAGGCATTTTTTATTAAAGTGCAAATAATATTAATGGTAAAAAAATATCTATCTCATGCCCTATGAATCAATATTGCTAAATTTAAATGAAATCGATAAAAAAACGATTAAATCTAGTTTTTTTTTAGCCAGCCCTAGCTGAAACCTTGTCTCTCCCCCACAGGACTGTGGCAGCAGAGGTTCGGAAACAGATCGCTGGTCAGTATGGCTCTCCACAGCTCCTTAAGAACCTCAACGTGGGAACGGCTGCAAGCAACACGGTAGGGTACACGCCCCTGTACCTTAGACATGAACCCATTCAGCATCCTACCCTTCAAACATGTTCATTCATAATTACTTTAATTGAAACGGTTTAATTAATTTATTCAATCTGATTCTATGTGCTATCCTTCCCAATTGTTGAAATGGATGGTTGTCTGTTTATTAAATCCATCACATGTCACCTTTTTGTTTAGGCCAACAGCAACAGCCGATCAGATGCACAAAGATAGCAAAAGCACTCCCACATCAATATCTTCCCAATTAGGATGTAGCTTACGTTCAATAAGACCGTGAGGGGATGTTTGTCCACGTTTTCCTCGGGAGAGCAGGTAGTGTTTCAGAGCAGCTGCCACTACCAGCCTCCCGTTGCATCCTCTTCCGAAGTGATTTCCCCCTCTGGAGAAGTCCTTAATAGGGTGGCTGAGGAGAAACTTGCTTGCAGATGAAACGTGTTTGTTGAACCGCAACACCCTCCGGGGCTCTGCTGGGAAATCCATTCTGGGATATGTTTGTATGGAGTCCTACTGTCATAATCTATGATGCTAATATGAGATTTCAACTAAAGGTGTGAACACAGTATATATATATATATGACTAGGGCTGTAACTATCAATTTTGATGTTTATTAAAAACAATTCATTGATTGTGCATTGATTATTAACTTAGTCAGCTTTAATTGTTAGCCATGGCTCCGGTTTATCACATTCACAACTGATAACTCTTTATTACAAGCAACCCAACCATACTAAGTTTTCATCAAACAGAGGGAAAAGCCCCCCAAACATTTTCCCTTTGTGTATCTTCAACTGATTCCTGGGCCCCTGGTTGCAGCGCTGCATTCATCATGCCTTATTGATCAATGCGGCCACCGCTGTCCCCCCAGGTTCCCCTCACTGAGGCGGTGGAGCCAGTGGACTTTGAGGAGTACCTCTCCACCCACCCCCCGCTCGTGGAGTCCGGGCCGCTCCGGGACCTGATCGAGTTCCCTCCAGACGACATCGAGGTCACCTACGTGCCGCGGGACTGTCGCACCGTGGCCCCCGCGCTCCCAGAGGAAGGGTAAGAGAGGGCGGGGTTGGATGGCAGTTTAGTCGCAGAGGATGAGCACGGGTGTCCAGAATCCATGTCGGACATGATTTTTTATTAAGTCATTAAAACTTTACTGTGTGTGTGTGTGTGTGTGTGTGTGTGGGAGGCCGTGCGTGCACGTTAAACGATTGCTGGTGCACGAAATGTGAACTTGAGCATGGGTCACATGACACTCTGTACTTCGATTCTGCACAAAATGACACAACCAGGCCACGCTGTTCTGAAGTTATTTATGTATTTATCAAGATCTAACTGGACAAATGGATTTGTCGTGGGGATTCAGTCCCCTTTTGACTGATTGCTGTGCCACATTTTTGGTGACTATCCTCATATGTTATGCAGTCCATTATCTATTGGTCATGAATTGACCTGATCACCCTTATCTGACAAATATGATTGTATGCCATTGTCTTTGAGCTAAGCCCCCATTTATCTCCTCATAAATCTCTACGCTGCATTAGATTATCTTAAACTGGATGACTATTGCCAGCACAATGTGTCTGATGGACTCCACTTACCATGTTTAATATATTAATTGATATTTACTTTAGAGAAAGCAATGATGGTAGTCAAATGTCTTCCACAAGATGCTGCTTGTTGAAAACCCTTGCTGTGAGACTTGCTGACTAGTTTTGTGTGTGTGTATCAGGGACACGGATACACATGTCAGAGACTGCGTCAGGTCCTACACGGAGGACTGGGCCATCGTCAACAGAAAGTAAAGGGCCATTTCATAACATAGATGTTTGTGTTTTATGTACTCTTCATTCATTTACTGATTCATCGATTATTTTTTTTACAAATGGTTTATCCCCTAATTATTTAATTGGTAGTGACATAAATGACCTCTTCTTGGTAATATCCATAACAAACATAAAATGACAGTCCATAAGCTTAAAGCACTCTATGTAAGTATGATATGTAGCATGACTGTCATGGATCCAAAACATGAAGACATCTTAATAATCTGACGTGTGCTCCAGATACCACAAGCTTGGCACGGGATTCAACCCCAACACCCTGGACAAGCAGAAGGAGCGTCAGAAGGGCCTTCCCAAGCAGCTCTTTGAAGCTGACGAGATCATAGACGGCACAAGTTACCAGGATGACCAGGTCAGACGCCTGCACCAATAGCCACCCTTTTGTGTGTGTGTGTGTGTGTGGGGGGGGGGGGGGTCACACCTTTTAAAGCCTCATTGGACAAAAACAGAACTGGTTTCAGTAAATTTAATCTGTTGTTAAAAAATATATATATATTTGTGCCAGGAAAGCAATCATGAGGGAATTACTAAACCAGACATCCCATCATTAGAAGACTGGTATGATATAATCCATGATATATTTGCAATGGAAAGAATTAGGTTCTCCGTGAGGCTCCAGCAGAGTAAATAAAAGAAAATATGGGAAAACTGGAACAGATACCTCCCCGAAACAACCTCTCTTTGTCTGATTCTGATGTCTTTGCAAAAAATATTTGTGTTGGATTTATTGTACCTATGCTTGTTTGTGTGACCAGGATGAGCTCAAGCGGCGCTCCATGTCCATCGACGACACGCCGCGTGGCAGCTGGGCGTGCAGCATCTTCGACCTGAAGAACTCCCTCCCCGACGCCCTCCTGCCGCACCTCCTGGACCGCTCGCCCAACGAGGAAATCGACCGCAACAACGAGGACCAGCGCAAGGCAAACCGCCACCGCGAGCTCTTCGCCCTACACCCGGCCCTCGACGAGGTACCGCCCGGCGCCTGCATTCCCCAAAGGTGGAGGGTCAGAAGTTGACTGTTTATTCACTTATGTATATTTGACGTTGGTGTAACGGTCTGCTGTGTCTCTCTGCGTGTTACTTCTGCAGGAGGAGCCAATTGAGCGTCACTGTGTTCCAGACGTGCCCAAAGAACACTTCGGCCAGAGGCTTCTCGTCAAGTGCTTGTCCCTGAAGTATGTGGTGAATAGAAAAATAAGAACAATTATAAGAAACACTTTGCTCTGCACTTTCTTTTTCCCTCTCCATTAAACGCTGGGTTCTGCTGACCTCACTTCCTTTTGTTTTTGTTTTGCCCTTGAAGGTTTGAGATCGAAATTGAGCCCATTTTCGCTAGTTTGGCCTTATACGACGTGAAGGAAAAGAAAAAGGTAAGCTGGCCATCAGGAGGTCAGGGTCACATTTTGCTCTGTAGATATATAGTGGAGTAACTGAATGCCATAGGTCACAATGTTTCCTGGACAAATTGGCTGCCCTTCTGTGAGTTTAGTGGGGGGAGCCATAAAGGTGACCCTGTTATAAACATTAAAACTCAAAAAATGAGGGCGCAAGGACACTTATGACCATGACCTCCGTGTTGTCGTCGCAAGTATGAATTTATATGTAGCTGCATGGTCAGTGCTAGAGGACTTATTCACATGCAGTGTTTTTCAACAGCTGCGTTTGTTAACATGGGCCCTGATAAATATAAAGGGGGCCGCTCTGTACTTGTATTGGGAGTAAGATGCTAGAGCTGTGGATATATTTTGGATCCCTATCACTTCTTTGGCCTCATTCTCCCCTGGACGTTCATCTCTCTCTCGTTCTCGCGCTCTCCCTCTCTCCCTCTCGCTCTAACACTCTCTGACTTATCTACAAGTTGATGGAATAATACAATTTGATAAACATACAGGCACATATCGCCACACACACACAAACAGATGAATTGTGCTACGCATTCTTCTACCACGATCGGGCATTCAAATTCAAGTGTCTGTAATCCATAGACACGTTTGATAGTGATCAATGCCTTAAGTAGAAACCAAGTAAATCGTATTTCATTCACATTTTAGTGATGCTTCGTAAAGTTCAAACGTTAAGGCCTCTGTTGTCTATGTTTTCATATTGTGTGCGTTTTCTTTTTTTCCTCAGATCTCAGAGAACTTCTTCTTTGACTTGAACTCGGAGCAGACCAAGGGCATGCTGCGTCCGCACATCCAGACGGCGGCCATCTCCACGCTGGCTCGCTCCGCCATCTTCTCCATCACCCACCCCTCGCAGGACGTCTTCCTGGTCATTCAGGTCAGGATATAACCCTGCCATCAATACAATACCCCTGCCTTGCCCCCCGTAGGAAAATGTACACAAAACACAGGCAATGACTTATTTTGACCTTTTTTATTCAACATTATTTTTTTTGGTAGTGCTGGCCTACCATAAAAAAAGTGTTGGCCTACATTAGTTAAGTTAAAACAGTAAGTATTTCTAATTAGTTAAATTCATCAAACTTTCTGCAAATCGGCTTTTCAAACAAGCCGTTGATTAAATTTGTAGATAAGTAAAAAGAGGTTTTGAAAAGCTAGATTTTATAATTTTGATGCAGTCCAACAGAGACGTGTGTCTGCAGCTAAGATGTGTTGTCTCTCCAGCTGGAGAAGGTGCTGCAGCAGGGCGATATAGGCGAGTGTGCCGAGCCCTACATGGTCTTCAAAGAGTCTGACGCAGCGAAGGTATGATCACTCCTTGGCTTCGTTCCCTGCTTTACAAATCTATCGCCTCCGCATTTTTGTTCAATACTAAAGGACAGATATGTCATCCCTCTGCATTTGGAAAAGGTCTGGAATTCTTTTTCCATGACTTCGACATTGGAAGCCTTCTATTTACTTATTTTATTTTTCAATAATTTAAGTATTTCCTTTTCTTTATTCATACACCCTCTATTCTCTAACTGCATTTGTGTCAACCGATTTTCAATTTGGGGATTTATATTACATTCAAATAGGTTACTTATTGTATTGTTCTGTAAATTACCTTGTGTGTTTTTTGTAACCTTTCAAATCAGAGTCAGAACAATTTGTATTTCTTTTACATGGTACCCTATTCTCTGGTATCTGCTCAGTAATTCAGTGATCTTCTTTGTGCTCTTTTTTGATCCTCTTATTATGATGTAGTGTATTGGGCTTGGTGTATAAAACTTTATATTATTATTCTTAAAGTCTGATTATGTGGCTAATATTGGAATGGCATATCTTATTTCTAGAGAGTTTAGGTTTCAATATTTGGATTTTGTGATGGATCTATTACTTGGGTCTTTTTTTGCTGCAGAACAAGGAGAAACTGGAAAAGCTTCGTGGCCAATCAGAGCAGTTCTGCCAGCGCCTGGGCCGCTACCGCATGCCTTTCGCCTGGACCGCCATCCACCTGATGAACATCGTCAACAGTGCCGGCAGCCTGGAGAGAGATACAGAGCTGGAGATAAGCCTATCAGGTTGGGGAAACCTTGAGTCTCCTTCAGGGAGGGTGGTGATCTATGAAGTGGTTCTCAGCTCTGGGCGATGAGACTGTATGATCTGATGTCTTAATTTTAAATGGAAAATCTAAAGCTAGTGCTGTAATGTGAGGCCATTAGAATGAGAAGATATGCCAGTGGTAAATATTTCCTTCTATGAGATTTCTTCATATTAATTGGAGGGGATAAATAGTTACAGGTGGATCATGACTTAAAATGCCTCATTCTTCAATGTTGGTTTGTTTTTTAATGAATGATTATATTATCATACACCTGTCCACAGCGTTATTCCTCGACCCCCTCTGTATAAATAAAATCCACTATGTTAAAGAGATTCTGATGATATATGGCAAGGGTCGGAAAATGGCGGCCCACAAACTGACAGTCAAAAATATTAATTTTAGACTAGGGATGCAATGAAATCAGAATTCCAAAACTGAAACCGTTCTCCTCCATGTCTCCTCCTCCGGACTGCCGCCGAAGATTCAGCGGCAGTCCTGCAGAGAAAGGGATTGTACTCCCGGAGCTTAGCTGCAGGGCTGCCGCCGAGTTCCCCCCGCCAGTGCTGCTCGTTCGCTGGTCCACAAAATCTTAGCTATGCTCTGATTGGAGGGGAGTGGGGAAGTGGGAGGTAATATTCAAGTGTGCCCCCTTCCTACCTAGGAGGGGGCGCCGAAACTGACTCGCCCGTTTGGTAACTGTAGGCGGGGTACTTTCAGAAATGCATATCTCACTCAAAAAAACATGTACAGACTTTTTTCAACGTTTATATGCGTGTGGGAGCACAAGCGACCCAAAACAACACACCCAATCCCAGGAAAAGTGTTGTTTTCGTAATATGTCCCCTTTGATCAATTCCTTGAACTAGCCTTTGATAATGTTCTGGCCCGCCACCTACTGACTGAAAAAAAAAATTGCCCCAAGGAAAGACTTATTTGCTGACCCAGAGTATTTTTTGTTGTGTCCTAGTAAAGGAGGAGGTCTGTAAAGACTCTGCTTCCCCCCAGTCCATTCTAAGTAATGTCTTCAGTACTCGTTCATGCACGACATTCATTGACCTGATACGGACGCCCCAGACGTTTTTCCTTTTAAACAGCTCTCCTAGACTTAATCACGGGTAATACCCGAGGCAATATCAAACAAACCCTTCAGCCATATTGATCGCTAGTTTGCGACCCTGTGTGTTTTTTGCAACCTTTCAAATCAGAGTCAGACCTCAAAAGGTAACGCGCATCAATTTATATTTCTTTAATATTTTGCAAAAGATTTTGTGTCATGTCACGCATCGTCCTGTTAACACCTCGCCGGGCTATCCTAGTGGGAATAAAACAAAAAAAGATAACGCTTCAAATATTTTGAATTGCGTGCACGCAGAGAGGAAGGGCTCGTGGTCAGAGCGGCGGAACTCGAGCATCATGGGAAGGCGTTCCCTGGAGCGCACCACCAGCGGGGACGAGTGCTGCAGCCTGACGGGGTTCCGACCCGCGACGCTCACTGTCACCAACTTCTTCAAACAGGTGCGGGCAGAACCGGCCAGTCATAGGCCCAATCCCATTTCTACCCCTTACCCCTTCCCCTTACCCCTCCTCCTTGTTTTGAAGGGGTAAGGGGAAGGCCTAAGGCCCAATCCCATTTCTACCCCTTACCCCTTCCCCTTACCCCTTCAAAACAAGGGGGAGGGGTAAGTGGAAGGGATAAGGGGTAGAAATTGGATTGGGCCATAGACTCTCTCATTGGACCCAAGGTCTGGCTCCTGGTTTGCCCAGTCTGACAGAGTTGAACAAAGTGACCTTAATTAATTTGTATTATTGTTTCTGTGTTTGTGTTAGGAAGGGGACAGGCTGAGTGATGAGGACCTCTATAAGTTCTTGGCGGACATGAGGAGGCCTTCCTCTGTACTGAGGAGACTAAGACCGATCACAGGTACAGCGGCATAGACAGTCGGCAGCATTTCAGCTTGACTCGCTCTTACCTTTGCTAAACACTGTCCTTTACCTGGCCGATAAAGTGTTTTAGTAAAAATGTCAATAGGATAAACTATTGTACGACAAATACTATATATATACTAGCGCATAAGGAAAATATTTTTTGCTGAGTAAAATTATGATGGTTTGACATGCTTACATGCATACATTCATTCACTCATTTGAGCATTCTTTTTGTTTTTGTTTTTTGATTTGAGTTATTAATTGTTTGATTCCCTTGACCACAGCCCAGTTGAAGCTGGACATCTCTCCAGCGCCAGAGAACCCCCACTACTGCTTGACCCCTGACCTCCAGCAGGTCAAACCCTACCCAGACAGCCGGGTCAGGCCGACAAGGGAGATCTTGGAGTTCCCTGCCAGGGACGTCTACGTGCCCAACACCACGTACAGGTAAGGGCTGCAAAATTTATTGGATATGAACCAAAATAGCGGTTTTCCACAGAAAATGAATTGAAGCGATAATCCGTTAATCGGAATGAATAAACAGCGATCACAGTGTTGGATAAAATAATCATTGTCATAATTGTTCAGCTCTAGTAGAGGTAAGGGAAAACGGACATGGCAAGACTAATGTGAGGCCATACACATCAGGGTTGGGTTACCCGGGTGCATGACCTGGCTGGTGATGATGACGCACTATATCTGACCGCTTTGTATTGTTGGCAACGAGTGAGTGTTGTGTTGATAATCCGTTTGTCTCGCTGCTATATTTGCCTACTGATAACCTTCACCCAGGTCAGGCCTTATTGATCGACCACTTTCTGGTTCAATACAGCAAACACTGGTGTTGGAATATTTCATCTAATCATAAAATCGGATTTTATCTTGAACTTATCCTACACGTAGGCCATTTTTATCTAGGGCTTTATTTTGCCCCCTTGTATTACGTTTCGGGGGCATTTTGGGTCACTTCGAGGGCAATTTGATCAAATGTTTTCTATGTTACATTACAGACCAATATTCAGTGACTCCCATGGAAATCTAAAGATGGCCTGTTTGGCAAGTACAGAAGTTAACTATTTATTAGGCGGGGTGTTCAAAGCCCTCGGTCATCCCCATTTCAAGGGCAATACTATAATTGTTTACGGGGAAAATGCCACGAGCCCCAATGTTATGACACTGAGTTATGGTCATGTGTACAGAAGGGACACATCTGTGTTATGGTTTTAAGCAACCTCCATCTCATTAACCTTTTAGAAGCATTAGTATTCAATGATCTGATTGCAGTTATTCCCATTAGTGCTTTGGTCTAAGCACCCACGCCACTAATTTTGTTCGAAAAAGTATTATCTAATGATTCTTCATTGTGGTAGCGTTAGTTTGACCTGTTAAAGCCGGTGCTCAACTATACACTCTATTACATTGAAACGTTTCTTTCAGCTCTCCACCAACCACCTGAATATCTTAGTTTCAGAGTGATGCCCCCATTATGCCAGTCCTCTGTGTTAGCATTGTGTTGGATTTTTTATCAGGTTGGTATTCAATTCACCTGTCGCTAAGTCACGCCCCCCCCTCGTTACCATGACAAACTTGGACAAACAAACCAGACTAGATAACAAAAACATATGGAAAAATGTCAGCTGACAGTATATCAAAGCAGGTTTTGGAGAAGTCTTGGGCGAAAATCTTTTAATTTCATCCAGGAGCAATCGAAAGGGACTACGTTACGCTATATTCAAAACTTTAAAATACATATAGAAGGTGACAACTTGCTTTAATTCTAAACAGTCGGATCCACGTCACCCATTTTTTCTTGTCCCGTCGTGGCTTGGGAAAAGGGATGATATGTACCCAATTCTGCAGCCTCTCGGGATACCGATGTACCCCAAGCATATCGTTTGATCATGTTTATTTTTTTTTACATAAACAACAGAAATCGAACATAAAATTATTATATCATGCCTCCTCCCTGTTGTTTTCAATGTAGTTGTCCGAGTATAGTTGAGGCTGGAATGTCATTGGCTCATCTGTGTTCACTTCTAAGGGCGGAACTTAACGACAGGTCAATTGGGTCATTGTAAGTTATGGAACAGTGAGTGACTTACTCAACCGGTAATTATTTTGAAATGCTGTTTATTTAGGCTTACGGCTTGTCTCATAAATATGCTTCATCAGAACATGAATAATACAGATTGTTGAATGTAAAAAGTCAATATGACTCAGAAATATAGGGCAATATATGGAAATGACTGGAAATTAAATACAAACAAACACATTTCCAAGTGTATTGCATTATTCAAAGATATCTATGTATATTATCGTGTATAAAAAAACGTTTAACATTCCATCTGTGGGTACGGGAATTTGCATATCCATGAAATATAATATTTCTAAACATGCTTACATGTGCAAATAATCCAGTATAATGAGATAATGAGCGTTATACAGGACATGCTGGTTTCTGTACAGTTCTTGGTTGATATAATATTCAGCCTGTGGACATGAGTGGTCCTATTCTACTGGAGCATGCAGTACTACTTCAACAAACACTCAAAATAGAATAATTCAACAAACAAAGCTGTCTTGATGCATCTCAGATTACTAAAATGGGCAGCGAAGCACTTTCTAGTCTGTTGGTCTGCAATTGCATCACCCTGCCCCTCTTCCACAGTTTCTCTTTTTTTGTGTGGGCAGTGCTATAATGCAATGAGTCAACAGCAGCAGGCCGAGGTCAAAAGACCAATGACCTGCGCAAAGTGGTTGCATCACTGCTGACAGCTCAGCAATTTACTCCTCTGTTCCAGATCGGCTCCTTTTAAAAAGATCTGCTGGCCAGCACAGCAACGGTGTCACACAGCAGTCTATTTGAGGCAGCAACGTAAAAGTATGCCCGCTAAAAACATGGAACATGAAGTCCTAGGCTAAGTCACCTTCTGACTGCGCATGCACCCTATGACCTCACCCATTGTGGCATTGGGACTAGACTATTTATCGGCTGAGGGGAAGCCAACGGAGGGAGTCGTTGGGAAGGGTCAGAGGTCGCAGCGTTGAGGGGTCTCAGTTGAAGTGGTCGGTCCAGGGGGCTGGTCGTATGGAAAGGGTGGTTGTCTTCAGAGAGCAGAAGGCGCCCGTGCTAGACTTCCACTGGATCCCCCTGCGTCTCGACTGGCGGCCCCTGCCCCTTAGCCACACGTACCTCCCGTTGAGGTTGGTGTCCCCGCAGGCACTGAACCACCAGCCACCTGCATAAAAACACGTTCCACCACATCAGGAGTGTAAACACACTCATGAATCAGCTTGATTTCATCAAGCCTTAACCTCATAATCAACATCCCTTGATAATTCTCTCTAGGGAATATCAATCCCCCCGGTCAGTATTAACCAGTACTTTTGAGGTGCATGCTAAGGTATATCTGTGATGTTGGGCAATGCAGGAAATCAAACATGGCGGGGCCGTCCTTCATACCTGTGTAGTTGTGAATACAGTCGACGTCCCTGAGGTTTTCTCTGTCCTTGGTGAAGAAGCTTGTTCCAGTGTGATTGGCCATGGTGTCAGGCAAGTCCCCAGCCAGGCGTCTGATGTAGATGGCGTAATTGGTGGTAGGACCACCCAGCAGGAACTGGTATTCCACCCAGCGCCTCTCGTTCCTGGAGTCCACCAGCTCCACATGCAGGATTGAGTTTCTCTGCATGGCCAAGCTGTGGATCTTTCTCAGGCCCAGCCAGTACTCCTCTGCAAAACAAATGGGTCTTGATCAGCCTCTCGTCTCTTCATCTTTGTTGGGCGATTTCTATTGATGTCAATCAGTTTATCTATTTTCTCTAGAAGGTTGGACAAATTGAAATTTGGCTATTGGAATATTTTAAATTGTATGTACACTTTTCCCTGTGGATGATGCTGTAGACTACCATTCAACTTGATGCTATAATAAGAAGGCAGGGATTGGTGGGAGATAGACCGCCACTTATGAATGCCTGAGCTGTTGACTCTTTGGTATGGGGAGTGAATCTCATTGGGCTGGTGTCCAAGTCTAGTGAGCCTCAGGGGAAAACCGTCAACAAAGGCTGATATGCTTCGTCTATCGTTCTTTTACTGTACTTCTTTTGCTGTACAGGAAACGCACACAATATTGCTATATTGTGTGCGTTTCCTGTCCCCCCCAAAGGGGACTTATAACAATAATTATTCTTGAGCTGCTTTTTTGTCTACTTTGGAGTTTTCTAGTTTGCTCTTTCAAATTTTATTTGCACGTTTTGTTCAGATTCTTTAAGTCCACTTACTTTGCAAATCTCCAAATCCAAACTCATACTTCTCCCATGTTTGGTCAAAGTCCACAGAGCCATCAACCCTATGCTGGATGACTGTTGAACCACCATCTGTAGAAAAACCGTTGATGCTCATTACATGTACCATTTACATTGCTCGACGCTCAGTCAGCACTAACACCAATCACTGAAATTATCATTCCATCTCCTATAACATGTGCTAGCCAACAGAGGTTGTGATTTCAAAAGCGAAATCTCAAGGGTTTTATTAGTTTGAGTTTCTCACCCACCTAGATTCATTTTGCAGTAAACGTTGAATGGCTCCGACCCATTTGGCATTATGGTATAGACACCACTGTTTTTCTCCCCTCGGTTGAACAGTTCACTACAGTCGGTGGGGATATCTTTAAGAGAGCAGATACATTTAATTGCTAGTTGGGACATGGCCAGACATGTTTACAACAAATACATTTTGCTCATATTTGCATCACCGATGTACCCCAAATACATTCGTTTTTTTTTTGTACCTTTAGTTTCCATGACAGTTGAGTTTCCTGTCAGATAATCAAACATATCTGAATTTTCTGAGTCTGTATCCACATCCTTCTCAATTGTGTCTTGAAAGTTGTCTGTGTTCATCTGGGATAGTAGGTACAAATCAAATCAAATAAGACGATTAGAATTTGGTTAAAAACTAATTTCCCGGGTGTTGAGGTTTATGCATCAGATTGTTGGAACTAAATGTATTATAATGGGCAAATGCTGTCGCGAGTAGTTTGTTCTTGTCGTGCTTAGGGCATGGATTATGGCTTAGGTCTAATATGGTCTTGTAAGGCTTAGTGCTGTAGCCTACCTTTTCCTCCAGGTTTTTAATCTTGGTTTTCTGGTAGTCAAGCTGGTCGTGTTGCTCTCTCACGGCTATCAGCAGATCTGTGATGGTTTTCTCCTGAGAGTCAATCACTTCCTGAAACGGCAAGTGAAATGTTGAGTGCGTTCAAGCAGGTATCACTTTGAAGGTTTGGTGAAACCCACCAGTGACCGGAATAGCTCAGTTTTAAGAATAGCCACCAAAACACCTCATGGTTCCTACCTTGAGTGACGCCATTTCCCTGAGTTGTTCAGGAGGAACCACACTTTTTGACAGCCCTTGCAGCCGCTCCTCCAGGATCCCCACCTTGCTCTGCAGCTTCCCACGCTCCTGCAGGATTCCATTTATCTTGGAGTTGATCTCCAGTGACAGGTTCTTAATTTCCTCGTTGTCTGTCTTTAGAAAGTTGGTGGTCTTCTTCAGCTCCTCCTCTTCCTCCTTGATCTCAGAGGTGACCACCGAGAGCTGGTAGAAGGAGCGGTCGAAGATGTTGAGCTTCACGAAGATGTCGTTGATCTGAGACTTGGTCTTGTGCACGAACTCCCTGAGGCTCTGGCCGAGCTGCAGGAGACCGTTGGCCAGCAAACGGACATCATCCAGCATGGCAAAGCGAGACTTTGCCTCGGTGGTGGTGGGTGCCTGGGTCAATGCGTGGCTGGGCAGGGTAGGGTACTCTTCCATTCCTGAGGAGTCCTGATTGGGCAGAGAATATGTGGAACTGACCAACAGGGGAAGCAGTAAGAACAGACCTAACTTTGTCATCGTGGCACTCAAAAACGGTTTCTCTTTGCTCGCTTCCGATGTCTTTGCTAAGTCTTATGCGTCCTGTCCTCAAGCCTCTATCCCTCTCCCCCACTGACTGCCTCTCTGTTAGAATGATCAGAGTGCGGCAGGCTGCCCTGTGTTATATACTGCCCCCTCAGTAGAGCAGGGAGGGGGGATTAGCTGATCATCAACCCAGCTATGTTTTAGCTGTTTATTCCCCCCACCAGAGCCCCCTTCTCCTGAACAAACAAATCACAGCAGTGAGCAAATAGCAAATCAACCCCCTTCTCCACAAACCCCCTCCCCTCAAAAAAGGTCTGAACCCTAGTCTATACCACACCCTGTCCTGCGCTCAAAACTGGGCTGGCGAGCTTTGGCTGATCAGCAGAAAGCCAACAATGGCCATCAGTGTTTTGATGGATCTTCTGGCCTGACCAATCCCATATCTTCATAGTTCTCACCCATTTTGCCCTGATTGATAATGTTTTGGGAAATGTAGGTGCTCCGGTTTGATTTAGAATCCTGCTGAGACCCCCCCAACATTTTTTAATCAACTCCTCACTTACCTCTCTGTCGCTCTCGAGCTCTCTCTCCATGCCACTGACTATATTTCCCAGTGTGACAGCAGGTAGCTAGGCTGCAGGGTTTGATGCATGTCATCCTGCACCAGGGTAATGGCTAGAGGTCTACATGATGTGTGGACAATGTGCACGAATCTTCTATCATAAGCAATCTTCTTTTTTTGAAAGAGATTTTATATGTGAATGTATAGTCCAGCAGACATGTGATGTCTAGTATTTGCTGAATGGTTTGCAGAGCAGTTGGTAAACACGGATATGTTATACAATTACTTTTATGGAAAATTCAGTTTTTTTTACGTGGTTGCAGACTTAAGCCTAAGTAACCCTATACCACTAGAGACCACCTAGGCAGATTTGAGTCTGGTTCCTACTAAGATTTCTCCCAAGTTGTAAATGTACGTTTTAAAGATCTCAGACTATAAAGTGAGCATTGTTATCTGCATTTCTCCTTGGGCATTACCTTGTGCTCTCAACTTGGCTAATATTAATATAATGGTCCTTGTCATCAGTATGTTTTATGAACATTATTTTATGTGAATTCTGATTTAGCGTGTGGCAGTTAGCGCACACTAATTAAATGAAGGATCACAGTTGTAAAAAGCAGATTTTTATTTTGCTGTTTGCTGAAGTGCACCACAAATTACTACATGTTAATTATATCCTTCTAGTAAGGAATGCTTCCAGAGTTCTTAGTAATCAGGTCTATGTTTGTGAAAGTACCACTGAGCATGTTTACTCCCATCTGCAGCACAAAGGATGGTCTTGACTTTACCTAAAGTCTCTGGGAATATAATGTTGAGACCTTTTTATATTGGTCACATAACTGTGAAACCTTGTAGAAGGGTAGCCATGTGATGTGAATATTAACTATTCTGTTATTTCATTTTACCCTCAGAACATAGTACAATTGATTACTGTGCCTCTGCTTTACATCATTGTATGAGCCGGTGAGATTGTGTCCAGGGATCGAATCTGACCATGACCGCTGGGTGACCTGTCGTCAGCATGCAACATGTGTGTTCGTTTTTGCCTCATTGTTTTGCAAAGCTGTAAACATGGCACTACTTCTCTAAACACCTCTAGGTGAACGGCACACATTGCACCATTTGGTACTCTCAAATCACACCATTTGGCACCTCTTCTCCCTGTGTAATTTCCCTGCAGAAGAGAGTAAATATGCATGAAACTATTGCTACAGTTATGGCGACAAAGCATTACTAAAAATACTGCCATTATTTAGTACATGCAGCACAAATTATTTAAGGTCTTAAAGGCATTCCTTTCTTGAATATTTTGTTGAACTATTGACAGTAATTGTGTAGTACTCCTCCCTACCACAGTGACACTCCATAACCATCTTCTTGTCTACTGCAACCGCCTCTATTTTACCCCAGGGACATTAAAGATTTACGTTAATAACATTAAACATTTAATGTTTCATCTATCCAGCACAGATCTAGGTGGACACGCCCACTAATGATGTCATATGGGGCAGATTTTCGAAACGGCTTGTAAGGCTAATCACACTCACACCTGGTGGTACAGATGTCTCCTTTAAAAAATTCTAATATTGAACGTCAGAAAATCAAACTTTAATAAGTTCAACGTCCCCAAATTCAACATGCCATAGTCAGCTAAACAATTCAATGTATGAAATTCACTGTTAACAACCGGGGACCAAAGGAAGAGCAATCGATCATAGATGCTAGATCGCGGTCAAGCAAGGAGAGCGACACTCGTTGACGGCCACGGCTGTGATGATTCTTTCTTGATACAAACGTTGATTCTAAACAGCATTTTACACAGTAGCCTACAATAGGAAATGCTGAAAAGTAAATCAACGTCCTATCTATTGTATGGGTCTGTAAAATGCTAATCAAATCAAATGTATTTATTAAGCATATTCAATAACAAGGAGACATTTAATAACAAGATACGTTATTTCAATGCATAAATATTCAGTGCTTAAAATTCAATCGTCTTTTATTTTCAAAATCAGATGAGACAGATTTACTTCCATAGTAGAACTATAGTTCAAGGCTTAACCGAAATTGTTCATTGCATTTTTTTCCCACAACAATAAATTTATTAGAAATCTTGGAACTGAAGGGTTCTGTCCACATTCGCCCCAAAACTCGCTCCATTCTCCAACAACTCTGAGCCAAAAACACATTTTCTTAAAAACGCATTCTCTCTGGAGCTGTTTGCCCATTCTGGGCTACTATAGAACCAAGGCGGTGCAACATGGCAGCCTCCGTTGAAGAGGACCTGCTCCCGATGTAGATATAAAGGGCTCAAACTAAGATAACAAAAACACAACAGTTCTTATTTTCATGGGATTATACAATTTAAAACATACTTATGAATGTTATATTAAATTTATGTCATGTACGATCTGTACACTAGACCTTTAATCTCTGTGTATGCTCAGCAAACAATGACTCGGACCCCCCCAGAACAGGCAAAAGGAGTTGAGTGGTAACTTACGGTAAGGGGTTGAAGGTGAGACTTGGCTTTTAAATCAAAGTGCTATATTTGGCTGCTTTGCCCAGCTGTCCGATTTAACGTATTGACTATAATCCATATGTTTCACATTTACATTTTGTCATAACTACATTTATATTTAGTCTTAGCAGAGATTTCCATGGGGTCTGAGAACCATCAAAATCAATATTGATTGCAAAATTGTTTAAAAACAATCAGAAGCATGGCAGAATAGCTGTTAGTAACGTTTAATTTCTTTGTCAATTGCTCATGAACTATTTAGATTATGCAGTGATTTTTGATATATACAGCAGTGCTTATAACAATGATTATTCAACATTGAGTTGGGAGAGAAGATCCATTTGGGATGCCTGTTTCTGGATGCTGTGCCTGATTTAAAAAGTGTTGGTTAAAGGTTGATAACCTACTCTACTTTCCAGGGAAGTTAAAATCCCACAATTTCTGTCTGTTGTGGTTCCAGCTGTGGCCCAGTGGGAAACCCCCCCATCCCCTCTCTCTCCTTCCAAAGAGTGTACTGCGTCACTGCGGTTTCTCACGTCGTCTGGGGCTACTTAGTTCTTCCTGTTTGTGATTGTCCCCCCCCCCCTCACTTAACCAGATGGCAAGAAAATGTTATTTAAGTTTTGTTGGTTTTTTGGGTAAAATGCTATTTCTGTTATATATATATATTTATTTTGTATCTTTAATACTACAGCAAACATTGACTTTGAAATACACGCCAGAAAGACATTAGATGGATATAACCTACTGAATTTTGAATTTAGGTGAGTTGTCTGAAGTTTTCTCTATTTGGATCAAATGAACAGTATAGAGATGATACTTAAAAATTTAGATTTCCTCTCAGGGTTCTGCAACACTCTCTACTCCCAGATGTAGAGTGCCCATTTCCAGACATGATAAGTAATTGGTTTTGTTAAAATCGACTATAAGATGGGTTTACTTGAGGATTTGTGTACACTTGGCAGATTTCAAGCCACCTCTTTCAGTACACCTTTTTATAACCTGCTTTTTTTGCCGTCCACACAGCCACCTTTTTGAAGTGCCGGTGTAAGTACCATATCGGCTCGGCTTCCAGATCGGCTCGGGGTCCGTCGTCTGCTGATAACGTTACACAATATCATTGGCTGTACGCTTGAATGGGCGTACATTGTGATTGGCTGTACGTCGGACAGTTGTGATTGGCTGTTTTGTGCTGTAGCTCTGGCTGTAGTCATAGCAACCACGAGGCAACAGCGAGCACATGTGTGAGCGTGAGTAGGTCTATGTCTAGTTTCGGTTTGTGTTGCCAGATTGGGCATATGTCCCGTTTTTCCAGCCTAACGTGATTCAAAGTAAAAATCGGGCTGAAAATGTGCCCAATCTAGCAACACGGACGGCTTATCTTAACAGCCAAGATGATTCCGAGGGATGTTTTGTTTTTAGAAGAAAACTATCCATACAGATAGGTTGGGAATGGTCTATGTTCAAAATGAAAGATCATTACAGGCTCTTTAATTTAAGCCATAAAAAACCTTTTGCGTATTGTGTGACGTAGACGACGGACCCCGAGCCGATCTGGAAGCCGAGCCAATATGGTACTTACACCGTCTCTCTCTGACCAAACTCATTTTCAGAGGATTGAGGTCACATCCGCCTCCCTACAAATGATTGACAGGTCACTCTTCCTTCATCTGCCAATCAGAGGACAGAGGATTGATTGTACACACTGGCTGTGATGTAACCATTCCCATAGGCGCTAAACAAGAGCAGTTTAACTCCAAAAAGTGTTGGATGACCGAGGGAGAGCTATATTACACCCCATCATATTGCTTTTAAAAAAAAGTCTATCTCTTGAAATTACAGATTCACACAGTGAGCTTACTGTTTCAGTGAATATATTTTTTAATCGTTTTCCCTCCGATATCCTGTGTGTTCACATTAAGCTAAACAAACTAAATTAGATTTAATTACTGATGCATTCAATCATTCAAATAAAAGTTAGAACAACCAACGTGTAGTGTGAATGTATACTCATTACTGACCTCATGTCCAAATAACACTTATATTCATAATGTTTTGTCTTCTATTTCATTTCATTTCATGTTCTTTAAAAGCTGAATAGGCCAAAGTGGTTGAAAACAAAAGTTAGTTATATTCCAGAAGCCAAGACTTAACTGTATAAATGATTTTTCATATTGAGCCCTTGACATTTGAAAAAACATTTGTCGTAGCGGGTCCCCGCTACAAGCATTTCTTGCTTCTTAGGGATTGCCTTTTCATGCTGCCATCTTTGTTGTTGTTAATGCGTGTTGGATGTATGTATTATGTTTGTGCTCTTGTATTGTCCGGCACCTTAGCATGAATAAACGAAACTATACTAAACATTAAATATGGATTAATTGGTATTGTTTTTTTTTCATATCATTTTCTTTTCATGCTTCTCCCTCAGGAACCTGTTGTACGTGAATCCGCAGAGTCTTAATTTCGCCAATCGCCAAGGCTCTGCACGAAATATCACCGTGAAAGTGCAGTTCATGAATGGGGAGGATCCCAGTAACGCATTGCCGGTACTCCACAATTGAACGCTTTTTGTCAATCATGATTTAAAACTATATTTACATCTATAGTTTATTTCTGTTGAGGTGGTTGTTGTAGCAGCCATCTTGCATGTTTGCATGTGCTTTACATGTTGTTTATGGGGAAGATTTGAAGTTATCCTCCGGCCTTCAATCCTCTATTTGACATCTTGATATTTCTCATTCATAAGGTGATATTCGGCAAGTCCAGTTGTGCAGATTTCTATAAGGAGGCCTACACTTCCGTCGTCTACCATAACAGGTAAGTTCTTAATGTTTTAAAAGGATGTGCTTTCTGACTAACCCTTTACCTAACAATGTATTTGCTTTCGGACGTCACAGCTTTGGAAAAGTGTGTGAGCGACAGTCATTTCTGTTCTATCTGGCCTAACTTCATTGCCATGATCGGTCGGGCTATGAAACAATTCCTAATCTCATTGAATAAACCTTTTGTCTTATTTGACGATGTGTTATGAGTTCATGCGGCTGTGGACAGTATTCCAAATTATCCTGGCTAACATTTCTTGGGAGATTAGTGTAGTGTGTGTGGAAATATATCATGACTACTGATGGCCATCAGTTTCTAACCAGATCAACCCAACAAGTGAACTCTGTTCTTCACATCCTCATTTTACCTCTAGTGTACTTCCTGCACTGCGTCTCTTCAGGTTCACCAAGCCCGCCATGTCCTTGACTCCGTCTTTTATATAGAGACTCAGGGCTCTGTAATATTTTATCACTTCTATTAGCTTTTTATTTTTTTACGATACCCAGTGGCCTGCAATCCGTCACCCAGGGGTCAGACGTTGAAGGTTAAAGTTAATCAACCTATTCTCTAGGAGTATGGCGTGACCGGGGCAACCCATCCCATTAGAAAGCGTTTTCCTCCTTCGTCTGCCCAGTCCATTGCTCCTGTTTCCTGTTAATTATGGTCAACCGTTTGCCTCTGAAATGGCCAAATATTTCTCTTGGCGCCGCTCTCAACGGCCGATAGGTAAAGGCCTGGGTTCTAGTGGTAGTTTGTGTGTTAAAATTCTGTTAAGGTGTCACTGGCCGAGTCGAAGATTACTGGCAATACCTTTTGAATCCAGCTCAAGAAGAAAGAAAATACAGATCAAGTTAAATGATCAAGAGTTTCTGTTCTAATGTTTTCTGTTCAGCCAATAATCTGTTATCTTTTCCATGGGAGGGCGGGGGGGAGGGGGAGGTTACTTGTGGTGTCCCTTTGAAGGAAATTGTCCCCTTGAGGAAACTTCCTTTCCTCTGCTCCTATTCAAACTGTCATTTTTTAAGGCTCAAAGAGCTGCTTGTGATCTTGTTTGAAACTCAAGAAGAAAGAGAATCTTCTCTGTTTGTGTGCCTTGACCTGCGGACTGAGATGGTCTCTCTATGGGACCATAGAAAAGGTTATGTAATGCAGCTCTGACAGGCTGTAACAATAGCCATTTGCTCCGCTTTGTTGACTACAAATCCCATGTTATAAATAGAGCGGGCCATAAATGGATGCAATTGTTGGATATTTTTCGCTAACTTGCCTGTCTGTCGACAGCTGGCTGGGGAATCTTCATGTATTCTTGCCATGATGATATAATGATCATGAAAATTTTGCTTGCAGTGAAAAAGTTCTGCTTGAGTTCAAAGGTTGTTTCCATTAGTTATATATCATAATTTATTTACTAAAACACTAAATTAAATGCATCTCAATTAGCCTCACAGCACAATATAAACCATCTGAATTGAGTTTGGTAAAAGGAAACTCTGGGTGGACTTTTCACTTCAGCATTGCAGCAGTATGCATGTGCATCGTGACGTAGACATGTACATGTAGTGACTCCCGCCCTAAAACACAAGGTTTGGTTGTTGGACCACAGTGTAGTCCAACAACCAAACCTCATGTTTAAGGGCGGGGGCGTGTCATGTGTTTTTGCATTGGGGTAGACGGCTGAAAACACAATCGTCATGTTTTCTGATGGTACCTCACCTCCTGTTCACGTGTAGTAGAACACCTGTGTTTTTGTGTATTTTTGAGGCAGGACCATTTGAAGTAACGACCTTTAGAAAAGAACAGAGTTTCACTGTCCTATTAATACTGATCCCAATCGCAGGTCCCCAGACTTCCACGATGAAATCAAGATTAAGCTGCCGGCGAGTCTGTCGGACCACCACCACATCCTCTTCACTTTCTATCACGTCAGCTGTCAACAGAAGCAGAACACACCGCTGGAGACCCCCGTCGGTTACACGGTACGGACCGCCGGCTCGATGCCCACAGCACCCCGTTCACACCAAGCGGTGCGCAGAGCAAGTTTGGCCCTCACGCAGCCCATGGGATGGGAGGGGACTCCCTGTTTATATGCTACTCACACTAGATAGATGGATGGATCTATAGATAATTCATTAATCCTGAAGGAAATTCAGGATTAATTTTTTTTTTAATAAAAGCCTGTGTAATGGTAAATAGATAAATATATATGCCTTGCAATTATTAATATTCACTTTGGGAAAGCTTCTGGCAACACCTTTTTTACAATATCGCTATGTCTGGGAATATGGCAATATAACTTTTGTACGTTGAAACTTTTGTTTGTTGAACCCATGGTTTGCATAGGAAAATGTACTTCCTATGCAGCTATATTACCTACTCATTTAGTCCCTATGTGAGTCTGTATAAACTGTTTCCTTTTTTTTTTTAAATGCTGTTTGCATTTGAATTTCAATACATTAGGTTTAATTGTGCTTCTCCTCTGACTGTCCCCCCCCCCCTTTCCAGTGGATCCCCATGCTTCAGAGTGGGAGGTTAAGGACTGGACACTTCTGCCTGCCTGTGTCTCTGGAAAAGCCCCCGCAGTCCTACTCTGTCCTCTCCCCCGACGTAAGACGCTCCGCTTCCTGTTGCATGGAGCCAGGTTATCTTTAGTCAAAAGTGAAAGTTTAGTGGATGTTAATCTGGCTGTCGAGACTTCATTTGAGTTGTCTTTCGAGTTGTACAAGTGGATCTCCATTCTTACATTTTGCGTTCATGCCAGGTCGCACTGCCGGGGATGAAGTGGGTGGACAACCATCGTGGTGTGTTCAACGTGGAGGTGGTGACGGTTTCTGCCATCCACACACAGGTAGTTCCCCTCTTCGTTGTCTGTATCGGTTGTTTGTGCAACACAAATCTCCCTTCACTGTCAAGCTAGGACAACAGTTTGCTGACAGTAGCTTCAGAAGAATGAATTTCCCTTCCATTTGTCTTTTTTCATGTTTGTACATCGTTCTTCCCTTCTGCAGGGTTAGTATCAAGCGATTTGCACTATATCTTCCTGTCTAGCTAAACTGGTAGAGCTTGGCATTAACATTGACAGGGTTAACGATTACATTCCCACTGGTGCCCCCCCTGCTCAAAATGTGTGCACCCATGTTTTAAAAGGGTACCAAATGGCACATTTTCAAATTTGAGGTCCGTTTTTGTGGTGGTGCAGATGGACTGGGGTCTCTGAAAATATTGAAGTATTCTTTAATTAAAGGAGACATATTATGGTGTTTTCCCAACAAATAAACATAGTATATGAGTTCCCAGTGCTCGTCCGCTGGTCCACAAAATCATAGCTATGCTCTGATTGGAGGGGGTGCGGAAGTGCTCCCTCTGGATTGCTCTGATTGGAGGGGGTGCTCCCTCCTTCCTACGAAGGAGTGAGCGCCGAAACTGACTCGCTCATTTGGTAACTGTAGGCGGGGTACTTTCAGAAATGCTTATCTCACTCAAAAAATCATGTACAGACTATTTCCAAAGTTTGTATGCGTGTGGGAGCACCAGAGACCCACCAACTCCCCAAATCCCAGGAAAAGTGTTGTTTTCATAATATGTCCCCTTTAAATAATTTAATTCTTCTGGTTTAGCATTTGGGGTTCAGGTTTTTACAGGTCTGCCATTATTTTTTCATTCATGTCTTTGAACAGAACAGAACATAGTTGATTCAAATTACTAATGGCGAATACACTATAGTGCCCTCTGTAGGAGGCGTATTATGGAAGAAAATAATCGCTATTCTATTATGAGTCTGTTTTTGTTTTGGCCCATCCCTGCTTACAACCCGCCCTGACCCCCTCCGTCTGCCCCCCAGGACCAGTACCTTGACAAGTTCTTTGCGTTGGTGCACGCGCTGGACGAACACATGTTCCCAGTGAGGATCGGGGACATGCGCATCATGGAGAACAACCTGGAGGCGGAGCTTAAGACAAGCATCGCGGCACTCAGCTCCTCACAGCTGGAGCCCGTCGTTCGTTTCCTCCACCTGCTGCTGGACAAGCTGGTGCTGATGGTGGTGCGGCCGCCTGTCATCGCAGGGCAGATTGGTAACTCATTGATGTCACCTTTTATTGACCCGGCTGAGTCTCATTAGGATTCACTTGACATACAAGGGCAACAGAGAAAAGACAACTATAATTGATTAAAAATCAAGTGCAACGATAACAGCGATCCATACCGGGACTGTCCAGTTCCACAATGCCTTAAATCGTCTCAAAAGTCTGTAGGAAATACAATAATTGTTCTTCCCGAAAGAAAGTGTAAAAGCCCAAAACTGTAATGTAAATTGATGCCATGATGTAAAAGCCATCCAAGGGAGAAGGACAAACTGCTTACTGCTACTTATTTATTTGAATTAGTAATTGAGGGAAAACTCTAGGATGGTGAGCCCCTTAACTTCCGCCTGCTAGGTTGTGTGGTGAGCAAACTGCTACACGGAGCCCAAGGAAATGGCCTGTTTCTCAGTGATGTGTTGACATTGTATGCCTCTAGGCCTGGCTAATGAAACTTTAAAAGCCTCACGGCACTGACTAAGCTACTCTTACCATTTGTCGCTGAGTATTTGCTTAAATAGCTTCACTGAAGATATGTGCCTAGATATCTTTGTATCTCTGTGATTCATCTCGTAATCTGGCCTCTGTGTGTCTGTGTGTCTGTGTGTCTGTGTGTCTGTGGTGCAGTGAACCTGGGGCAGGCTTCCTTCGAGGTCATGGCATCGGTGGTCAACCGGCTCCATAAGTACCTGGACAGCAGCCAGGACATGCATGGCCGCAACAGCCTCCTGTCCTCCTACATCACCTACGTCTTCCGCCTGCCACACACAGACCCCAACTCCCCCTCCCCGGGTAGGCTAGCCCCCGTCCCAACTACCCACCCCAAACCACACCCTCCCCCTGCTCGAACACATCCAATTTATTTCCCTTCTTATCTCTTTTGATTTGGTTTCTCTCTCACTTGTCGTTACCCGCGACTCTGGCTCGGCCCGCAGCGCTCATGTTTCTTTCCTCATATTTATTTACTTCTCGTGTTCTTTTTTCCGTTTGTCGTTCTGTTTTTCCTTCTTTCTTTATTTCCCCACCCTCCTCCACTTGTTTTCCGCATGGCCAACACAGACACAAACACCGACGCAACAGGTACCTACGGCCCACGGCCTTATACACCTCCCCCCTTTATTTATTTTTATCCTGCTACATTTCTAAATCATTGCTCTTTAGGTAAAGTGAGTATAATGTTGTTATAGTATTTCCAAATGTACTTGCGAGGTTATTGCTAGGGAAATCCATCAATGGTTAAATCATGTTTGAGATAATACTAGACTCTCATCCATCTGCGTCTCACTAACACTAAGATTTTAGATCAGCTCAATCAGGTTGAAATGGGAACGTAGGCAATGCGCTTTGCAGCGTCCCCCCTGCTATGGTCTCTCTTCACGACCCTGTCCATAAAGGCACATAGAGCCCATCAAAGCCCATACATTTCATAATACCGTTGATTGTGTTGGCTGTGAAATGTTTAGAGAACTGAAACGATCTGCTTTTTTTTTTTCGAAACTCCTGATGCATCCTAGTCACCACACACCCTGTGGCTTCCTCTTCGTCCCCGTTCCTTCTACTACCTTCCCGTGCTTAGGTCCGGGGGCGCTTGGGGGCTCGGTCCACTACGCCACCATGGCCCGCTCGGCGGTCCGCCCGGCCAGCCTCAACCTCAACCGCTCCCGCAGCCTCAGCAACAGCAACCCGGACATCTCGGGCACGCCCACCTCCCCCGACGATGAGGTCCGCTCCATCATCGGCAGCAAGGTGGGCGTTCTTTACCCGGGTGCGACGGCAGCTCGGTTCGTCCGTTCAGCCCCTTGCTGGTGTTGCATTAGGGAGCCGTACATCTTGTATGCAACACGCAGGGGTTGCATACATACTTTAACGTCCAAAGGTTGTCCTAAAAATGTGTTTGCTTCATCTGACAAGCAGCCAAGAAAATTATTTATTTATAATGATCCATGAAGCAAATGTTTGAATTGAACTGCACCAGAATGCAGCAAATGTTTATTATATCTACTTGGTAAATGACTCAAATGATTAATCAACGATTAAAATTGGATAAATTAATGTTCGCCTGTTCGACCGATAGACAAATCTGCTGATCGTGGCTACCTGACGAGGGGAAGCTCTGTGACTTTAAAGGGTGGCACGTTGTTCCAGTGGGAAGCCCGTTCTATATTGATTCTGGACCCCGGCCAACCAGAGGCTACCTGAGGGCATTTCTCAACAGGCCAACACATGAAAATGCTGGTGTTGCTATATATTGCTGGATCTGATTGGGCTGCATTAGTCAATCTTAGCTATGTGTACATTGAGAACATTCCTCCAGCCATTTATTGGATGCATGCATCACAAAGGCTATGGTGCCAAGTCTACAGTCCAGCCCTGGTCAAAGTCAGGGGTGGATGTACATAGTGATGACATGCCAACCCTGTACTTCACAACGACAAACATCAGCAAGGACAGATTATCTTCTTAACCTCTGTTACAGCCACCTCACACACACACACACACACACACACACACACACACACACACACACACACACACACACACACACACACACACACACACACACACACACACACACACACACACACACACACACACACACACACACAGCCATTCAGCCATACAGCCAAGGAGGGGATAGTATGCTATTCAGAACTTTTTTTGAATAGTGTTACAGTCAGCCTGTGCATTACATAATAAAGTAAACAATTTGTCAAGGCCATACATAGGCGATTATTGCTTATTTTCAAAATGCAGATTTTTGCATTCTGTAAAGATATTGATAATGATATTTGTCCTCCCAGAAACACCTATGTGTACCATGTGGTGTGATAAGGTTCATCCCTAACATCTAACATCTAACAATCTAAGTAGTGCGATGGATGCTACCCCTGGTCCAATGACTGTCACTTCTGCTTCTACTGCACTGAAACATGCCCTCTTCTACCGTAGCGAGGGCGCTTCCCCTCTTATGTTTCACCAAATAAGAGGGGAAGCGAGGGCGAGACCCCCCCCAACCCACCCTACCCGTAACCTACACTACTCTTTCTCTCTTGTGAGGATGGCCAGATCCTCTGAATCCACCATCGTTTTATGTTCCTAATGGAGCCCTCTACTGTCTGCCCTGAACACTGTGAATGTCTTATGATTTACCTTTCTTAACCTGTGGTTGTTTCCCCCCCCCCCCCCCCCCCTCCCTCCTCTGTACTGCTCGCTCGGTTCCCTTGCCTCTCTGCCTGTGACCTCTGACCCCATGGCGCCCTGCCCACGCTAGGGCCTAGACCGCTCCAACTCTTGGGTGAACACCATGGGCTGTAAGGGGGCTCCCTGGGGAACCGGCCCCGGGTCCGCTCCAGAAACCATACAGGTTGTTCCACTAAATGCCCCCAACAGTCCTCCCTATATATTAATTGTTTAACTTCACACACAAAACCCACAACAGTCTCATTTAGGGGGAAGGATATCAGGCCATTTCACATTTTGGTGACTCGTTGTCATGTCGTCACGCTCTCTCTGTAAACACTCAGTCCTTGGCTGGCAGCCATTTAATTCCAAATATGAGCGCAGTGTTGTTCAAAAACTCCAGCCTATCAGAGTAACATCCGTGCTCTCTTTGCCCTGGTAAACTACGGTTGGAAAAGCTAATTCTAATCTGAAAAATCCTTCTGAGCAGATTTCTGTTAATCTTTTAACATCGTTATTCTGTTTATTTCGGATAAAAACAGTTTGATTGCTCCATTGTTTGCTACAGTGTGGCACCACCGTTGTTTTCCTAATAAGACAGTGGCACTCCTTGTTTAGACATGAACTGAAACGGCCCTCTGCTTAGTGCTCATTGATCCGACCGATCTGCAGTGTCACAGAGTGTGAAAACACGGCCAACCGGGCCCTTCTCAAGACAACAAAAGGCAAAACCATGAGAACCAAAGTGTGACAATGCCACCGCATCTACACCTAGAGCACACCGCTCCCATGAGCTCTCACATGATCCCTCAGGCCCCTCCCATGGGTGTCACAGCCGCCTCCATGACTTGCCATGACCTCATCTGCACACCTGTCGTGTGTTCACCTCCCACACTCAGCCCCCCCTTCCCACCCAATAGCATCATGTAGTCCACATCCATTCATCATAGTTTACATCATCCCTTCATCACTCCAAAAGTCCTCAGCCTAGTCATGGATGAAAGTATTCCATAACACCATACTGTTCTTTTGGTTATTCTTGCCATACTGTAACACATAAGGTAGTGGAGATGGTGGTTTAATGTCCCTCAGCAGGCATAGTATTAGATAATGTCAGAAAATCCCTTCCCCTGCTTCCTTTTACTGTTAACCTTTAACCAGCCTCACGGCTACCTTATAACCCTGCATGATCTCCTACTAACATCATATTGCATGGACTTCACACTGGCTGAAGGTGCGTGCGTGTGTGTGTATGTGCGTGTTGGCTCTTGTGTGCATGCGTTTCTGCCGTTTGTGTACTTCATTTGTCTTGTCTGTGATTTGTCGCATCATAAACATGTGTTCAACACCTATTGAGGAATGTTTTACCGAACATATAAGCAAACAAAAGCCATGTCGACATGGGGGTTCAACATACGATTGAGCTCGGAGCATGAGTTGCATGAGTTTGCCAGCGAGACCAACTGCTGTGATTGACATTTTGCGGTTGTGTTGTTGTATAAAGGAAGGAAGAGCTTTTGTAAAAGGTCATTACCTGCCGCTTGACACATCGATTAAAAGGAGGCCTTGCGTTTCCCTTGAATCAGTTAAACATTTTGGACTGTCGTCACATTTGGGTCGCACTGACAATGCCTTAAAGGAGAGCTGTCAACGCTCGCTGTTTACTATATATGGTCTTCATACGCGTGTTATAAAAATTTGGTCAGGACTCAAATTATCCTTTTTTACTATGTGGCACCGGGATTCCAAATTCCAAATGTTAGGAGTAACAGTGAAAATGTAGAATCACCCATCAGAATGTTAGGAGCGGCAACAATTTATGTGGATTTGTATTTTTATTGATACAAATATTTTAGGTGTTAATTTAAGATAAACTCTTTCGCTTACACAACATTTGCTGATGCGCCTATTGACTGTAATCTCAGTCAAGTAAACGGTCAAATTCTTCACAGAACAGGCGTATGAAGTGGTACTATTATTAGTAAATAGGTGATGGTTCCTCTTTGAGGCCTGTGGGCACAAACTGTAAATACTAGCACCATGCCCTCAACCTTTCCATTGTCCTATGTGTTTGTCTGATTAATGACAACGAGGTGTGTGTGTGTGTGTGTGTGTGTGTGTGTGTGTGTGTGTGTGTGTGTGTGTGTGTGTGTGTGTGTGTGTGTGTGTGAGTGTGACCCCAGCAGAAACACCACCAGGTATGCAGAGACCATCTGTGGTCCCGTTGCTCCTCCACTAACCTTGTTGTTACCATCCATCCCACCCATAGGCCATGGAGCGCTCTGGCAATCGCATGTCTTCGCACACGGAAAGCGCCAGTTTCTTGCAGTCTTTAACAGGACGATTGCCCACCAAAAAGGTAGAGCCCCCTTGCACCAGGGGAAAGGAGCCCGCCACGAGCCCCTGATCCTTCTCCTGTGTTATCTGTGTTTGGTTTTGTTTTTCTCTGCGTGCTTCCTTTGTCCCGTCCGTGCGTTGTTTGGGTCTACGGTTGTGTGGGCTGATGTTCCGGTATTCTTTGGTGATTGTGGCGTCTTGGTGATTGTTGCCAAAGGTCAATGCTCTGCTGCCTCTTGTTTGAATGTGTGCCTTGTAATTTGACATTGCAATATTTATTTTTGATGTGATGTAATGTCAACGTTTAAACTACTGTTTGAATATATGCCTGCACACTAAACGCCACTGGATTTGTATGTATTGCTGCATCTATTTGGGGAAAGCTCGAAAGAAACCAAGAAAAAGCACTTTTCCTCTCTTCTCTGTAAATTTGTTTAACAGATTCTTTATATATTCTTCATTATACCAATTCAATAATTGCCTGAAACTAAATCACCAGACAAGATCTTAGAAGACGTATAAATGTATGTTTTGAAGCAATTGCTTGAAGAGAATCGTGCATTTTAATGGTTTTGTTAAAGAATCTCAAAGTGCCATGAAAATTGTCCTCATGATTGTTTTGTTTCTTCGCGGTGTTATGGGAACACTGAATCGCAAACCAGGGGGTTTTGTCAACTTGTTTTTGTCAAACATCTTTGATTGATGTGAGGAGTCACAGTAGCATAAAAAGATAATTTTGGAGGTTCATATAATTGAAACATCAATTTAATCTTTAATATTAAATCGTGCAAAATGTTATTCAGGTGGGTTTCAGATTATAAACACGCCGTGTGTTTGTAAGTTGATCATATTTTTTTGGTGACGGTCAATCAATTAAGAACAACACACAACCCTCACTATATTGATTGTTGACATAGCATCAACAGAGCAATTGATTGACAATCTTTGTGGTGTGGCGGGGTAGCCCTCCATAAGGATGTCTGGTCTTATCAAGCACTCACTATCCCTCACTCTTTTCTCTCTGTCCTCCGATGTCTGTCCTTGGTCAACACTGTTGACACCTGCCCCTGTGTTCCCGGGGCCCCAGCTGTTCCACGAGGAGCTGGCCTTGCAGTGGGTGGTGAGCAGCGGCAGCGTGCGCGAGGGGGCCTTACAGCAGGCCTGGTTCTTCTTTGAGCTCATGGTGAGTACTGCCCCCAAAAAATGAACAGGCTTGAAGTCAGACATGGGCGTGTCCGACTGTAGACTCTGTGGCCCCCAGGTGAAGAGCATCATCCACCACCTATACTTCGCCCAGCGCCTTGAGTCGCCCAGGAAGAACCGCTTCCCCGAGCGCTTCATGGACGACATCACCGCACTGGTCAGCACCATCGCTGGCGACATCGTCTCTCGCTACCAGAAGGTGACCCCTCACACACGCTTAGTGATAACTACAGACTTGTCTGTTTGTGTGAGTGCATTTTGCTGAGGCTTTCCCACCTGTGTGCTGCTTGATCCTTGCATTCTTCCCATTTTTGGTTAAGCCTTCCTACGGAATCGAGGCCAGGCCGGTCTTGGGATGGTCTCAAGAGGCTATGCTTTCTTACAAAAATCTGATAACCGATTGCATTCTGTCTATTGGAGACCACCTTCCAGTCTACCTGTGTGTGGGTGTGAGTGGAGTCAAGTTTCATATCAACACATTGTATCCGGAAATAATGCAGTTGAACGTGGCTTCTGCCCTGCCAACAGGACCTGGAGCTGGTGGAAAGGCTGAACACTAGCCTGGGCTTCTTCCTCAACGACCTGCTGTCTGTCATGGACCGGGGCTTTGTTTTCAGCCTCATCAAGACCTACTGGAAACAGGTGAGTGCTGCTGCTACCATGGTTCGCTTTGTGAGTATAAAAGATTGACGATGTTATCGATCCACTCAATAGGTTTTTCCGCTCTGAATGGTGTTTTTATGATATTTCACTATTCTGTAGCTTTTAGCTATCTTGTTGTTTTCATTATGTATCATTCACTGTTCTGTACTTGCTGCTTTGACACCCTTATTCTCAATTGGGATGAATGAAGCTAGTCCATCGTATCTTATCTTAGGTATCCACCAAGCTGTATGCCCAGCAGAACCCCACCCTGGAGTCCCTGAGGCTGGACTTCCTGAGGATTGTGTGCAGCCACGAGCACTACGTCACCCTGAATTTGCCCTGCAGCCTGCTCACCCCGCCCGCTTCCCCCTCCCCCTCCGTCTCCTCCGCCACCTCGCAGGTGATGGTGCAAACATGGATGTTAATCAAGGGAGGCTTCAACAGCCCCTTAACTCGCTTTCCAACCGTCAATCATGGTTCATGTCACAACGTGTCTTAAAGCTATGCGCACATCGGCCCAACAAACAGCAGCACCCCACGATGTTGACCAGATTGGGCCAACACTGAGTCATGTGCAACCTACACCCACCCCGCACGCTGCGGCAATGTTGGTGTGTGTTGGTGTTTGAAGGGTCGTTTGTATTACTACCATTTTCACAGATTCCCTTTCCAAATCCCATATTTTTAAATACTCTAACCGTCGACCCTCCTCTACCCAAAACACCAAAAGCAACCTGCAAATGTTTTGAGTTGTTTCGTGACTTATTTGTGATCATTATTTGGGGCGGCTGTAGCTCAGGAGGTAGAGCTGGTTGGCTGGTAACCGCAAGGTTGCTAGTTCAATCCCCGCCGCCTCCTAGCTGAGTGTCGAGGTGTTCCTGAGCAAGGCACCTAACCCTAACTGCTCTCGACGAGCTGGCTGTCGCCTTTGCAGGGCTGACTCCGCCGTTGGTGTGTGAATGTGTGTATGAATGGATGATTGTGCGGCAATATTGAAAAGAGCTTTGGGTGGCCACTGGTTACAGAAAAAGCGCTATATATAAATGCAGTCCAACCACCATTTACCATTATAACTATTATTTATTTTTTTACCTTCCAGAGCTCTGGTTTCTCAACGCATGTCCAGGACCAGAAGATAGCCAACATGTTTGAGCTATCTATCCCTTTCCGGGAGCAGCACTTCATGGCTGGGCTGGTGCTGTCTGAGCTGTCTGTGATCCTGGAGCCAGACAATGAGGTGTAAGTAGCCCCATAGAAGCAG
This sequence comes from Gadus morhua, assembly GCF_902167405.1. NCBI lineage: Eukaryota > Metazoa > Chordata > Actinopteri > Gadiformes > Gadidae > Gadus > Gadus morhua. Next base: position 2,736,816 of record NC_044059.1, read on the forward strand.
ACACATCGAGGAGGGCCTCCATGCCATCTTAAATCCAGGGCTATAACAAAGGGTGGGGTTCTGTCGATGGCAGACGACTGTTGTCACTCTGACAATCAACGCCCTAGCAAGACAATTGCGTTGAGAGATGGCTAGCACCTGCATGGTCGAGATAACAAGCTGAAGACACTGAAGTTGTGACGTTCACGTAGGACCACTTAAAGGATCGATGCTTTTGTCTTTTTTTCCGGGTCTTTTTATCTTAACGTGTCAGATTGCCCAACGCTTTTGCCATCCTCGTCGTCCTTCATTCTCTCCCCTTTCTCCCCCCCCCTCCTCTCCTGGTGTCCCTCCCCAGCATGTTCGGACTGCACAAGAAGGTGGTGAACGTGGTGCACAACCTTCTGTCCAGCCACGACTCGGACCCGCGCTACGCCGACCCGGAGGTCAAGGCCCGGGTGGCCCTGCTCTACCTGCCGCTCATCGGCATCGTCATGGAGGCGCTGCCGCAACTTCACGACTTCACAGGTTCGGGGTTTAAGGAGCTCGGAGCGTCACGGCGTTCCGGGTGACTCCTGTTTGAATAGTTGCACATAGATAGATTGCTCTTACTGTGGGGTTTTTGTTGTCACCGGGGTGTACAAATAAGGAGGAATGATTAAAGAATTTAGGTAATCATGGTTTTTAGAAGAATAGGGCAATAGACCCACAATTTAAACCAATCAAAACCAATCAGTGTTACAATCAGGGTCATGAGGTCATTTCAGCCCTCCTGTCTGTTTTTCTGAAATGTTTGTCTGTTCCCCCGTTCCTCTGAGCAGAGTCTCACGTTCAGTGGGGTCGCCCAGGCTGCCCACAGGGGGGCGCTGCGGGAGGCTCTGGCGAGGAGGCCGACGGAGACGCGTTGATCAGCCAGACGGTAGCCATGGCGATAGCCGGTACCTCCGCCGCCCCGCCAATGTCCCGGCCTAGCAGCTTCCTGCTAAACACGCAGGTAGTAGACAACATAACCACGTTGTTTGGTCCGCAGAGGAAATTAATAGAACAATGGACTAAAGCATATTTAAATTGAATTAACTTGAATGATCGTTGATTTCGTAAAAAAAAAATGTAGGCTAGTAAATCCATTGTCTTTAATGAACACTCAGCATCATACTGATTTGCTTTGCTGCGTTACGCACATTCCAACAGAGCAGAAAGAGGTGTGTTTACCCTCTAACTCACTCTTCCTCCTCTTCTTCCCCGCCGTCCCCTCCCCAGACCGGCCGACAGCACGGGACCTTCTCTGCGGAGTCCAGCCGCAGCCTGCTGATCTGCCTGCTGTGGGTGCTGAAGAATGCAGACGAGATGGTGCTGCAGAAGTGGTTCACAGACCTGTCGGTGTCCCAGCTCAACCGCCTGCTGGACCTGCTCTACCTCTGCGTGTCCTGCTTCGAGTACAAGGTAGAAGGGAATGGATGGCAATGCAGTAAATCACCGTGGCACGGATCTGATCCATCGTTGCCTGAAATGGGATTCTTCTGGTGCTCGATTTGATCTGTTTGCTTGGGATTGCTGTGATCTGTTTTGCTGCACTGAACTGTAACCTCTGTGCCATCTCCTTTTTAGACATTTAATCTAGAAAGGAGTTTTGTTAGCGCTACGCTATGCTAGTTCTCTCCGCGTTTCCTCCCACTTACCTGCTTAGCTCAAGAGCTGTGCTGCCAAATAATCCTTTGTCGTGTTTTTTTCCCTCTGCACGCCCGACATTCTATCCGTCCCTCTGTCGGCCTGTCTGTCTGTCTGTCTGTCGGTCTGTCTGTTTGTCTGCCCCCCCCCCCCCCCTGCATCCTACTCCCTCCACCCATCACTGTCTGTTGGAACCAAGGCCCATGTTGTGTTCACCATGCAGGGCAAAAAGGCCTTTGAGCGCATGAACAGCTTGACCTTTAAGAAGTCCAAGGACATGAAGGCCAAGCTGGAGGAGGCCATACTGGGCAGCATTGGGGCCAGGCAGGAGATGGTGCGACGCAGTCGCGGGCAGCTGGGTGAGCAGCCGGGGGCCGTGGGTGTGTGGGTTTGTGGGCGGATTAGTGGCTATAGTATGGGAAGGATGCACACAATGTCCTGTAGCTGAAGTAACATGGGATGTTGATTATTCAAAAGCACACAATGTACAATTCGCTCCCCTCACACCTAAACAGGAGTGCACAGACATTCAGTCAATCCTCAGTGTCTTTGTAGAGCTTGTGCGGTTTTTTGTATGTCTATGGTAAACAGTGATCAATGGTGTGTGTGTGTGTGCATGTTACAGAGAGGAGTCCATCGGGCAGTGCGTTTGGTAGCCAGGAGAACCTTCGCTGGAGGAAAGACATGACCCACTGGAGACAAAACAGCGAGAAGATGGACAAGTACGCTCATTGGTTCTCATCTGTCCCCGAATACAAGCTCCTCCACAACACAGTATTTTACCGTTATTTTCAAGATTATTTTATTCCCCCTGGTCTTGAATGTAACCTTTGCAACTTCACCGGAAACATGCTTTATATCTATTTTACGATGCTGACACAAGGGAACAACCTTCACTCTTTGAAAAAGTTTCTAGCTCCTTGAGTCCTCCTTCGGACACAACAGCCTAGGTCACCCTAGAGTAGAGGAGAAGTGTGCTCCCTAAAGCCCTTTGAGGCCATGCTGTGTGAAGTAACTTCACTTGGGTGAGCTCCAACAGCAACTCTTCACGGAAAGGAAATCAAGAAGCACTATTTGTAGAGTGGAGATAAGTCTCCCTTATCTTTTCCAATTGTGATTTACATTGCAATGCGGAGCGGCATGTGATGTTGAGTTTATTTCCCCTCAAAATAGGTATTTCCCGCTTTGGTTTAGAACCATCCATCCATCAAAACACAATCCTTCCATGCATTACATATAACTCATTTATCTTTCTTACATTTTGGTTTTCCGTTCGGAGTGGTGAAGAATTATCATTTTATTAAGGCAACAAGGAATTGCTTGTTCTGATGACTTGTGTGTGTGTGCGTGTGTGTGTGTGTGTGTGTGTGTAGGAGCCACAGATCTATCAGGTATTGTATGGTAAACGCCCGCAGTGTGCCCTATTCCCCTTACGCTTTTTTTAAACCTGCTGATACGTGATGCGTTCAATGACATATGGGACTTCAGGAGATCGTAAAGGGGGAAGAAATCAATTCAATGCATTAGCCTTAAATTTATTGCACAGCCCTTCCACTATTTTTGTCTTAATCCGCTACTACCTTACTTTGAATAATACTGACTTCTATGTCCTAAACTTCAGCCCTCTCGGAAAGTGGTTTGACTTTTATGATCATATTCATTTCATCCCTCTTTCGGATTCCTTTCTAACTCCTCATGTACATGAATGTATATCAAGATCTTTTTCCCCATCCCTGGTTGTCTTTCCCTTGCCCCTGGCCTACCCCCTGTTTCTGGTGTTTTGGGGTTTGAGGTTGGGGTAGCATTGCGTTTGATTGGTTTGTTCATGTTTTGGGGCCCTGTCTCTTCAGCCTTGGTCTGGTGTGCTGCTTTAGTAATGTGAAGGCTAACTTTGAGTCGTCGTGACCCATCGACAGAACTTCACTACTAAGATGTGTTTCTCTCAACCGTCATAACAGTAACTGCCTACTACTTAACTAAACTTTTCAGTCATTGGTTATGATGGAAAATGACATTTTAGGTCTGTGTCTAAAATGCTCTGCAGTGTGTGTTGCCTGTAGAAATGGTTTGCGATGTGGAGAACCTTACTTCCTTCAATAGAAAACACTTAAAGGTCCCATGACATGCCACCAGGTGTGAGTGTGATTAGCCGATACTGATCTATTCGTCACACGTAACAGCCAGATTTTCAAAACGGCTTGTACCGGCGTCTAATCACACTGACACCTGGTGGCATGCCATGGGACCTTTCTAAATAAACGTCAAAACACACAAATGCAGGGGCTTCTGCTGTTCCTCACGGGTAGTTAGTCTCCTTAATTATTTTCTGCTGCCGCTCCCTAACCCAACGTTACGGGGAAGTCGTGGGCCCATGGCTCCTGTTGTGTTGATAAACCCCTTGAGGAAGTTGCAGGTTGAGAGACAGTGTCTTGCTGCGTAACAGTGGAGTTTCCCAAGAAGCTAGGCGTGTACACCGTCGAGACACACGACTGTTGCCTTCCCAAAGTAATATAATAACTCCGCAGCTCACATCATGTAGGTTGGAGGGGGGGGGGGGGGGGGGGGGTGGTCTACATAAATGACTTCAAAACACTTTGGTCTGATTGCATTTTCAGAAATAATGAAAACCTAATCTATAGCCTCATCGAGAGTTTAACAAACAAACCTTTTATACTGAAACCTAATCTGAACCCTGAAGAGAATGGGCCCTCTCTGCATATAGCTTGAGTGGTGTGACCCAGGGCGTGTGTGAGATTCAGAGGTTCTCCCCAAGGTTAAGATGCGGGGTGATTAGAAGGAATAATGTCTGACAGCTACTTCCTTGACCCCGTCCCCGTTTCCCAGGACAAGAGCAGAGTTGGAACACGAAGCACTGATTGACGGTAACCTAGCAACGGAAGCCAATCTTACAATTCTGGATACTCTGGAGATCGTTGTGCAGGTATGTTTGTATATTGATGCCTTGAACACAAACAACAGCCTTTGTTTTTATGTCAATCTCAAACGAGGAAATACATTTTTTGTGTGTGTGTGTGTGTGTGTGTGTGTGTGTGTGTGTGTGTGTGTGTGTGTGTGTGTGTGTGTGTGTGTGTGTGTGTGTGTGTGTGTGTGTGTGTGTGTGTGTGTGTGTGCAGACGGCCTCTGTGACGGAGACCAAGGAGAGCATCCTGGGTGGGGTGCTGAAGGTGTTGCTCCACAGCATGGCCTGCAACCAGAGCGCCCTCTACCTGCAACACTGCTTCGCTACACAGAGAGCCCTGGTGTCAAAGGTCTAGGAAAACTCATCAAACTCTTGAAATGATCTCCTGTATAACTGTGTGTGGGTGTCGGTGTATATATTTGCTTTGTGTGTATATTGGGGTGTATATTCATGCGTGTGTGTGTATATTTTCTAATGCGTGTGTGTGTAGTTCCCAAAGCTGGTGTGTATGTGTTTGTGTTTTTATTCTAATGTGTGTGTATTGTGTGTGTGTAGTTCCCAGAGCTGCTGTTTGAGGAGGAGACAGAGCAGTGTGCAGACCTTTGCCTGAGGCTGCTGAGGAGCTGTGGCAGCAGCATCAGCACCATCCGCGCCCACGCCAGCGCCTCCCTCTACCTCCTGATGAGGCAGAATTTTGAGATCGGCAACGTAAGCACATTTAGTTTGTTTCTCACTGATGTTTCAAACGTCATATTTGATCATTTTCAGGGCATGTCTTCTTTTTATAATAAGTTCATATCTTAATTTAATGAGGATCAAATGTAATTATTCCCCGGACCTAGATGAAATGTGGGATTGGCGATTGTCATTTAATTAACTTACACTAAAATCGGACACAAACTCATCCTCGTTCCTATCTTTGTGTTTGAATATCACTTGCCTGTTTGGTAAGATTGCTTAAATGTAGAATAGTTAAAAATATATTTTTCTCACATGCAATCCTCATTGTTATTTTACATCAATCAAGGGTTTTTCTGGTCTTGTGAGAGTCTTGCTCTCTTCTCCCATGAAAGGGTCCTGTTTCCCCTCACTTCAAGGCCTGTTTCCTATTACTCCTCCTCTTCTTCCTCGTCCAGAACTTTGCCAGGGTGAAGATGCAGGTGACCATGTCTCTGTCGTCACTTGTGGGAACCTCCCAGAACTTCAATGAGGAGTTCCTGCGCCGCTCCCTTAAGACCATCCTGACCTACGCCGAGGAGGACCTGGAGCTCCGGGAGACCACCTTCCCTGACCAGGTACCCCTTTATTCATTCAGGGAAAGGCCATTGAGAGTCGGCTCTCTATTTCAATGACGGCCGGTCAAACAACCAGAAAAACAATGCAGTAAATCAAGTAAATAAATAAATACAGTAATTCAACACAATGGGATAACTAAAAAAACAAAAAAAACACGAGCAATCTTCATCCAATGCGATTTCAATCATCCCCTTGAACTTCTCAGTGCGTGTGTGTGTGTGTGTGTGTGTGTGTGTGTGTGTCATCTTCATCGTCATTGTCATCATCGGCAGACACTCGAAGTCGAGTACTTCTGTCCTCCTTCTTGGTCCTTATGGGTCTTCAGGTGGGCGAAGAGGCCGATCCTGGACCCACATATATAGGGGCAATGTGGGCATGGGTGGGCAGTGGTGATTGTGGGTTTGGGTTGAACCTTTCTGCGTCTGCGCTTGGCTTCTGCAGCACTATGGAGATCGTCATTATACTGCGCAGGTCCGTCTTGGACAAGTTGTCTCCAGACCGTTTGTTGCTGTGGCCTCCCAGCTCTTAAGGTCTATGTGGCACTTCTTGAGGTTTGCTTTGATGTTATCTTTGAACCTTTTCTTTTGGTCTCCTTGGGCATGCTTTCCTTGAACAAGCTGTGAGTAGAGGACTTGTTTGGGGAGGCGAGGGTCAGGCATCCGAATCACGTGGCCAGTCCATCTGAGCTGGTGTTGGGCGATGATGGCAGTAATGGTGGAGAAGTCGGCCTCCTCCAGGACGCTGGTGTTAGTCCGTCGAACCTCCCAGGTTATCCTGAGGATTCTCTGTAATAATAATAATAAATGAAATGTAGAAATTGTAGACCAGAATTTTGGTCTACAAAAGCCGTCAAAAGCGGCTGTAAACCAGGAAGCGGTTGCCGCCCATGTGAACGCGCACAGATTTTGCCCTACCGCTCAGCTTTCCTTGTGTTGAAACTTTCGGTGGCAGCAGCAGCCACTTTTGAAAACGCCTGGCCCTTCACACCGTCGCGCTGAACCCTCCGGTAGCGAGGCGGTTATAAGGGCGGTTGCCGCGCGGCGGTGTACAAGCACCTTAAGTCAAAGGCTTTATGAGGTCTATGATGGCCATGCAGAAAGGTGGATTCGGTTCCCGGCACTTTTCTTGCAACTGCCGAGCGCCAAAGATCATATCCGTAGTGAGTCTGTTTGGGTGGAAAATACCGTGGGAATTCCCAAAGTCCACCTTGTCACCCTTCTTAAAGAGGGAGATGACTAAAGCATCCTTCAGCTGTGCAGGAATCTATATATCAGGGCTGTCAAACAATTGATCATTTTAATCACCATTAATAATGTCGACATTCTGTGGGCAAAACCTTTCAAAATCACAGTAAAAAAATAAATAAAGTATGTTAATGGGTACATTTTAATTAATCGCGTTAAAATAAGATTGCGTTAACGCGTTATTAATGTGCTAATTTTGACAGCCCTAATATATTTAAATATGTGGGTTTAGGTAAACGTTTATGTGTGTTTGTATGTTTCTGATATTTATGTGTGTGTCTGTTTGGTACCCTCAGGTACAGGACCTTGTGTTCAACCTGCATATGATCCTGTCTGACACGGTGAAGATGAAGGAGCACCAGGAAGACCCTGAGATGCTCATAGACCTGATGTACAGGTACTAGCACATCATATAACTGATGTATAGGAACTACTTCTACACACTGATACTCATAGACCTTGAGAACAGGTTCTAGTCTGCACAGTAGCTGTGCCTGTTTGTGTGGTGTGTGGCGGTGTTGATTCCATTTGACGACCTTTCGTGGTCCCCCAGGATCGCCAAGGGTTACCAGACGTCCCCGGACCTCCGTCTGACCTGGCTGCAGAACATGGCGGGGAAGCACACAGAGCGGACCAACCACGCCGAGGCGGCCCAGTGTCTGGTGCACAGCGCCGCCCTGGTGGCCGAGTACCTCAGCATGCTGGAGGACCGGAAGTATCTACCCGTCGGCTGTGTCAGCTTCCAGGTCAGCAATCTCTCCCAGGGGAACGTCCAATGTGGTCTTTCTGTGTTTATGTCCTTATAAAAACAGCGATGTGGAGGGAAATGGCAGTAAATGTGGGATTTGTTCGGCAGAGATTCTCAAAGGAGCAAAATAAGTGTTTTTATTAAGATGGTACTTATTGTGATAACCGTGTACTGGATGAGCAAAAGCATGCCTTAGCCTATTGCCACATTTCTTGAATTGTCTTCCCAACAAATTTGTTGTTTAGTTTTGCTCTTGAACCATGTATATAAGTATTATAGTATATTGTGTATTTCAATTGTAAATGAAATGGGCAATTGGTCTTTAGATTTTTGCTAACACAGTCCTGGAATCCGCATATCATGTTTTTGTCATGTTTTTTTTGCTAATTTTCTCTCTCCTTTCACTTCCCGCCAGAACATGTCGTCCAACGTGCTGGAGGAATCGGCGGTGTCTGACGACGTGGTCTCCCCTGACGAGGAGGGCATTTGCTCAGGGAAGTACTTCACTGAGGCGGGCCTGGTGGGGCTCCTGGAGCAGGCCGCCGCCTCCTTCTCCATGGTGAGTTGAATGGATGAATACATCATCAGTATCATTCAGCATCTGATAATGTCCTACAACAGCTTTAGACACGCACTGAAGGGAGGACATTTTATGTAGTATATGTACATTTTCCTTGTATGTATTTACGTTAACATCCTTAAATATGTGAATATATCAAAAGAATATATATATAGAGCTGTCAGTTAAACGCGTTATTAACGGCGTTAACGCAAACCAAATTTAACGGCGTTAAATTTTTTATCGCGCGATTAACGCAATTATTTTATAAAAAAAAAAAAAAAAACTTTTTTTTTTTTTTTTTTTCTTTGGCTCAAAACAAAGAAGCAGTAGCCTGACTGCTATGTTCAAATGACATTTGTTCACAGCAGTCGTTTAATTGCACTATAGGCTCTTTTTTTGTATCGTCCTGTTTCGATCAGTGTATATGCCAATGTTGTTATCAATAAAAAATCATTTGCACAAGGCAAGCCGATGCACTTCACCATGTTGATAAGAGAATTAAAATGAGAAGAATTATGGGACAAAAAAATCAAGGGATATTTAGCATAGAAAAAGAATTTGCGATTAATCGCGATTAATTAGAGTTAACTATGACATTAATGCGATTAATCACGATTAAATATTTTAATCGCTTGACAGCTCTAATATTTATGTGTCTATCGATATATAAATCGATATCGATGTATAATAGCTTCAATGCGACACAAAAATTGAAGCTATTTTACATTATATTTGCCAAAATAAAACGTTAGCAAAATATAATATATATAAATGATGAGCTCAAATCTTGGTGGACGGGGCATTTCACTTCCATTCATTTCATATTTGTTTGAACCTATCATATTGCTGCCGGCGGAAGCTGTGAGTAATCGGTGAACTTCAAGCTGAGACTCGGTCAGAACTAGTAAACTCATGTTTCGGGTTTCAAATCAACACCCTGTACTTTCAGAATAAACCTTCTTTAAAGGAGACATATTATGGTGTTTACCCAACAAGTAAACATAGTGTTTGAGTTCCAGAAAACGTGGTTTGAAGCTGTTAGTTGGAAATAGCCTACCGCTATTCCCCTCTGTTGCAGTCCCTGCGCTGTTTCTGGTGTCTGTAGCTTTAATGCAAATGAGCTGCTGCCAATTGACCAATGAGCTGTCAGACTGAACCACAGCATGGAGGAGAAGGGATTGTTGCCGTTTGCAGACTCCTGGAGCTCTATATCTACATAGTATAATAATAGCTGCCGGACTGCCACCGAGTTCTCCCCGCCGGACCTGCCAGCTTCGGCGGCAGTTCACATCCCGGAGTAAACCCGCCGGAGCAGTCGGGTAGCTCGGCAGCAGTCCGGCAGCTCAGCTCCGGGAGTACAATCCTGTTCTCCTCCATGTCTCCTCACCGGACTGCCGCCGAAGCTCAGCAGCAGTCCGGTAGAGGAAGGGATTGTACTCCCGGAGCTGAGCTGCCGGGCTGCCGCCGAGTCCCCCCCGCCAGAACTGCTTGTCCGCTGGTCCACAAAATCTTAGCTATGCTCTGATTGGAGGGGAGTAAGGAAGTGGGAGGTAATATTCAAGTGTGCCACCTTCCTACGTAGGAGGGGGCGCCGAAACTGATTCTCTCGTTTGGGAACTGTTGGCGGGGTACTTTCAGAAAAGCATATCTTACTCAAAAAATCATGTCTTCTTTCAAAGTTTGTATGCGTGTGGGAGCACTAGAGACCCAAAACAACACCCCAAATCCCAGGAAAATTATATTTCTACAAATCCATGAAGAAACAGGAAACAAGGCATAACTCCGCCCCCTTACAGTTTCTGGTTTCCAGCCCAGATCGGTGCCGTCTCCCCACACAAATTCTGCTAATATGCAGTAGGACCGCTGGATCCCAGATTATACTGTGGGTCAACCAACAACAAGAATCATTTCATGCAACATAGCAGTTCAGCACACCTGTTTTGAATGACCTGGCTGCATGTGTGGAGTTCTGGAGGTGACCCTCATGGCTACTGGGACCCATCTAGTGTGTCCTCCCCCCTCCCCCTCCATCCTCCTCTCCAGGCTGGGATGTACGAGGCCGTCAACGAGGTGTACAAGGTGCTCATCCCCGTCCACGAGGCCAACCGCGACGCCAAGAAGCTCGCCACCATACATGGTAAACTGCAGGAAGCCTTTGGCAAAATCGTCCACCAGGTAAATCCAGCGTCTGCATCGCAGCACCCACACCCACACACCTCCCAACCCCCCTTCTGAGTAACAGCACCCACACCCGCACCCCCCACAGCGGTGCATTAGATTGAATATTCCCCGTTGGAGGTCTATTTGAAGCCCACATAACGTTGATAATCCTATTTGACCGTGTTAATGGGGTTTTAGTTTCTGCTAAATTGACAAAGATCTATGCTTCGGTTGTTCTTCAACGCAAACTGTGACTTTGTTTGTGTATCAAACCCTCCACTGAGGTATGGGCTCAGGTGTGCGCTTCATGTTAAGGGTATGATCAAATGACTTGCATGAAGTGGAAATACTGTGACTAAGTTGCGTGCTTTAACAAGTTACCTTAACAAGAGTAGGGCAGCAGGTTCAAATATGACTTTGCTGAAGCGACGGGAGTAATATTTCCCTAGTGACAGATGAACTACAAAGGGACATTTGTTTCTGCTTATGTCACTGCAAATGAAAAGTGCAGATTTGTTCTGGGAAAAGTATTTCAGAAGTAGGATCAGAATAATAATAATTTATCTTTGGATTTTTTCTTTTTTTTGTATTCAACTATTTCTTGTATGTTTTACTGTGTTTGATTCAATAGAATATACAGTAACTATTTTGGCTGTGACGTTCATTCGATTTTTTGGAAAGGGGTACATTAATCTTTGTCAAATGAGGTGTGCGTGTGTGTGTCAATATGTAGGGTGACCTTAATAAAATGGTTCCCCTGCACGTTGTACACCGGCCCCTGTTGCTATTTAGATTCTAAGACCAGGTGCTGAAGAGTACTGTTTAGTGTTTGTATGTATGCGGGGAAGGGGGTGTGGTGGTGGGTTTGTGTGCGTCCAGGCGTTCACGTTTCTCCTGTATTCTCTTTATCACACAGAGTACTGGCTGGGAGGTAGGTGGTTCCTGCAGTTCTCTGCTTGGTCTCAGTTGTTCGTTGTTTGGTCGTTTATCATTCACTCTTTTTCTTTTTACGTTTTGCTACCAGCGGGCCCTCTGTCGCTACCTTTTCTACGTCCTGTACATATCCATACATCCATTAACACCTGCGGACAATGCGGACTGTCTGCCCCCCAACCCCCTGCACCCCAAACTCAACCCCCGCCCCCACCAACCTCAGGGACCCCCCTCAGGGACCCCCCACCAACCTCAGCAAAGCCCGCCAGTTTTTGGGTGGGGGGGGGGGGTCTTGTTTTTAACTTGTTTGTGACCGTGCCAATGGGGCATGCATGGGAGCCATCGTGCCTGCGACACTAACGACAAACAGTCTCTCTTCTTCGGGGGGAAATACGCCATTTTTCCAAAAACTCCTGTATCCTCTCAGTCCGGGGCTGCACCCCCCACGCTGTCGGGCCGCCCTCATCCTCTTATTATCTCACCTGCTCCAACCACAGAGTTTGAGTCAGTTTTTGTCCGTTTTTCGTTTTGATTAGTTTTTCTCTTTTTTTTAACATTTTTGCCGTAGGTTGGTCTTTTCACACACAATTAAAGCTCAGCCATGTCTTGTGAAGTCCAATTGGAGTCAAACCATTTATCCACAACTGGATCCAAAATTCCATGATTATCATGATAAATAAACCTTCCAAGTCACAGTAACCAACCAACCATTTATTATTTTTTGGCCCATTTGATAATCCCCCCTCATTTTGATTTTGAAACTAAATCGACCCCATATATACATTTTTTCATTGTTTTTTCATTTTTGCTATCAGCTACTTAACATGTGTTTTTAATTTATGTACTTTCTGCATGTTATTGCATGGAATGGACAGAGCACTCTTCGTTCCTTCTGGAACCGCACCCCAGTTCCAACCCCTTGAACAGCCTGTTTCTAGGGGTGATGGGACCTTTTCCCCACTCTGATTAGTTTTCTTTTGTTTGTGTCTTTAAATGTTCCTTTTTTGCCTTGGCATGATCCAGAACCACCACACTAGCTTTGTGTTTTTCTTAGCCTCATCACCAAGAATGCGTTATTTAGACTTATTTTTTGGTCTTTGTCATTTTTCTGTTGTTCTTTGGAGATAGGTGATCCTGATTAAAATGTGTTCTGTTTTCTCCTTTTCGTTTTTGTTCCTGGTTGCCGAACCTTCCCACTTTACTTAATTGTGTGTTGTGGTAAGTTCCCTAGTTTTGAAGATAACAAACTGAGGCTTTGAGCATGTCATGGAAATCGAAATGACCTGTAATGCCCTAGTCCTCATGGAAAGTCAATCCAGAAATCCTGAAGATGGGGAGATAAATCAATCTGACTTTTAGCCAGTTTTCCTTTCTTTGTTGGTACTTGTGAAATGGTTCAGTCTTTACCTTCCTACACTTTCCTACACTGTTTCTGACAATGCATACGAATACAGAAAATATTATAGTTCAAACAAATATTCAAACACACACATTTCCTCACCCAGAACTGTCTCAAAACCATACCCTTTTAAACTTTGACTTGACTTCCATACTTCAACAGAAATAGCCTTAGCCTAAGACTTCCTGTCTTCCACCAGTCCTGTCATAATCTATATCTTTTCAGCCCATTTGGATTTTTAAGCAAAAGGAATGCGTCCATGTAAGCCTTTCTGACCCAGTTCTACAAGTGCACCTGTATATACTAGTGAAGTTAGGTTGGGCTAGGATCTTGGTGAATGCTCCTCTGTCAAACACGCCCGCTAACTTGAGGGGAAACCTGTGTTGAAACCTTTTCCCACTTACTGACACTTCACCCCGGTAGCACTGTAAGATTTAAAGACCTGGTGTGATGAATTGAAGCATGGGCCTTCTAACTTGGACTGCTGGAACACTGAGCCCCCACTTTTTACATGGAGAGATGTTGGATACTTTTAACTGGTCATGATGAAGGAATGCATGTGTGCGAATTGAATGTAGAATGTTTAGAACTCTGTTGATGGACACGTGATATTGAGGGACTACATATGCAAATAAGCATGATGCTATAATCTGATATATAGCATCAAATGGGCACATCAATGTTTGTACATTACCCCCGTTAAACAAAATAGTTAAATATATGATTAATCAAGATCTAGAAAGAAACCCTGGATGAAGGGAGTATCAAAAGGATGTTATTGACGCTTCACTATTTAACTTACTTTTATACATTTTTAAGACTTTGAAAGGAATCTTCTTAATCGAGATTTAGAAATTGTTAATTTCTAAATCGAGATTTAATAACCAGAGGTCCTTTCAACATTTATCCTTATGTAATCTTCAAAATACTTTACACTATTATGTAATTTAGGAATGCTCTTATCATCTTTTGTGACCTTCTCATTGACTCACACTTCATCTCTCCTCAGCATGGAAAGAGAATGTTTGGTACGTACTTCAGAGTCGGATTTTACGGTACCAAGTTTGGGGACTTGGATGAGCAGGAGTTTGTATACAAGGAGCCTGCCATCACCAAACTAGCAGAGATCTCCCACCGACTGGAGGTAAACATTCAAATAATCTTTCATGCCTTATGTCAGGTTATTGGCCTCCGCCCAACATATTTCCTGTCCTCTGGTTATCTTCAGGGATTCTACGGGGAGCGTTTTGGCGAAGAACAGGTGGAAGTCATTAAGGACTCCAACCCTGTAGACAAGTGCAAACTGGACCCCAACAAGGTTTGTGGGATGGCAAATGAAAGGGGCATCGTCCATATCCATTGACCTGTCTAAATTAGTTCATGGTTCTCGAGAGTGTACCATTGTAGAAAGTTGATCCTGATGGATTCTGCTTATTTTGCATAAACATTGACCAAGCTTTAGCGAAAGGACTTAAGTGCAAATCCAATTTGATAATTTAGGTTCGGAAGTAAATGCAAGGGTGTTGGTGTCTTTAGGGTGGATCAGGAAGGAATCCACTAATTAGTATGTATTATTAATGGCTGGTCTAATGTAACCTTCAACTCTGACTGAAAAGAAGAGCTCAGACCAAGGAAGACATTTACGAATAAATCAAGTTCCAAGGATTTCATGCGCCTGCAAGGTTACTTCTTAAAGGTCCGGCATTATACCACCAGGTGTTAGTGCGATTAGCCATTACAAGCCGTTTTGAATTTCTGCCTCTTTTGACATCACAAGTGGGCGTGTCCACCTAGATGAATGACGGATAGATGAGTCACGTTTGCTACAGTCCCCTGGTTAGGCTGGTAGACTGATCTTTCTGTCATACATCTATAATGTCAGAAGTGACAGATTTTCAAAACGGCTTGAAATGGCAAATCACACTCGGTGATATAATATGGGACCTTTAACATTTTTTCAATGACTTCCTCAGGCTTACGTCCAGATCACGTATGTGGAGCCCTTCTTCGATACGTACGAGATGAAGGACCGCATCACTTACTTCGACAAGAACTACAACCTGCGGCGCTTTGTCTACTGTACGCCCTTCACGTTGGATGGCCGTGCGCACGGCGACCTCCACGAGCAGTTCAAACGGAAGACCATCCTCACCACCTCGCATGCCTTCCCCTACATCAAGACCCGCATCAACATCATACACAAGGAGGAGGTACAGCAGTGGGCAGTGTCTTTAAAAGAGCTTGTATCCCGTCTTCGTTAGGGTTCTCCGTTGAGTTACCCCACTGTGTACACTGTGTGTCCAACGAGCCGTTTGAGAGCCTGTATAATGAAAAGGCCATGGGTCACCTAAATGTTTACTTCTGCCGTGTTCTTTTGGAAAAAGTCTGCCGGAAACACTTAGTAGGGCATTCCAAAGGATGCTTTACCTGGAGCGTTCTAGCCCTCTGGGCTATGGGTTGTAACTTTAATACTGGGCAGGCGTGGACTTAGTTATGTGCTCTGATTGGCTAAGCATGGTGCTGAACTCCCGCCTCTCTGGATGTTGTATGTGTCTCTATGCTGCTCCCTTGTGGCTATGTGTTGGCATTACAACTTGCTTTGTGGTATGGTGCTGACCCCTTGTGGCTATGTGTTGGCATTGCAACTTGTTTCATGGCCCTGAACTTCTGAGTTCATGGAACACCTGGGCCGCTCGTATCTGTAGAATTGATTCGTGAATGAATGGCTTCTTGTACGGGCCGGACGCCTCCCTAGGAGCCGGATCCCTCCCTAGGATGGGAACGAGACCTCTCTAGTCGCCAAGGACATATGTGGCCTGTTGATATGAATGTGTGAATTATGTTACACTTCCACCTTTCATATAGTGCTTCATCAAAAGTGGATTATAATTTTGGATATTGGTGTTTGTATCGGCATGTGTTTACCATGCTCACTCACACTAGTACCAACACCGAACCACCGAATGTTTCTGGGTTTCTCAGATCATATCAATGCCCATGGAGGTAGCCATCGAGGACATGCAGAAGAAGACCCAGGAGCTAGCCTTCGCCACCCACCAGGACCCCTCCGACGCCAAGATGCTGCAGATGGTCCTGCAAGGCTCTGTGGGCACCACGGTCAACCAGGTAACCTCACACTCCTTTCAAACAACTACGTTGTAATTAGGGCTGTCAGTTAAACGCGTTATTAACGGCGTTAACGCAAACCAATTTTAACAGGCGTTAATTTTTTTATCGCGCGATTAACGCAATTATTTTATTTAAAAATGGCTCAAAACAAAGAAGCAGTAGCCTGACTGCTTTGTTCAATGCAGTATGTTTGTATGTTCATCGTTTAATTGCACTATAGGCTCTTTTTTTGTATCGTCCTGTTTTGATCAGTATATGCCAATGTTGTTATCAATAAAAAAACATTTGCACAAGGCAAGCCGATGCAATTCACCATGTTGATAAGATAATTAAAATGAGAAGAATTAATGGGACAAAGAAATCAAGGGATATTTAGCATCGAAAAAGAATTTGCGATTAATCGTGAGTTAACTATGACATTAATGCGATTAATCAAGATTAAATATTGTAATTGCTTGACAGCACTAGTTGTAATGCATTTGTCTTTTTTGAATGATATGAATGAACTACTATTTTTTTTTTGTAACGGTCAATAAATCCGTTTTTTTATATATACTTTGCAATATGCATTTGTAAAGAGCCGGGTTTATTAAGGGCATCGATAGTTGCATGCATATACTTATGCATGGGATGGTTCTTTACAGTAGTGTTTGTGTGTATTTGTCAGGGCCCTCTGGAAGTGGCTCAGGTGTTCCTGTCTGAGATTCCCAGTGACCCCAAACTCTACAGACACCACAACAAGCTACGGCTCTGCTTCAAGGACTTCACCAAGAGGTATGAACCCTGGAACATGCCTTTGGAGACCATAACCATCCAAACAAAAATGTTCAAACATAACAATAATAATTTTAACATGAAAACTAAATGTATTTCACATGGGTATCATCATCATGCACTGAGCTCTAACCCATGATCCCTCCAAACAGTAGTGCAGAACATGTTCTGATTCATTAGTAGTAGTCCTATCGTTGTAACTAATCATGACTTCCGGTCCGTTACGCAGGTGCGAAGACGCGCTGCGTAAGAACAAGAGCCTGATTGGTCCCGATCAGAAGGAGTACCAGAGGGAACTGGAGAGGAACTACCACCGCCTGAAGGAGGCGCTGCAGCCCCTCATCAACAGGAAGATACCCCAGCTCTACAAGCCTGTCCTGCAGGTCAACTCTCATAGGTAGGCATCCCACTGGGCTATAAGCCTGTCCTGCAGGTCAACTCACACAGAGGCCTCCCACTGGGCTATAAGCCTTTCATGCAGGTCAACTTACACTGGTAGGCCTCCTGCACAGTGGTGTGTGTTGGGGTTGGTGAGCCAATCGCATTTGCGAGTCATGTGTTTGACAAAGTTACTGCTGTGGGAAAGTATGAGTGCGATATTCTAAATGTATGAGCGTGGTGGCTAGTGAAAGCTGTGTGTTGGCTGATCAATCTTTTTGGTGATTTTCCTGACATCATGCAGCAAACGGACAGCTTGACAAGGTAGTTTGTTTTGTGGCTTTTTCCCTTTGTCAACGTCAACCTTTGAGGCAGAGCTAAGTGTTCAACTAGACAGCATTCTAGTGTGAATTTGCCATTTTTTTTTTATTTTCCAGTTGACTACAGTTGTCAACATTTCCATTTCTCCCTAGTGTCATTAAAATTACTTTGAGATCAAATGCACAACCCAAGACTGTTGTGCTTGTGTAAATCTCTTGTTCTATGTTCTTTGTTTCCTCAGAGATTCCTTCAGCAGAATAAGTCTTCGGAAGCTTGATTTTTGAAGATGAGGAAAAGAGAACGTCACCATTAATTTATTCCCAAATGTAAATACATTGTGTCTCCTTAAAAGTCGCTCCTCTACATAGTGGCCTGAAAGTGTCCTGGCTTGGTACGTCATTCCAGTGTCTTAATTTGTTTACAGAATAACCTGTTACGCATCGGTGGGACGATCAAGTTGATCTTACAGCGATACCTTGGCATTTTTCTTTTTTGTCATGCAATATTTTTTTACTGCATCATTGATGGTGTTTGGAGTTTTTATTTACCCAGCATCAGTCATGTTGCTAATGTCAAAATGGCTCATTAGCATTGTGTTCATGTCTCAATGTCAATGGATCTTTAGCAGCCATTAGCTATTGAGGCTAACAGCTGTTAACAAGTTCCCCTTTTGTCAAGTCAAGTGCCAACACAAAAAGCCAAAGGGTACTCTTTAAAAACGTCACGGTATCATTAAAAAAATGTGTATAGTGTCAAATCTGTATTTAATTTAATTTGTGCACTTTTTATTATGGTGTAGCGATGCCTTTTACAACTTGAAAGTTTACTATTTAATCCAAAAGGCATAAAAAAATCATCCAAAACATGAAAAATGCAAAAAAACATACTATTTATAAGGCTTTATCATTATTCATTTAAACTACATTGCAAGTAAAAGGGATTTGTTTTCAACTTTAATTGTTTGATTTATGTTAATATTTAACAAAATAAATATTTTAGTTGTCCAAATCGTATCCTTTATTTTTTCACAAACTGTCCTAAGGGTCTTTCATTAATGGAAATATTAAAACTTTATTGCTTATGTTCCGAAACGGTTGAGAGAAAGCAGTTTGTTTAGCATCAATGAAATACGTTATTTACGCATACCAGTTATGGCTGGTATTGCTTGACATTTAGAACCTAGAAAATGATGTAGACATCTGGCCTAAAGTGAAAAAATTAACATTTTCAAACGTGACATTAATCAGATGACCTGCAGAACCTCTCCATAATTAAGCTTATCAGCAATGAAAACCTCACAGGTTATGACAAACATGTTCTAAAGCCGTTTTTACATGGATTGGCCTTACCTTAACTCTAATGGCCTCCATGTCCTTAGTAATTAACATTGAAAGCTGCAAACCAAAAAGGTTCACACAATTAGTTAGAGCAACAAATACAAAGATCACTTTTATAACGGGTTAATGGTGGGTGACAGGTTTAATGTATCAATACACTTCCACACGAGATAATGGCAGAAATGTCCATCAGCCATCCTTTTATAGGTTATGTGCCCCTACTGGAGTTCCGCTGGTGCTTTTTCCATATTACAAGACCTTGACATGTCGCTCAAGGAAGTGATTCAATGGGATTTAAATCATTAACTGAGATATATATTGCCTCCTGAAGTATAAATGCAATCCCATCAAAACGTTTACTTTTCCCTTTGTGGCACTCTTGTGAGCTGACAGCATGCGCCTCTCCTGCATAGACTAAGGAATTCAGCATGTTAGATGTATGGCAATAAATGTTTATATAAAGACATTCAGTAGCCTGTTGGACCTGAATGAGGGATTCATGAAAAGATGTCCATGCAGATCTATATTCTCAATAGACTTCCCTTGAGGTGTAGCATCCTTATCCTGGCAATAGAAAAACTTAATCTACAATTCGTTATCATCTTAGCAATATTGGGAAGGGATGCAGTGTTGCCTATGACCAAAGAAAAGATGAAAATATACAGCAATTTAACCTACTGGAATTTTAAGTGCCAAAGTGCTTAACATAGTTAAAACAACTTAATATATGGATAGATCCGAATCATTCTAACAGATCAGGAATAAGGGGACAATGAAACAAAATATGACAGCTAGGACAAAAGGAAAAGCTTTAAACTCATCAAATAAAATGAGCTGGGGGGCATAAATTAGGCTTTTAGTTATGCAAGCTTCCTCCCAAACCTGTTGCTATGAAAAGGCTCTAGTCATCATTGACCAGTGGGAAGTACCGCTGGTTTTCATAGACCCAAAATTCATGTGGGTGCCAATATCACAAGTCTATTAGCTTAGGAGTTTGCTAGTACCAAACCCTGCAAGTTGAGCCATTCTAGAGGTCCATAGTTTCATGTGACCCATATGTATTCTGCCCCATTTGGAAAAAAGTTTGAACAGACTTCGTTCAGCTTATAGAGATAAATCAATGTAAAAATAAAATCACAGGGTTGTGGGCATCCACAACCCTGACTGATGGCAGCGAATAAAAAGAGGGTCCATCTATCCGTTGGACCAGTCACCCCTGCACTAAGCCTGTGCCTTGCAGTGGCGTCCTCCTGTAGAAAAGCAGGTAAGGCGTGGACGTGGAGCAGGTGTCCGGGGAGCAGGCTCGCAAGAAGTCCTCCTCTTCAAACAGACGCACCTCCGAGTCATCGAAGAGGAGCCACTTGCCCTCGTAGTGCAGGAGGCTGCTCAGTGCCTCCCGCTCCTCCTTGACTCTCTTCCCCTCCTCTGCTTCCTTTTTCACCGGTCCGCTGGTAGTGGGCCTCCGCCTCGGAGCCTCGGCCACTCCGCTGGTGGATGTCTTGTCGGCCTGTTTGCTGCCGGCAAGCTCGTAGCCGTTGCCGGTGCTCCTCTGTCCTCCCAGGAGTCCAACCACACCCTCTGTTTTCTTCCCCCCTGCCTTGCCCCGGTGAAGCCCCCTCGCCCCGCCGAAGGACACCTCTCCATCATCGTAGTGCCCTTCCTCTTCCTCCTCCTGCTTGATGCCGTCTCCTCCTCGCCGCTCCTGCTCTTCTACCTTTTCCTTCACCTCCTCCCTCTCCTGCCGCTGCTCCTCCTCCTCCTTGCTCTGTGGCTGGAGCCGCACGTCCTGCAGCTCGGACATGCGGACATAGGCGGTGTAGTGGCCGCTGCTGATAGTGACGCCACTGTGCATCACCACTGCGAAGAGCTGGTAGTTGCAGCCGTCCAGGGGCGCGGCGCTCGTGCACCACTCCTCCAAGGACAGGGTGAGCGGTGTCTGCAGTGGGGTGTTCACCTTGGACAGGCCCGCGTAGGGGTCCATGCTGGGAAACGACAGACACAAGGTCGACGCAGTTAAAGACAACCGGATTCAACTCAAATATACAAACAAGCTAGGGAAAGGAATTGTCAGGGACCTTATGATTCGATTTTCTGAGAGCCAATACGATATTTATTGCGATTCTGTCAATATTGCGACTCTCAAACTGTGTGATTTTATCTTCTGTGTTGTTTAACGTATGGTAAATGGAAATTTATATAGCGCTTTATCTGTAACCAGTGGCCACCCAAAGCGTTTTACAATATTGCCTCACAATCACCCATCCATAAAACACATTCACACACTGACGGCAGAGTGTGTGTGAATGCAAAGCCACATACACTCCACATACACTTAGGGACACCTCGACACGCTAGGAGAAGCCGGGGATTGAACTAGCAACCTTCCGGTTACCAGCCAACCCGCTCTACCTCCTGAGCTACTGCTGGGTAACGTTAGAATTGGGTTCTAAAACTCTGTCCGTTTCTGCCCTCGTTTTTTTATATGAAAGTGGCTGAAGAGAACACAACATAAGTAATGTGAATCAACTATAGGCAAATACACTATAGCGCCCTCTATATGCTGACCTGACTAAGCAGGTATTGCGGAGGCCAACAATCCCGATACTACTGCTAAAAGCGATGTTTTCCTCCCAGTGCTCCAGAAGACACAGGGTTGACTCACTCTAGACCGTTGGCAGAGAAGCACTTGAGGTGGATGGTGACGACCTCCGGGGTCTTGTCGAAGAGGAGGCTTCTCTCAGCCTCTGTGTAATGGTGACACGTCTCACAGAAGTATTTGTCCTCGCCGACGATACGCTCCACTGACGCAAACTGGGAGATGGCCCACTTCAGAGTCTTCTGTTCGGGTTTAGGGTCTGGGGACACTATAGGATGAAGAAGGCAGACGGCACCAGGTGGTTTAATATAGTGCGGACAAAGGTAAACCCTCTTTAAAAATTCTAAGGTTGGACTCATATAAGGACATACATAAAATAATAAGACAAGGATTAACCTATAAAAAAATAACCCCGTACAGGCATCATTTCAATATGCTGTAAACATGAGCAGCAACAGCAACACCTATATAACATGAGGCGTCTAGTGTTGCTCACCCTCAGAGAGGTCTTCTGGGCTGCTGGGCTGGTCCTCCTGGACAGGAACGCTGATGTCCTGGAAGTCTTCCCTGCGCTCCGTGTAGCTCTCACACTCCAGGCAACGCGTCCGCAGCACCAGCTTGCCCTGGAACAGCCTTTCCAGGACGTCCAGGCCGTCTGCTCAGGAGAGGGAGGGGCCGTCACTCACTCTGAAATCCATACCCGTTTTTTAAATCTCTGTCATCAATCATCATCTCACCTTGGTTCTCCACAGCCTTCTGGTCCTGCGTGATGCCATTGGTGGGTTCCGGGGCAGTCTTACCCATCCGAGTTGGTTCCTGTTTGGGACCGTTATCTGCCTGGGGCTGTTCCGGCTCGGTCACCTGCTCCGCCTGGTTCTTGGGGGCCATGATGGAGCTGATCTTGCCCATGCTGCGGAACTTAGAGAAGATGCTTGGCTGCTTGGAGGAAGGCCTCAGCCAGCTCAGCCTGGTTCTCTTCTTCCTCTTCCCCTCAGAAGCTTTAGGGGCACCATCACCCGTCCCCTTGCCCTCTTCCCCGCTACACGCAACCTCCTCGTTTTCCTCCTTCCCCTCATCCTTCACCTCCCTTTCCCCAGGGCCAGCGTCAGCAACTATCTCTCTGGAGGACCTCCTTTTGGAACGGGTGAAGGGTTTCTTCTCCGAGTGTTCATCAGCATCCAGCTTGTTGGATTTGACCGACTTTGGCTTCTTCTTGGCATTTCCCGCCTCTGTGTCGCTCTTCCTCTTTCCGTTGACCTGGCCATCTTCCTCCTCTTCTTCAGAGTTGGCTGGCACCAGAGTGGCAGGGCTTTCTTGTATGACCTCCTTCGTACTCTCCCCATGTTGTTCCTTCCTTATGGTGTCGCAGGCCTCCTGGATGTAAGCTAGTAGGCACTGAAGCACCTCCTGGGCATCGTGCTGGAGGTAGCCCTCATACATAGGGTTCAGTTGCCTGGAAGAACGACCCGTTAGTGGTAGTTCACAGCAAAAACTCTCCAAGATTATGATTGAATGAAAGTTCATTGATTGATGCCACATCTGATTGGCCAAAGGCTTATAAGGTAAGGCTTCAACGAATGCAGTTTACAAAGCTAGTAGATTGTGGGCGTTAACATAGTTGCAGACGCAAGTGCTCAAGCTTGGCCTTATGCTATGCAAGAAGACGACACCGATATACCTTTGTCAGTATTGCACAGTGGTAAACATGGGTGTCTAAATGGATTAGGGTTAGGGTTACAGAGATAAGGGGGCGTGGCCTCTCACCTGAGAGTGTGCAGTAGTTTGCGTGGCGGCGTGGCCAGCTCCCCCTCGCTGTAGCCATCCGGGTTGAGCAAGAAGCCGGACTGCAGCTGCTCCACGGATGTGATGAGGCTGTTGAAACTCCCGAGGAGCTCCATGTGAGCCGGCACGCTGTCCTCCTGAGGAGCAGAGGACATAACACTCAGGACTGCTTAGCCATCAAAAGACGGAATGGGCACCAAACTTTTGGTACCTTATAGGAAACTACAGAATCTTGTTGGACCATGGCAGAAGTGCTAAGCAACAGGTTTGCTAACTTAGTATACAAACAAAAGTCAAAACTTCCTCAGCATTACGTCAGCTTGTAATGGACTATATTCAGAAGTTATGGTAGAAGACAATCTTTTTCCAGAAAAGGAAGAAATGCAGATTGATCGTACTATGAACGCCTGAAATTGAGAACCAACCAGCTACAAGCTTGTTAGCTGCTGCTAATGTTCTCTGCCACAGCAGAATACTTTATCTTGAATATTTGAATAAGACTCCATGGAACATGTTATATTATACAATGGAGGGTTGAAGCAGTTAATATATAAATGAAAGTGAAAGATGTTGAATGGTTATAATTAGATTAGAACTATAACCAGAACCGGAAAATCTTGAACAATGCCCATCCCTTGACAACAGATAGACAGATACAGTTTTGTACAGACCTCATCTTCACTTTTGACAATTTCTTCCTTAAGTTTGTCTCTGCTTTTGGATCGGCTGTATAGATTCTTGATGCCATCTCTGAGCCCAGGGCAGTAGTACAGCACCTATTGACAAACAAAGAGTTTAAAAAACAAAAGTGCTGTTCTCTGATTCCAAGGAGTGTTCAATGAACAGACTTGGGGGTTAGCATATTCCCATTAATTTCTACAAGTGGTTATAACGATAATCATTCTGTACCTGTAAAACACTGTTCAGGTAGCAGGTGTTGCCCAAGTTATTAAGCCCGACAAATGGCAGCAGGGCCTCAACTTTCTCATAAGGTAGCAGAGGACCTGTGGAACCGGTGCATGGAGAAGGTCCAGGGACTACCTGATCACCACTGTAGAGTCGTAACAATGACAATAAAGGAGGAAGAGTTTTTATTAAAAATACCAATTTAACGGAAGTGTCTTACGTAGATGGATGAAAAAAAAAGATTTTATGATGGTTATTATGATTTTGGAAAGGGTGCGATCACACCTTGCAATTGAATCCTCGGGTTCAGGTTCAGTTTTGGACTCATCTGCGGGAGGTTCGGAGAAGTCCAATGTCCGTTTAGCTTCTTTCTTCTGGAAGAATTTGAGGGAAAGTTTGCTCTTCTTGACGGGGCTCCCCAGGGAGGCCACCACGTTGTCCCCCTGCAGCCCTGGCATCTCCACTCGACACCGTACAGACAGATGATCCGAGAGGCAACAGCGCGCCTCGCTGGCAGGGAAACGAAATGGACACCCGTTCAACACTCGGCCCGAGTTCGCCCCGATGGAACAGGCGAGGGAACCAAACATGACAAACTAAACACTGTTCGTTTCTTTATTTGTAACGTTACGCATTACGTTGCTTCTAAATGCATTAGTTTGTCGATAATGCATAACGCGTTAGCTGTTGGACTGGCAGCCTTTTTCTCATTGTCCAACTGGCATAAATATCATAAAGTGTGTTTGCGAAGTCTCACGTTAACTTACGTTAGCATGAGAAATCACTGCCGTCGGGGTGGATACAGCGTAGTTAATAGAATAACACTGAGCGTAATCCTGGAACACATATGGGTCACTTCGTTACGGAGCGGGGAATTTAGTGGGAGGAGTAGATAAAAAAAAAATACAACATACGTTTTCTAAGAGAACCGGAGAACACGGCGACATATCTACCACGTTAGATGGGGCTTATTAAGCTTACCTTGCTAGTTCATTTCGAACACAAACTGATGAAAAATCCCTTATAGACGCAATTCCCACAGTATAATAGCATGCAGTACAGGAAGAAGTTGGCGCTTTTTCCACCTCAAGACCCGTCGCCTCGCTGCCCAAACGAACACAAAATAATAATCATGTGGCATGTTAAATAATACACTTATTAAATAAAATATAGGTTTTAACAATTGTATAGTATTTTATCAAGTCAGTCGTATTTGTTTGATGTAATACATTAAATAAAACAGGTTTTACAATTCAGGCTTTTTTTTTGACACCCATTTAAATTAGGACCAGCAGTGGTACTAGTATAGCGGCCATGTTTGTAAGGTCATTTTCTTATGCCCATTACGTCCTATTCTATAAGTAATTATCTTATAGACGTGACACATCTTCATGTCATCACATCAAGGCGGGCTGTTTTAGTATTTGGGGAACATACACTTAGCAGCGTAACAAAAAATAAGTACGCATGACACAAATAAATGTCCTCATCTGGGCCCGAAACGTTGCAGTTACAATGTAGCCTTTGTGCCAATAGGGGGAAACATTGAACACGAAAATATATGACCACTGACCAGCTCCTCAAGACCGAGAGCCTTCGCACCTCAGTAGAGCATCTTCCCCTGTCATCAAGCAAGGCTAGCCCTGTCCGGACGTCAAGGTAAGGCACCACGCAACTCTGTTTTTTTATCATACCATTAATTCGTGTAGTGAAACATGTCGCCTACTGGCGACATTTGATGGCACATTTTATAATATTATATACGAGTTATATCGCGTGTATGGACGTCCTTTCTACAAACGATACATTGTGGGTGTTCTTATTTAAATTCGCATTACCAACCCGACGCTGCCCCGATTTGAAAAAGCACAGGTGTGTTATTTCAGCACCGAGCAATAATTCCCATAGGCACATACGACGATAGTGCATGCAGGGCAGATCTGCCCCTGCTGCATAGTGCCTGCTTGCTCAGCAGCATGATGTATCGACTATTCGACTTTAGCTTTGCCTCTGCTTCGCGAATTTGCGCTTGTTTAGTTAAATTCACTGATGCTGTAAATCAGTTGGGCGCTGTAGTAGATACGACGTCGGTCGCCCTATTCGTTTTAATAGATGGTCGCCAAAACCATATGAACCCTATATTGATAGATACACGGGCAGCATGAGACGCCTGTAGGCACCTCGGTAAACTATTAGTGCATCACTGGCTTCGCTGGCTAAAAATCTTCGGGTGCATACTAAATAAATAATGAATTGGGAATTTTCTAAATTTAAATTGACCTCAACATTATTTTAATTAACAAGGACTCATAAACATGATAGTCACAAACATGATGGCCTAATATGTCATATCATTTATATTGTTTATTATAAACAAGGATGAAATGGTTTAAAATATGACATCATTATAATGCCCCTGCTGAAATTAGTTTTTTTTATTTGAGCTATTTTGGATTAAAAAGTCAATATACACTTAAACTGTTGGACACTGTATGTACTAGTCTGAACTACCCCAACATGGGGAGCTATCATTGGAAATCATTGATCATTGATAACAAGATCATTGATCTTGTTATTAATAATGGTATTCTGTTAAACATTGCTGGGTGTATGTTTCCCTTTTAAAAGTTTGAACTCTTACACATTCCATTCAGAAACATTCTTTGTTTTTAGGTGGAAATTATCTGCTACAATATCAATGTTAACAACATTGAACCAAATTTGCTGGTGAAAATCAGTAAACTCACAATCCATCCACTTTGTTAATGTTGCAGAGACCTCCAGTTGTGAATACTCGGTCAGATAAACTATGGATACATAACTTGTGCAGGCCATTGGGTGGCGCTCTGTGAAAACGTCGTCTCTGTGAGACAGAGAAGTCAGGGTTGGATCCAGGGTCCATAATTAACTGAGTTTCTTATTTTTAACTTCTAGATTGGGAAAACCCTGCAAAATTGTCAAATTTATTCTGCGTTTGGCTGGTGGCAAGTCTCACAAATCTGATGCAATATTAATATCTAACATTTAATGGCAGACAAGCTCAAATCTGGTTGAGGCACCTCAGGAGGCAGTGATCTGTAAGCGCGTAATTGGTGAAACACAAACTTGCCCAGCACTATTGAATTGTGAAATTGTCTGAAAAGGTTTCAAATCAACACTGTTTCAACTGGCCACTGGCCAATGAAATCCTCTTCTAAAAGATTTATCCATTTGCAAAAATTAGTTTTCTTCAGTATTATATCAACGTAATTGATTTCTGGCCCAGGCTCTGTGCCGTCTCAGCCCAGAAGTTCTACTATAACATCGTAGGACTGCTGGCGCTTAGATCAGCTGGTGGCATGTGTTCGTTTTTGTCCCTGTTTGGATGATTGTCCACTAACTGAGAGACTGCGTACATGCTGCTTTGGAGAGCCGTGCAAGTCTCAAGGCTGCTGTCTTAGCTAGTATCTTAGCTGCTGTCTTAGCTGGGTGGCTTGGCAACCCATGATACCTTCCTTAGACAACCTCTCTTCTACCGCCATCTCAAGCCCTCCCCCTCATTCTGTCCCCCCAGATGTTTTAATGGAAGCAGAAATTGCTGCGAGATAGGCTGAACGGTACACTCTTCTGTGAAGAATTCTGCTCTTCTATTGCCTGGCTTTCCCATCCCTTTTAGCACCACACACATATGCACACATGCAGACATGCACACATATACAGATGCACACAGTAGCAATTATCCTGTCCTGCATTAACAGCCGTGTGTTGTTGTTGTCTTTGCACATACATTTGTGCAGAGATCAGAAGAGATTTTCATTTAATGTAGCCATAGCCTATATGTTAGTTAATATGCCTTGCCTTCCTGCCTTGTCTTTCTTTCTCTCCCTCTCAGATTGGTCTAGTAGTCTCAGTCTCCATTTCTCTCTCTCTTGCTCTCTTGCTCGCTCTCTCTCACTCGCTCTCTCTCACTCACTCTCTCTCACTTTCTCCCTTCTCTCTTGCTCTCTTGCTCTCTTGCTCTCTCGCTCTCTCGCTCTCTTGCTCTCTCGCTCTCTCACTCTCTTGTTCTCTTGCTCTCTTTCTCTCCTGCCCTCGTACTTTCTCGCTCTCTCTCTTCCAGCCTACAGACTTTGCTCTGTGGCCCTCTTTGTCAAATTAGCTGCATAGAATGCAGGGAAATAGTCTAAAGAGGCTGAAACTGATGAAAGCCAGAGACAAGGTTGTAAGGGAATGCTGGTGTGGGTCTTTCAAGATGCAGGAAGATCTAATAAGCGATTTTTGTCAATGGCTTCGCAACTTTTCTGTCTTTTTTTACATTGTTTTTCTGTGCTATTTTTCAATCACTGGCCATTCGACCTGTCAGCGATTCATGAGCATCCTAGCTAATGGCACACAATGGCCATGCTTCCTTTACCTGTCTCACTGTTTCACACTATTTTCAAAGTCTGAACAAGGACTGACTCTTGTCATCTTGATTAGGAACCCATGGGAGCTCAGGAAAAAGCACGCAAGAACATTAGTGGAAAATGTGGCAGAGTTCGCTCTGCTATAGAGGAAATCCCTCTCTCTTTCTGTGGTTGCTACCCCCCTGACTAATGTCTCTAGGCTGGAATGTTGTATACAGTTGTAAAGCACACATAAACACACAGTAACACTATATGACCATAGAATAATTAGAATATAATGAGTTAGGCCTGGGTGTGAAGTCGTCACGCTGTATCAATGCATACTCTCTTTATGCTTGAAGGCTCCTTCCCGATTTGCATGCACATTTATTCATTGCGATATCCTTTTCATTCTACTATCTCTCTCTTTTGCAATCTTTCACTTTGTTCTTGTTCATCGATCTCACTCTTCTGTTGCATTCCAAAGTCTCTCTCTCTCTCTCTCTCTCTCTCTCTCTCTCTCTCTCTCTCTCTCTCTCTCTCTCTCTCTCTCCTTAACCCCATCCCTCGCGACCTCTCTTGCTCTTCACTCTCTCTCTCTGTATTCCTCTCCCTCTCTGCAGCCTGCTTGTATTCACAGTTCATCTTTGTGACTGCTCCGTTGGCCTGTCAGAGAGTATTGGGCATGCTTGGCTGGCCAATATAAAACAAGTTGAGGGAGGCGTTTACTTTCTTATGGAGGACATGTTTACAGAATGTCTACAGCGTGGGTGTGTGTGTAGGTATGGGTGTTTTGGGTGTGTGTATAGATGGATGGAGAATGATTGTGTGTAAAGGGTTGGGTGGAGAGTTGGTGTCAGCGAGGAGGAGTTTACACAGATGTATGATCCAGACATACACACTCGGATACAACACACACACACACACACACACACACACACACACACACACACACACACACACACACACACACACACACACACACACACACACACACACACACACACACACACACAAACCACTAATACCACAGAGGATCAAACTTGAATCATAATCCCAGAGATGGGGCCACACATTACTGTGTAGAGTACCCACACGTGTCAGTGTGTTTGTGTTTGTGTGTGTGTGTCAGAGGGTTTTTCAGGTGTATGTGTTGTGAATCATGTTAACAAGAGGGCCGGCGGCTGTAGCACTGGACTCCATTACAATGAAGTGCGATTAGTAGATGATGTATTTGTTGACATGTCTGCTGGCAGGACTTTGGGCTCATTAGGTCTCCTTCCGAATCACGGACGTGTCCGAAACTTTGGAGATCCTTATTGGTAAGTATGGATATGATGTATGCATACTGATGGAGACATGCACCTGTTTTCCTAAACCTAACATATGTTTAGGGCAGGAACTTTTTCATTAGCCTAGACGGCTGAATATTACTAATTGTACTTCACCTCAGAATGTACTAATGAAATAGAAAAAACATGTTGTGGATTTTGGTGGCAGGGACTTCTATAGATGAAAAACCATGGCTCAACAGGAGTTTATTATTGCAGTGGAATTAAGACCAGTGATTTCACGGGTGTAAGCTCCACGATGACAAGGCTCCATGAGACTTTTAGCCTCTGTTTAGGCCTGCTGGGGGGCTAAACATGGCGGTGGTTGGAGAGCGCAGGCTAACGGAAAGCCTGCCTGAAGGTTTTGCACATGCTGCGAGGCATACACACAGAGACGCTCACACACACATGCATGGAAACACACATGAAGTGGTACACAGCAATGTGGGGAATAAAACGCAGCCAATCGAGGAAGGACACAAAGGCTCGTTCTTAACAACCACCCTCTCTGCTCTCTAATTCATTCACTCACTCACTCACTCTCACAAACAAACACACACACACACACAAGCATACATAGTGCTTTTGTCAACTGAAAAATCTAGCCATGCGTTTGCTATTCATCCCACATGCAATGGGCATTGCACACTTTCATTTGCTGTGTGTGTGTGTGTGTGTGTGTGTGTGTGTGTGTGTGTGTGTGTGTGTGTGTGTGTGTGTGTGTGTGTGTGTGAGACAGAAGATGGCATTCATTGCGTAACATCAAAACTTTCTGACACTGCACATTTAAAATATGCCCCCAGCTGACGGCTGTTGTGGGGGGCGGGGGGTTACGGTACGTCACAAATAGCAGTATAATTATAAAAAAATATGTTTGTATTTGCATATGTATGTGTGATTGGAAAAACAGGAACATCACAGCTTGCCTTCTCCAAACAGCTGAGGTTATTGTGTGTGAGTTTGTGGGTCTGTGTGTGTGTGTGTGTGTGTGTGTGTGTGTGCGTGTGTGCGTGTGTTTGTGTGTGTGTGCATTTTCATCAGGTCATTTTTAAATCCTGTAATGGTTCCTTTTGTTCACATAATGATGTTTATTCCGTTTTCCATTTTTTTTTAGGTAGTAATGTACGCATTACTATTTATTTCTTCAGGCACAGATTAATTACCTATCATCTCAATAAGCAGTACCCATTGAGACGAGAGAAAAATAAAGAGCTGTTTCCATTTTTGCACAGAAACATAGTCTCACACATTTAAGATGTCAGAAATAG
This sequence comes from Gadus morhua, assembly GCF_902167405.1. NCBI lineage: Eukaryota > Metazoa > Chordata > Actinopteri > Gadiformes > Gadidae > Gadus > Gadus morhua. The sequence continues at coordinate 2,767,911 of NC_044059.1, forward strand.
ATGGCCCCAGAATGAAAATCATATTGGCATGTGTGTGTGTTTGTCTCTGTGTGTCTCTGTGTGTGCAATGTGCATGCGTGCACATATTTATATGACTCATGCATCAATGATTGTATGGATTTGGTATTGTTTATATCTACAGTATAGCGCTTGTAATATTGAAAAGCGGAGCTCATCCGTTCCCCTTTTATTAAATATGCATTAGCAGTATGGCTGCTCGATTATGGGAAAAATCATAATCACGATTATTTCGGTCAATATTGAAATCACGATTATTCAAACGATTATTTTTGAGTTTGAAAACATATTGTAATTATTCAGCAAGTCTCTCCCAAAAAAAACTGTAACTGAGAACTTTGAAATTTCGCCTTAAATAAATACACAAAATGGTCAACTTTTTTTTTTTTCAATCTAAAATAATATACAGATATGTATCAGCTTTTCTGCCCTTTCTATAAAACAAAAAATAAAAATTAAAGAAAATACAAATTTGAATAATTTTGTTTGTTTGACACTAAAATCGAAATTGCGATCAAAATTCGATTAATCGCCCAGCCCTGATTAGCAGTGTGTGTATGTGTGCATATAAGTGTGTGTTTAAGGAGCTTTAGCACGTCTTAGCTCTCCTATGGGAGGCAGAGTAATTGCCTCAACTCTCTGTACCAGTCCAGCCAAACAAACACTGCTCAGTGAGAACACACACACACACTCACACAGCCGAATAGAAACATGACCAAGGGGACAAAAAGGGACACAATCCATGAAAGAGCATAGTGTGTGTGGCACAGGGAAAAATGCGGACACACACACACATGCTGGATAACGTCTTTCACTTTCTCCTTCTGTCTCTCACTCTCAAGCGTGGAAGCCTTCAAGGGAGGATCTCAAGTTCTGCTCATACACAAATGTTCCGTTAGTGCTTTATTATCTCCACTCACCACTCACCATCTCTCTCGCTCGCCGTTGGCAGCCGGGGCCCTACAGCCACACCCATTTGCTGTCCTATCAGTGTCATCAGAGGGCTGAGCTGGGCGTAGTGCTCGCCCAGAGGTACTCACATGAGTTAATATGTTGGGTTTGGGGTCAGAGGGTGGATCTGTAGCGGGGGAATTATGGTATTGTGAACCACTACGGTTCACAATAAGCCAGTTTTTTTGGTGGTCAGATTTTATGGCATGTTTTCTTTTTTGATTCATTACCGGTACTTAGGAAAAGAAAACATGAGACTTTGCATCATCTCCGTTGCTCCTACTGAATTGTTTGTGATTTTGAGTTTTGCTAAGTGTGTTGTTTGGTCGTGCGAATTAGCCTCAGGTTTATGTTAAGGTCTAGGTGTATTATCTTTAGAGCCACTAGGTCAACAAGTATTTTATATTTCCTTGTTTGGAAGCTACAGAAAGTGGTGGGCGGATATTATTTTCCGCATCAACCTGGAACAACCATTGTTGTCATGGTAATGTATAGTCTTGACACCTGAGGTTGCAAATGTTTCTATATCGAATATTTTATATTACGATTGGGATAAAATGAATCCGATGGATCATGGAATAACTGACAGTAAGCGTATTTGCATTAAGCTGTGTACAATGCAAATACATTTACTGATCAAAGTTGCAAACAAGGCACATCCATTATTGAGGCCCATTATGAATTAAATACGTAAGCATTGTTGGTCCCTCCAATGGGTGGCTGTGTAGAGTGTTTATCATTGTGGGTGTAAGAGTGGGGGATTAACCCGACCAGGGGTCGCTGATGGTGGGCTTCAGAGGGTAGACCCCTGGGAAGGAGAATGGGCCGTATGGAGAAACATCCTCAAAGCCCTCTTTTGTCCTTTGTTTGCTTACCAGCAGAAAGAACATCTGCCTTGGCCTTTTACTTTCAGGCCTAGCCATGACAAAAAAAAACATTATCGAACTAACACAACAATAGAAAACATTATAGAACAACCACGACAAAAGGAACATTTTAGAAGAAAATTAAACATCATGGACAAAGAAATTAGCTTTTTAGTGCACTTTTCTGGTCAGTAGATTGGAGTTTCCAACCTGATCGCTCGCATGTGCGTATATGTGTGCCTGGCCTTTGCTTTTCCTCTGTCGGCCTTGTTCAGGGGAAACTTCCAACCAGAGCTTTCCTTTTAGACCGCCAGAAGACAGAAAGCAAGTAACACTGCCAGACATTTCCAAAGTGAGTCTTGAGAACAATGGGTTGAGTTCATCCTCACATTGTTTGCCTCTGACCAGACCCCCTGACACTGGCCCGCTCAAACGCTGGGTTCCTGGCATTAAAAGGAAAAAACAAATGTCTGTCGTGAGAGTACTGTAGAGTGCTAGAGGGAGCATGGGACTTCCCTAATGGAGCCTTCACCATTGAGTTGGGTGCTCTGATTGGCCAGCTTTCAGGATGCAGGAACGTCCCTTTTGTGATCGTCCTTAGAAAAGAACGCAAGTGTGTTTGTGTGAGGATGTGTGTACGAGTTGTGTATTGGTGCACGTTATGCCAAGATTTACAGATTTTCGAGATGGAGTACGGATGATTTATAAAAAGACTAGGATGAGTGTTGGCTGCAATGAGATATGGAGTTTGTTGGAGTATGTGTTGCAGAGGTGGTGTATCACACTCACACTCACACATGACTGTGGCTTACTATTGAGATTACATCCTGTCACTTTTGAGGGCAGGACGAGACGAATGGGAGGCTGTGGAAAGACCTCAGCTATGTCAGTATCTAGGAGGGGATTGTATTTGTCCCTGGTGCCACAAGACCTGAACAATATGATTAAAGTGATGGACAACATATATGTGTAATTTACTTCAAAATATTTTATTTAAGGATAATCAAGGTGTGCATTAAACATCAGAAAATTATGTTCCATGACATCCAAAGCAATCTCAAGTAATTTCCTAGCGTTTTCTTTCTGTTCCTTCAGGCCATTTGAAGGGTTTGCTGTCCGATTGTTCAATTGTACACTCACGTTGCCAAAGCCTGTGACCAATTACTGTGTACACTCATAGTATGGCGCTAGCAGAGCTGAAGAAATCTATGGCGTTTCGGACTTTGAGGAAGTAAAAATGCAAAAAGCACCTTAAGTGAGTTGATGAAAACAGGGCCGTGCTACTGGACAAGTGATTAAGGTTATCAAATTCACCCCAAGCTGTTGGGAGAATAAGGACTGCATGCAAGAATAGTTAGACACATAACCTGTTACAGCACAAAAATTAGATGCCATGTTCTGCCGGTTAGCCTGTGGTCTTCTAACCTCACAATGAGATACATTTCAGTCACTCAGATGCTAATGGCCCTCTCTCTGATGATAGTTGTGTAGATATTCTGCAGCCCTAGACTGACATCATCAGACAGAAGGCATTTTTACACTGCCAAGCCGGCTTGGCACACCGTGCAATTTCACTGTCTTGCCTGTGTAAAACCGAGGGGGTATATTCCGCCTTCGCCAAGGAGCAGGAAATCTTGGTTCGTCGGAGTAGGCGGGACTAGGCACGAAGAGTCTACCTCTTTAGTATAATTAGCATACTCCAAATGTTTTTTTTTTTTTTATTCAAGCCCCTTGCGGTCAAGAATGATTAGACGACGTCTGAGTGTAGGCTACAAACACGATTAACCATTTACAAGTGCAAAAATGCGATCATATTCTTTATTTTGCTGACCACATGTTTTTTATCCCGACGAAAGCCTCGTAATGAAAGTTCCTCTGCCACTTTCTCGTAGATCGCACCATCTTTCCCCTTCTTCGTTAAATGCGACTGCATCACCTTATCTTTGATGATGGTAAGCAGCTCACGGTATTCACAGTCTCTTTATTTAGAACTACTCATGTTGATGTCGCTAAGTTGACGCAATTGGATAGATGGACGCAACCAATCAGACCAACGAAAAACGTGAAACATCAGGGGTGGCCTTCCTGGTTGTTTATGAAAATAATATTGGATAAACAGCTGTGATTGGCCCTGCTCCTGGGTCACGTCTGCTGGAAATCTGTCTGAACGGGAGGGAAGCCAGAAGCATCCGCCGGAGCAAATAAAACCTGAGTTGGCAGATTCGTCTGGTTCCCGGGCTAGTGCATGTGCGTGTGTCATAAAGGTCTCTGTAGAGTAATTGAGTTGAAGCAATAACGGTCAAAATGTTGAAATTCGAAACCTAAACTTTATTTGTGGTAAGCTCCAGCTTGTATTCCTGTCCTTGGCACATCAGCTTGAGAGTGTTCATGTCAGTCTCCAATTGAAATGTTTAAATGCATCATAACATACCCCTCCAATCCGCCATTCGACCCGGTTCATCATCTCAACCCTGCTAGTCAACATTTCATGTGTCCCGTCTGTAACCAGCAAAGAATTTCATATTCATGATTGCCATCCCTCGCTTAAATATCCTGCTGTGCTCCCTCTCTCTCTTTCTCTCTCTCTCCTGCCCTAATTCTCTCTCGCTGCATCTCTCTTGCTCTCTATCCAACTATCTATGGCTTTTCCACCCTCTGATACACACACACACACACACTCACACTCACAATCACACACACACACACACACACACACACACACTACTATCGTGCTTATTTGCTCATTTACACTTCAGCTGTTGTGAAGAAGAGTGAAGATTTTGTCTGGGCTGTACAGGGAAGTGTGTGTGTGTGTGTGTGTGTGTGTGTGTGTGTGTGTGTGTGTGTGTGTGTGTGTGTGTGTGTGTGTGTGTGTGTGTGTGTGTGTGTGTTTGAGTGGGGAACACATCCTATACATTTTACTATCAATCCTAAGAGATTTTGAAGAGGTAGAGCAAGAAATGGTGCACGTGTTTGAGTGTGTGTGTGTGTGTGTGTGTGTGTGTGTGTGCGTTTGTACTACTGCCGGCAAAACATATTTGAAGCTGGTCCTATCTCTACAGCTAGCTGTGGTGAGATAAACCAAGGTAATGACCGTCTGCACGGAGCTCAAGAATGCATCTCACCTAATGAATGCCTGGCTGCTCTATATCAGTGCGTTTGTGCGTGCGTGCGTGCGTGCGTCAACAAATAATATATGTTTGTTAAGCGAACATATTCCCTGAATGTGTGTTAATTTGTGTCCAGCTGTGTATTCAACACTTGGTCAGTTAACTAATTAACAAATTAATAAAATACCATTCAATTATTAAATGGCTTTTACTGTTATTCAGGGCTGAAAAGTGCATTGACATTTGAAAATGCAAGGCAACTACTATTGGTTGCTTGAAAATAATAATCATCATGAGCTTAAACATCTCTTCCAGTGTCCTGGCCAAGACAGGCAGCAGTAGGCTACAGTCACACATAGCATACACACAAAACATAAGAAAAATAATACTACTAAAACAGTCCGCTGGGGGGATATCAATATCGCAAGACATTTGGGGAGGCTCACGGAGGAGAAAAAGTTTGAGCAACAAAGGGTAAAGACATTTCGGGAGGCTCAAGGAGCAGAGTAACATTACATTTGAGCAACAAAGTGTAGTCTTGTGGTGGACTCTATAGACATAATTCACCATACTGTGTTATAGACATGTTTTCGTTCTGTGTTATAGAATCACTGTCTCTTTAAGAATCACATGACTTCTGTGTTGATATGCCGGTCGGTGCGATGCTTGAATTTAACGGTTTTTATGTGCCAAAATGAACAACCCCCCGTTACTTGTCGAGGTGAGAAATTGTCTCTTCCCTTATTTTATCGCAATTTCTAAAGTCTACAGACAGTCTTCCGAGTGTTTCCTCGCAAAGTTTGTCGACGGCGGAGCCGTTATGTTTAAAAACATAAAGACTAACCTGGGCGAGTGTGTCGCTGCGGTGTGTGCGTGTGTGTTCTAACCTGGGCGCGTATTTCGATGGCGGAGCAGTTATGTTTAAAAACATAACTTCTTACCTGGGAGAGTGTCGCTGCGGTGTGTGTGCGTGTGTGTGTGTTCTAACCTGCACGTGTGTCGATGGCGGAGCCGTTATGTTTAAGGGTGAGTGTCGCTGTGGTGTGTGCGTGTGCGTGTTGGTTCTTACCTGCACGTGTGTCGATGGCGGAACCGTTATGTTTAAAAACTTAATGTCTTAGCTCGGCGAGTGTGACAAATTGTGCGGGTCTTGGCTTGTCGTGAAAGTACCAGAGATGTCCGAGAACCTGACGCAGTCTGTAATTCATAATATCATCTGGAGGCTCGCTGTGATATTATATATAATATTATTAGGGCTGTCAAGCGATTAAAAAAATGTATCTAATAATTACGGGCTCTGTGATTAATTAATCTAAATTAATCGCTACATTACATTTTTCTGAGTAATTATGTCAAAATAATTTAAGTAAATTATGTCATATGAGTGATTCAATGAATAATAATAGATTTTAAAGTTCAATGTCTCTTTTATTTAAAACATGTCTTTCATTAACATACGGTGCATTGAACGCCTGGTCGAGTGTGGCTTGACGAGGCTGGCTGCTAGCGCCAGCTTCAGGGGCTGTGGCAGCTCGTACCTGCGAGCTTGCTACCAAATGTTTTGCATTGAGGTGATATTTAAGGGTTGATGAACCCCGGTGATAGGAAAATTCCTTACTACAGAGATTGCAGATAACGGTGTTCCTATCTACAGTTCCGTCTGGGAGTTGTTTAAACTTGAATTTTCCGTTCACGTGGCCGAGCAGCGTCTTCTCGTCTGCCTTCATTTTGTTTAAACGCAAATGACACGCCGGTTCAAAGGGCCCTATAGAAGCGTGATTAATCTGCGTTAATTTTTTTAACAAGTTATTTTTGCTGTGATTAATCAAAATTAACGTGTTATTTGACAGCCCTAAATATTATATTATATAGATACCTATATATTATATAATATTCACTTTGGATAAAAGCGTCTGCTAAATGCCCTGAATGTAAATATAATATTAAATTATTTAGATATAGAGCTCCGGGAGTCCGCAAACGGCAAACAATCACTTTTCCTCCATGCTGCAGTTCACTCTGGACTGTAGGGAGTGAACGCTGATTCGCTGTTATGTTACTTGCCTCAGGAAGTAAACGCTGATTGGCATTGTGGGAGTTGTCATCTTCAATCCACAAGCGCCAAAAAGTCACTGTCCGCATTTTCTCGGTCAAGAAGTCACCAAATTAGAAATTTATGTCACTATTCGACTACATATATGACCCACTTTCAATACAGATTCATGTCTCCAGCGGTTAAATTCTCCTTTAAGCGTATGTGGAAGATGTGATTAACTATGAATTCACTATTTAGTACAACTTTATGACTGCCTCAAAGCTGTAGAGTTTCTAAATTGCTACTGAATATCCATTTGTTGATTAAAAAAGTTTCAGACAGCCTCTATCTCACTACTATCGACCCTCTGCTGTTCTCCTCTGTAACCATTTACACGGACAGCCCTGCAGGCTAGCCAATCAGATAACCGATAGCCCTCACCAATCCCACTCATTCCAAGAGAATCCCTTTCATCTCTTGGAATCAGATGAAATTCCATGAGACAGATCCAAAACTCTTTGTTTTATTACAGGATGGATGGATGACTGAGTGAGGGAGAGGATGAGGGAGATAGAAGAGAGAGAGGGGTTATGGTCTGTGTGTATAGATGCATGCAAGTAACAGACAGCATGAACAGATTAAAAATACAGACAAAAGGGGAACATTGCGTGTGTGTGTGTGTGTATACACAATTATGCACACATGTATAAGAGAGAAGGATTGTCGAAGACATCCACTGAATATAATGTGCACTTTAAAATGTGATAAGGAGGACTAAATTATGTCAAGGACAAGAGATAAGGATTGTATGTTAAGAATAATAATTAGGAGGGGGTGGTTAGCTAGAGTGGGAGGGGGATTTCATAAGTCAATTTACAGATGGATTGTTAAGACGAAACACACAAAACAGCATGACTGGAGGCCGGTGAGATGAAACAGAGATTCTTCTCAGAATCTCCGTCCAATGTCTGTGAGGAGAAAACATTTACAATTAGAATGAGAGTGAGACAGAGAAAGGAAAAAAGAAAGAGAAGTATGTCAGCAGAGAATGTCAAAAACCCATCCACCCTCGCCCCAGATATCTATCGCTCTCCACCCGGCTGTCTGTCAGTGGAATCTCTTTCTATCTCCCACTTCTCGCTCTCACTCTCTCTCCTTTTCTCTCTCTGTTGCTCTATCTGTCTGTGCCTCTGTGTTTCTCTCTCTCTCTCTCTCTCTCTCTCTCTCTCTCTCTCTCTCTCTCTCTCTCTCTCTCTCTCTGTGTCTGTTGGAAACAGCTGATCCAAGGCAGGGAGGGTTGTGAGAGAGAGACATCAGGGGTGGATGAGGTGTTGGAATCCTTTGTGTTGTTTATCTATGATCACAGTCTATAAGGGACTTTTTCAGCCCATTATCAGCTTGAAAAGTAGATATAACATTGAGCGGCTATGGTTCCTAAATCTCATACACATAGAAGTTGCTCCATTTTGTTCATTGTGCAGCAACTTACAAAAGTGGACCGTCTACATGCCTTTGTGTGCCTGTATATATATATATTTTTAGAAATCATAACACTATACTTCAATGAATAAACAGAGCCGCTAGAATTGAAATTAAAATTGTAGCTTAGATTTCACTTCTGCCCCTGGAATTCCAACACTTTGATAACATTCAGAGATGATGTGAAAGAAATTGTGAAAGAAATTACAATACCACCTTTTAATCACAATTTTTCTTCAGCTGGCACACTTATCCTAAGCCTGCATCGTGACACTGACACACACAGTCAAAAATACACACTCATAAGTACACACACAGGCACATAGTCTCACACACACAACTCCAGTGACCCACTCATGGTTTGCGTATTGTGTGGTGTCTGCTGATTACGTTTATTATCTAGCATCTGCCCTAAGCCGCTTCAACCGTCTCTCTCTCTCCCCCTACCCCCCACCCGCCCACCCGATCAAAGCCAGAAGTTGGCTGTGACATGTAATGAATACTGTCTTTCAGTATCTCTACCAGCAGAAGAAAAAAAGTGGCCTCATTGGTCACTACTGGTTCCTGCAGATGTTTCATAACCAGCACGCTCTTCGGCCTACTGAAGGAAAGGGATTAATTCACATATGCAGGGTTGAACAAATGTGAACCATCACAGCATCCATTATCTATTTTCCTGTCTACACTATACAACATTAGAATGCATCGTCACGCTTGGCTTGGTCCATGTAATTCTCCCAGGTTGCAGCATTGTCACATTGAGGCTTAGCTGATTGCTTGGCTGCTGTGAAGGGTGGCCCAGGCCAGCACACCCACATGGAAGACCTCCATAGCCTTGTCTTGGGCCAGACTAGCGCTCCTGAAATGCATGGCAAGAGGAATATCACATGAACCAGTGCTTTGGATAGATTGTATAATCCTAGTAGTGAATCAGGGCTGTTCGCCATGCACACACACTTATATACACACACACGTACGTGAGCGCGCGCGCGCACACACACACACACACACACACACACACACACACACACACACACACACACACACACACACACACACACACACACGCAGGCATACACATTGTCACCTCCACTTCTCCTCATTTCCCTCTCATTTAGTTGCTGTGATTGCCTACCTGTCTGTCTACATACCTACCCACCTGCATGTACTCTAATTGTGACCGGAGTCTTCTACAAGGCTAGAGAGCTAGTACCATGCTTTGGGGGAGTGGCTTTGGAGGGAGGTCTAAAGAGAGGGATGGGATTTTCTCGGTTGGGTACTTTCACAATCTAGTTTACTCTGGCTGGTTTCTCTAAATCGTCTACCCTAGCTTTAAGCTGCTCAAGCTACTAGGAATTAGATGAGCAGAACGAATAAATAGAAGTAGCTGAGCGGGGGTGGATAGGAAAGGACAGCTCTAGTTGTTGGGTATCCTATTGGTCATCTGAGATGTCAAGGAAAAGCTGGACCAACAGATATCCAGCTCGGGTTGTTTACACAATGGAAATTGGATGGATTGATTCTCATATATCCCAGTGGACTGTGTGTGCGTGTGAGTCTCTGCAGGTTAGGTATGGATGGATGATAATCCTGCTGTTAAGTCCTGTGAGAGTGTGATGGTTGGTTGGAGGCAGCAACATAATTGGACGTGGCTTCTATTAGTCTACAAGTTTCTAGATCCCTTTTCCCTAGGGTTAGGGCTAACAGTAACCCTCACCCTAACCCTAACCCCATTCACTCGAATGAACCCGCATTATTAAAAACATCCAGGGAACAGGGGCATCCAATAATACCTCACTCTAATCGGACAAGGTTGTATTTGAAGAGTAAAAAGAAAATTTCTCACCTCCAATTTCTCACCTCGACAAGCAACGGCGGGTCGTTCATTTTGTCATATAAAAAACGTTAAATTCAAACATCGCAGCGACTGGCATAGTAACACAGCAGTCACGTTATTCTTAAAGAGACGGTGTCCATATAACACAGAACAAAAACGTGTCAATAACACAGCATGGTGAATTATGTCTATAGAGTCCACCACAAGACTACACTTTGTTGCTCAAACTTAATATTACTCATCTCCTTGAGCCTCCCCAAATGTCTTGCGATATTGATATCCCCCCCTCCCCCCTGTGGACTGTTTTAGTTGTTTTATTTTTCTTATGTTTTGTGTGTATGCTATGTGTGACTGTAGGTTACTGCTGCCTGTCTTGGCCAGGACACCGGAAAATATGTTTAATCTCAATGATGATTATTATTTTTCAACTAACCATTAGTAGTTGCCTTGCATTTTAAAATGTCAATGCACTTTTCAGCCCTGAATAACAGTAAAAGCTATTTAATAATTGATTTGCATGCATAGTATACTACACTTTCCATTGAACAATTACCCCTCTTGCCATAAATTGACAAATTGTATAATGTAATCAAATGCTCACACACTAGCTGCTTTCAGACACACGTGTAAGTCCTGATATTCTCCTGATGGGCCGTATGTGTGATCAACATATCCTGACATTTGTACCCTGAAAATCTCTTGAATAATACTACCCCTGAGGTAGTATTTTCTGTAGGAAATGTAAATTACCTTATATGTTAATGAGGAGTAGAAAGTCGGTATTTCTCACACCACTTCAGTGGGCGTGTTGTTGACGCTTCTGCATGTCATTTAGTGGCCCCCTAAATGATAATCAGCCTGTTACCTTGTGAAAATGAATGGTTAAAAAATATTAAAATGTTGGCACTGCTTTTAAGAGTCATTTGTGGTCAAGGAATGTCATACGTTGTAAAATTATAGGCGAAATATTATTATATTATGCGCTCAGAAATTTGTTACATTATCGACTGGGGTTTCCACATTATTGCTATGGGTTTACGAAAACTCTAGTCTCCATAAAGACGGACTCATTGCGAAAAGGCATCGAGTTGTAGGAACGCTGTAGTAAATATTCAAGGCACTGGTTCTCCACAAAAAGAATGTGGAGCGCATCAAGCTTGCGCGTATCCAGCCTTCGCGCTGTATACAAACAGTCGAGGAGGAGATTAAACCTTTTCAATTGAGAATAAATACTTTTCAATGTACAGTTAGTAATTATATTTACCAAGGGGCTGTATTTAAAGCTACAAAAATAATACAAATGAAAAAATATTTGCTTCAGGCGTCCACGCAAATCCTAACACGGAACCGCATAGGTACATTTTTATTTGAATCCACCCTGGGACCTGGTTTCAGAAAAGTGTGTTTTCGGGCAACGGATCTGCCGGATCCGTCTGGGCGGTCGGCCCAAACGCACAAGACTTATGCGGTTTCACCAAAAAATCGGTTCCATGTGGACGGGCCTTAGTTGATATTCAATTTAAGCCTTTGTCCATGTCTTGATTTCATATTCTAACTATGCTATTTTGATTGCATCTAGATTGCTGCTAGATAGACATGTAGATGGGTTGCCTGATAAACCTGTAGGTGAACAGGAAGTCATTCCCTCCATGTTGCCATAGGACACTTCTATATGGTTATTTCTTTCTAACCCTGGTGATTGAATTCATGTGAAAAGGTCCATTGAGAGTAGAGATGGTCGCTCTAGTTGGTACATGCCTTTTTCCTGAGCTCTATCTCTCTCTTTATAAATATCTCTCTATCCCTCTATCACCCGCTTGCTCTCTCTCTCTCGCTCTCTTGCTCTCTCTTACTCCCTTGCTCTCTTGCTCTCTCTCCATCTATCTGTTATTCCTCTCTCATTTCATGATGCGGCTTAATTGGGCCCTCTTACACACTTACACCCACTCACACACCCACACACACACTCACACACCCACACACAGTGTGCAGTGCAGGCCATCTGTACTCTATACGGCTCCGGCCATCTGCTCTGACGCCCTTCTCCTAGCGAGCTAAACGGGGCTAAACATCATGTAGGAATAGTAGAGGGGAGAGCCTGGTTCTCATTTCGAAATGGAACTTTTATGGGATGGATAAAACATCTCATTGTTCAAATGTATTTGTCCAGTGGGGGGTAGTGAGAGACACATTTGGGCAAACACCTAGGACGGTTTGTACTTAGCAGGTTCCTGTTTGTTTGTGTGTGTGTGTGTGTGTGTGTGTGTGTGTGTGTGTGTGTGTGTGTGTGTGTGTGTGTGTGTGTGTGTGTGTGTGTGTGTGTGTGTGTGTGTGTGTGTGTGTGTGTGTGTGTGTGTTTCAACTCAGAGAAGAACCTCGAGTGGTTAGCAGAGTGCCTATAGGTATTCCAGCTTCCGCTCTGGGGGTTGATCGCGGCCAAACAGAAGGTTCTTTGATGAACGCTGAGTGCCAGAATCCACAGTACACCACACTCACTCGACTACTTACGCCTCAGATCATTTCACTCTCTGCCTCCAAATATACACAAACCCAAAAATTCTACTTTGGTTTTAAAGGCAGGCAGCACAAAATGGTGTGGACCATCTGAAGTCCTTGTTGGGTACACTAACAAGTAACAACATAATGTTAATCCCTTTTTCTTCTTTCCTTTCCCGTTTTTTGATCATCCATGAATTCCCCTTGCATTTCAACCTGAAATGCTCTCTTTTTACCTGCACCCTGCCAAGCCATTTCAATTCCCTCTTTTTACTTTTGTAAACAAGCAGTGCGCCACAAAGACCCGCTCCAACTCAGTGTGACTTTTTTTTCTGCTGTACTTTTGTGTGCCGGGATGCATTATTTCTGGGCTTAAATTAGGTCCCTCCAGGGCGACCACACAATTTATTTTTCTCATTTACTACGCGGACAATTTTCTTTTTGTGGTATATCTTTTTTGTTTTTTCTGAAAAACAAAATATATATCACATGTTGCTGCAATTGAGTAACGGCACTAGCGGAACTTTAGGGAAATCTCGGTGTGTGTGTGTGTGTGTGTGTGTGTGTGTGTGTGTGTGTGTGTGTGTGTGTGTGTGTGTGTGTGTGTGTGTGTGTGTGTGTTTGTGTTTGACACAAGCCCTAACCTTTAACCTTGTGCTTTGCACTTCAATTTCCCATGATCTTACTCTCTAATGTGTGGTGTAGGAGGGATGTGTGTTTGTGTGTGCGTGTGTGTCTGTGTGTGTGTGCTTGTCTGTGTAATGGATATTTATATTACAACGTCACTAGGCTAAATTACCATGACAGTAGGATAGGTTGTGAGACAACGCCGCCCTTTCAACCTCTACAACTTAACACCAATTCTGACTGACTCTGTCTCTCTGTCTCTGTTTCTCTCTCTCCTCTGTCTTTTCCACTTCCTCCCACTGGGTCTACTATGTCTCCCCTTGCGTCTTCATTCATGTTCATTCCTCTCCTATGTTTGTGTGTGTGTGTGTGTGTGTGTGTGTGTGTGTGTGTGTGTGTGTGCGTGCGTGTGCGTGTGTGTGTGCGCATGTGTGTGTGTGTGCATGCATATTATAATATAATACAGCCAGATTTATTTCTTCATCCCCAAAGGAGAAAAACCTCCCAGCAAGGACGTTCTATGGATCCATGCTTTGCTCTCAGGGATATTTTTGGCTCTCGGATCACGTTGAGTTGCGGATTGCAATTATAGACATATATGGAACGGTCTTAGTGGCTAAGGTGAAAAGACAATGTAAAGGCAGAGTAAATAAGGACCAGGCAAGAGAGGAAACCCCAGAGGTGTGTATGTGAGAAGGCTTTTGTGTCTGTGTGTGTGGGTGTGTGCGTATGTATTTTTGTCTGTGTGCACAACAGAGATTAGTCACACGCACGACCGCTTGACTGTGTAATTAACTGAGCCACCATCAGCAACGGAAACAATGTCTGACCGCACTCAATAGAGAGAGATAGAGAGAGAGAGAATTTTGCTACAAGAGAAAAGAGGAGAAGGTGACCTTACCATTCCTCCTTCATGAGACAATTGAAGATAGAGGGGGGGGGGGGGGGAGTGAAAGGGAGAAGTATAGCTATAGCCAGGAGGAGAGGAAGGTATTGAGGGATTTCATTTGATATGTCTCCTCCTGCCCAGAGAATTCTCCCCATTTCCTCCATCCTCACGGCGTCTGTTGCCAACATAATGGTATCAGACTAGCTATGATATCAGCGATAATCTCCATATCGGTCTATCATATACAACTGGACATCTACTTTCCAGGGTTTCCCGGAGCACCTTACAGCTTAGGCGGTCGCCTCAACACAGGCCTGCCTCTTTAGCTACAACGTATTTTTCGTTTGTGAATATTATACAAAAGTAAACTTCATTCACTCTCTGTGTATTGATCAGGCTGCAAGGAAACAGTCTAACAGCCTGCATGAAAATAAGCATAAATGGTCCACCTGTTAGAGCGCAGCGCCCCCCCCCCCTTATGGCTCATTGCAACACACTCTAACACAATATAACACCTACCAATGAAGGAAAACACCATGCACTACCTGCTCCCTCCACCACGTACCTTGTTGAAGGCACAATATGTAACATTACTAATATGTACATTCCAATGTGTACCGCATTGGAATGGTTAAGTATTCACAATATTGGAGAGAGATGTCTCCGCCCCTCCCCCCCCCCCCCCCCACCTCGAAGCTCACATGGGTTGCCAGGTTGAGGACAATGAACGGAAACATATGCAAGACGAGCCAAGCACAACATTATATTTTGAGACAAGCTATATTTTGTAATTACATCAATGACAAGCAATGACGAGTATTACACTGTATTTTGATCTGCTATTGTTGCTTTTATTCTTTGCAAACTATAAACCAGTTTTTGAGAAGGGCTTCGCTCATGGAGCTTTTCATAAGTTCCATGAGCTTTTGAAAAGCTCATGGAGCTTTTCATATGAGTCTTTTTAGGTCAGGTAGAATACATTTCAAGCTCAGGTGTTCCGTTTTGTTAGCTCGCTTCCATGACCGCAGCACAATGTGTTTGTGTGCCAATTTATTTTATATATCTGGCAACCCTAGTGGAGAACATTATTAATACAATTCTTAATAACAAAGAAGAATGGCTATAATTATAACAAAAGTGATCCCTTTTTTCATATTTGTGTCTCCCCATCCCACCATCTATCTATTGTCATGTTCAGTTGAGATTAGCATTTTGAGACTAATTCTTACTCCACAAGCTGTGGTTAAACTTTTGTGCACAAAGCTCTATTGTTTTTCTTTCTCTCACACATCTCTTTAGCTCAAATATTTTGCAACCCGGGCACTCAGAAACACAGGTCGCAACTAAAACACCCAAAGTACCAGCTCAACTCGGCTTGACTTAGCCTGCCTTTTTGCGTTTCATCACCAAAATGAGGTACCTGATACCTGCTAACTGGTACTTTTTTAGTCTCTCCTCCTTCGAGATACCACGAGAGCTGATCTGATACTTTTGTGTGACATTAACAGGCTGCTGCCCATTGATTGGCCAGAGAGTGACGCCACTGGACGAGTCAAGTTGAGCGCGATGTCCGAGCCTGACACCCGGCATCTATAAATACTAGCATCAGCGTTCAGTCAGCAATAGTGATTGATTATTGATCAACTACAATACAGAGCATCAAATACACCATCACCTCCAAAGGGGTATCGACCAATCTATACGCTAAGCCGGGCTTATTTTGCTTAGCCTCACTACTTTCTGTTAGAGTTCCGTTCCATTAACGTGACTTATGGGAATCTCCGCCAAGTAACCATGGCAATTTATCCGACCAAACTAACCTGGTCGGTATCAGGCTAACTGCCAGGCTTACTTTAGCATTGTTTCAGAGAAGTCCATCTGTCGGAAACAAGAAGTGCACCATCAGAAGGTTCCGCCAAGCCTAGTCCTCACGATTTTGTCAAGTGAAAGACCACAATTGGTCAAATTTGCATATGAGGTACAAACAAAAATATATTTTCAATTTATCTAATAAATATGTTTTACAATTTCCCTAGAACCCAAATATAATTTGGGTTCAAAGACAAAGACACTGCTGCATGGGAAATTGTCATCCACAAAAATTCCATTCAGGTGAGTTTCTCGGCAGGCAGCCGAGACGGCTTCTTTTGAGATAAATACTATGGTTAGTAAATTTTTCATATTTTTTTCTGGCTGCATTTACTAAGCCTGTCTCTTTAAAGAAATGGAAAATAAATGGCATGAAAGTTCTTTGATTTCTCAAGTAATCCTTCCTAAATTAATAATTGCGTGGGGATTGAACCCCGGACGACCGGGTGCAAGTCCGACACGTTACCCCGAGACTTTCTCCCTGATTACAAAACCATTGTCAATATTCAATTAAAATATGTTACGCTTGCATTCAACAGATTTTTTTGCCAGGCAGCCTCCCTGTTTTTATTAATGGTTACAGTGCTCCTTTTTTAGTTATTATATCAGGGTGTCCGCGCATCCTTAAAAAATCTTAAATTCATGTTTCTAAATTTAAGGCCTTAAAAAGTCTTAAATTCGTTACAAATGTCATATGCCGGTCTTAAATACTGTAACTCAAGGTCTTAAATTTGTCGGGGCAGGACTATTTATTTTTCTTGTGGGACTTTTCAGGAAGGACATGTAGAGAGGCTTCTTTCTTGCTAGCTGCATATATAAACGATTATCTGCGTGCTTGCTAGCTAGTCTGCGACAATGGGTAGGTGCAAATTCAAGGACAGTTGGCTGGAAGACGTCCGTTTCCGAAGTTGGCTCGCGTCTGTTGCCAACCCCCACCATCGCGTGTTTTCGGTCTTAAATTTCATTCAAGGTGGCATTAAAGAATTTCTTAAAAAGTCTTAAATTTGACTTGCTGAAACCTGCAGATAAATATGCTTGTACTCCTCATAGCCCTCCACAAGCGGTTTCTGTTCGCCGCTTGAAAAGATCCCCCTCGGTCCTTTCCGGACATTTGATCCATGATTCGACATTCACGGTTCTGGGTTGTTTAAAATCTCGTGAGCATGCCTAATCCAAGATAACGTTAGCCTAGTTTATTTTATATTTTGCCATTATTCATCTACTGCATCAACAATCTCAATAACTGCAGGACCTTCTATTAAGCCTTTTTAGCATATAGTGCAGTCACCTTTTAAGGCCAATTGTTATTGTTGTGTGTATTTATTGTATTGAGCTCCTGGATGGCTTTATTGATCCCCATTGGGACCAATACAGTATCTATCTATCTATCCATCTATATAGCCTTAACATAGCCACACATTTACATGTATGCAGCCAGTAGTTATCCATTTTAATTGAGCAAGCTCTTTTACATTTTATTGAGTTTTTTTTATTTCAACAGAATAAATAACTGTTGCCAGACAGAGGGGGGCTGCCTTTCTTCTCCTGCGCTGTAGGCGGGCAAGGAGAAGACGAAGGGTTTGGGTGCACCCCATCAATGAACAGAGACAAGAACAGGGGGTATGCCACAATCTGGTCCAGGAGCTCCGTGCAGATCCTGAGAGGCACGCCAATATTTCAATTCTCCACTAAGTGTGCAATGGCAGAACCATATGGTGCAGCCTATATGATGACCTATAATCTAGTTATTATCCCTCTCTGTTATACTCTTTTGCATATATATGTGTATACTTTTTTTTTATCCCTCTGCTGGATTCAGTAGCCAGTGTATTTTATTTGACTGCTCGAGACTCTTAATGTTATTTTTCCTTAAATCCAGAGAGACAGTTAATACATGATTTGATACCATGACCCTTTTGGAGTTGTCTTTGTAATGACGGGTACTTTGGTCATACAATTCGACATATTTTTCCACCTCGACGACCAGTCTCTCATCGTCCATTCTCGTAATTGTTTCTCACAAACGAAAGAGGGTGACATCCAGTGGTGAGGGGTAGATATGGAGGTGCCTACGGGACCCGGGATGTACAAACCAGCTTTTACAAAGCGCTTTTTCAGGGGCGGCGACGCTCGGGAATAGAACATTGGCTCGAAGAGTAGTTGGGCAGCGCGGCGCGGAACGCTGACGCGCAGCTAGTCGGCGCCGGTGTGGGCTAGTACACCCAGAATAATGGGGGCAGAGTTTTTGACGCGCCGCTGCGGCGCCGGTGTGTGGATGCCTTTACGCCCCGTGCCCACTACCTCCGTCCGTTGACTGATCCCCATTGACTTTGAATGGGGACGGACGCGCAATGCATTGTGGATCCGTCCGTTCCGTTGGAGCCTTCGGCTTACGCCCCGTGCCCACTACCTCCGTCAGTTGTCCGTTGCCCATTGACTTTGAATGGGGACGGTCGCGCAATGCATTGTGGATCCGTCCGTTGACTTGGAGCGTTCGCCACCGTCAAAAAGTTGAAAAATGTTCAACTTTTTCGGCAGCGACGGATCCGTCATCCAATCAGATCGCGTATGCAAATTTAAGCACTGTGACGCGACTCGGGCTCTGACGATACTGGAAAGCGGGAAAGCGGGTAATCTTGCCTCGCAACAAGCAGGAAGAAGCGGGAAGAACCCGGCGAACCGATTTGATTGGCTGACGGATGCATCTGCAAAGACTACTCCCCCATCCGTCAGCCACGCCTTCTGACGTCCGTTGACTGACGGTGCAGTGGGCACGAGGCGTCAGTCAAGAAGTTGAAAAATGTTCAACTTTTTCGGCAGCGACGGATCCGTTATCCAATCAGATCACGTATGCAAATTTAAGCTCTGTGACGCGACTCGGGCTCTGACGATACTGGAAAGCTGGAAAGCGGGTCATCTTGCATCGCACCAAGCAGGAAGAAACGGGAAGAACCCGGCGAAGCGATTTGATTGGCTGACGGATGCCTCTGCAAAGACTACTCCCCCATCAGTCAGCCACGCCCTCCCACGTCCGTTGACTGACGGAGGTAGTGGGCATGTAGGGTTATACACACGCTTACACCGGGATTCCACCGGACGCGTACGCGCCGCGGAACGGCTGCGTCCTCTGCCCTGCGTCCATTCCTACCGGGCGCGTAACGGCAGCGTAGCGCTGCCTTGCGAGCCAGCCGTATTCACGCGAGATCGCGAGATCACGAGATCACGCGATAATCCTAAACCTAATGTACTCACCTTCCAGTCCCAAAACTATTGCAATTAAATGCCACGCTTTGTCCTTTCTGACATTTTCCTTATAAAAAGGATGATTTGGTACATAAATGACTTCATGTTGCTGAACTTCGACAATGAGTCTCTCGTCGTCCATGTTGCCGACCCTCTGAGACCCTTTGATTGATTGACTGCTGACCTGGTGCCACCGGTCATGACGTAATAATGTTGATGTGAAGTTAGGCTACATGAGTATTGTGTTTTATTTTGAAAATTGACCGGATGCTCTATGGCTTTTACTTTTCACTTCCTGCCCGGCTCGACCTGCTCTGTCGAAATTGACGCGGTTTAGCAGCGGCTCGCGGCAAAAATAGAATTGGACGGAAAGATAGCGCCGCGGCGCGGCGTGCCGCTCCTGGGACGCTGCTGAAACGTTCCGCGGCGCGTCCGGTGGAAATGGTCTCATTGATTAGAGTGGAAGCGATCAGCGGCGGTGACCGCGGCGCAGCCGTCCCGCGGCGCGTACGCCTCCGGTGGAATCAAGGCTTTACACCTACTGCTGCGGCTGCTGCTAATTAAGTAAAACAAAAGAATACATAGACTGGTGTGCGTTTGTGCAGATGAAGTGTATTTATGGCCCTTGGACACATTGGTCCTACATTACATTATACGGTGGGTATCTTTGCACCTGAACTATTGATGCACATCTTGATGTCTGCTGTTGCCTTTTTCCCATAATGAACCACAATATTACTTCACTTCCTATGGTTTGATAGTAAAACAAAAGCTTCCCCAATTAGGGATTACTGGTTCCCTCTCCCAGACAGGAAATTCCTAAATGTGCCTTCAAATGTTTGACTGCCGGTATGTATTTTTTGATGGGTTTCTAATGCTGTATTCCATTTGGATGGTACGCCGGTACGTGCAAGTTGTAGGCCGCAAATTTCCCAGCTTTCTTACGGCATTTCACTGAGGCACGCCCCCTTTTGGCCGAAGTATCTTGTCGCTTTGAAAGTAGAGCGAGTTCAGTGAGGCCCAGTACTACTCGTCAACAAAAATATCTGGGCCCATAAAGAGATTTTTAAGGGTGCCAAGCACAACAAAATTACCTATTGTAATTGCTAGTTTTATTATTATTATTATTATGCCGCCACATAAACACACACACAGGCACACACGCGTACGCACATGCACGCACGCATGTGCACGCTTACACATTATCACACTATGACTCATTGATTAGGTTTATATTTGTTTTGGAGCCCTCAATACTTCACTTTATCATTTTGACACCGCCACTTCCTGATGACCCCCTCAATAATGCAGAAAGTAAACACAGCCCCTGCCTCTTGTTATATGAACATCCCTTCGCCATCGGCCCTGATGTTTCATACTTGTTGGCTTGGGTTTATTTATTTATTTATACTAGCATGCCAGAAAACATCTGCCCCCGCGGCTGTGTCTGGTGGAGCACGGCTGTATTTATGCCTCTGCCAAGCATCAATCACTGCTCTCCTCTCTCCGCGGCATGCTAACGACCCCGCGCTCACAGCACCGTGTTCCACAGCAGCGCACGTGCCTTCGGGAGCAGCTACCTCCTACAAATCGTCCCCCCTCGTCTTCCTCGCCGTGCTGGGTGAAAACTTTGTTTTTTTTCTTCTTGGTTTCTGATGGCCCTTGTGGAATCTTTGGGCCCTATCTTGCATCCAGCGCAATTGACTTTCTACACTGACGCATGCGTCATTGCTAGTTTGCAACTGGCGCAGAGCGTTCTTTTCCACGCGTCGGTAAATTAGGGAATGATCTTGCGCCCCAAGGGGCGGTTCGGCGAAAGGAGGAGGTGGGTAATGGCGCAAACGTTCCTTTGTGCTATTTTGCAATTTCAGAAAACAATTGCGCCACATCCAGGAAATACCTGGTTTAAAGTCAGTGGCGCGTTGTTCTGATGCTACTTTAAGGGCACATGCATAATGTTGCTTTTGCACCTCGCGCATACACTTTGCTTCTCTCATCTATAGGGGTGTGACGAGATCTCGTGCCACGAGATCTCGCGAGATTAAATTTGACGATATTACCCGTTGCGTTAAAAATCTGTCTCGCGAGATTTCTGAGCTATCCAAACTTCTATTTGTGGCCTTTAGGGGCAGTAATGCACCTTTGCTACGTCTAGGCCGCCAGACCCTTACGAAGGAGAAGGAAAAGAATAAGAGGAGGAGAAGGAGGGGAAGCAGCGGAAGCAGCCATAGGCAGCCAGAATGACGTCGGAAAATACCCGTATTACCGTCGAAGATGCCCCCGCCACTTTTAAATGATTCGTTTGGCAGCATTCTGGGTACCCGGCGGAAATTATGAATGGCAGTAGAGTGACTGATAAGACACGGACAATACCAAGTTGTCAGTGACATACTTGGTCAGACTCTGTTTGCACTATTTGCACTCTGTATTGATGGAGTAGAACTTTGATTTGGTTTTGCACATAATATTGTTTGCACTTGAAAAAAAAGAGAATTATTTAATTTAATTTATTTTACTGCAACTTTTATCAATTTTAGTTTTAGTTTGAATTTCATGAATGTTAAGAGTTATAATAAAACATTTCAAAGTGCATGTGCAACTCGGTTAAATAAAAGTCTGTTGGTCCAGTCATATATTTTGTCATTGTAGTTTTCTTAAAATCTCGTCTCGTCTCGTTCTCGTGAACCGAATATCGTGTCTCGTCTCTTGAGTTGAGTGTATCGTCACACCCCTACTCATCTACCTAGCCACACATTCTTGGTAATTATTTGGGAAAGAACAGCTGATACAGCGGTAATAAGTTGTACTTATTACATCTGCATCTGCAAACACCTACAGCAAACGCATATTTTCTTGACACAGACATCGTGTACAAGCCCATAACTTTTAGGATTGATGAGCATTTGATCATGAGAAAACATTGTTTTACCGCGAGTGAGTGTTAAAAAGAATGAATGAATGCGGGCGCGTGTGTGTGTGTGAAAAAGAATGAATGAATGCGGGCGCGCGTGTGTATGTGTAAAATAATTAATGAATGTGTGCGTCCATCTGTTTAAACACACGCAAACTAAACACGTAATGCATAATAAAATCCATGGCAATGTATATTAACGGAGGGACACATGCATATTAAGAACACAAGTCGATAATGATAATGCATACAATACTGGTAAGAAACGATGTTTGTTAATGTATTGCGTATATATCATTAAATATGACCACAGTTACCGCATATCATATGTGTGTTAAGTTTTCTTTGCCAAAATCTATTTGGGGTCTCGATGTTGAAGAAAACGCTATTCACTGTGTGAATTAGGCCATATTATTTGGCCATAAACTGAGCCATTTGAAGTTTGAAATTCATGTGGTCATGCATCTGTCTCATTGGAGAGTGCAAACACGCTGTCAAAATATCAACTCGTCAGATTCAAATGCGCTCATGGCTCTTAAAGGGGATGGGAGATGGCACTCTCATTGGTTTATTGCACGTTACGCCCAAACCACACCTACGGGTTATAAGGCTACTTCAGACCAACCCTTTTTAGATTTGCACCGCGCGCAAGTCATTTATCCGCTGGTAAAATAGCAACATTGTCAGAGAACCGCCCAAAAGCTACTTGCGTTTGGTGCTAAGAGGCTAACCGACCTGTTGTCATCATCCTTGAGCGTGATGCCTAGCCAGTACCTTTTGAATAGGCTGTGAATCCGCAAAAATGCTTAAATAGTCAAGTAAGCACAAAGTAGAAGAAAGATTGGATGAGTGATGAGACCGGGCGTGCCCACTGGCATCGTGTTTAAAGATAGATAGTCCTCAATCCCATATCCTGGATACTTTGCCTAATTTGAGTAATGCAAGTAAAATGGCTGTGGCCAAGTATGAGCTCCCCGGCATCGACACAGTCACGGGTCAGCAACACACACAAAAAAGGAAGGAACTGAAGTGATCGATAAAGCTAGGGCAGCAAGCGAGGGGAAATCAATTTCCTGTAACTCTGAGAGAACTTTTTTTTCTCCATCATTTGTATTCTAATTTCTCATGAATCACGACTAATGCTTTATTTACTGAATAATTCCATTGCTGCCAAAGGGCAGTACAATATGAAGCGGTCGATAGTCGATTATTTTAAGAAAAAAAATGTGCCAGAGGAAACAAATGAGGCTGTTGTTTAGTGGTGCAACGGTTCACGGGTTTCCTGTGATTCGTACGGATCAACCCTCACGGTTCGGTACGCAAGTGATCCGCGGATCGGCTGATAAAAAAAGCAGTTGTTTTTTAACCGGAAACCGGAACCGGAAGCGGTCATATTTATGTTTGGTTGTAGTCTTTTCGCTCGGTTCTCCGTATCAACAGTAGGGGCAGAACCGAGCGAAATGACCCTTGCAATGAGCAATGAGTCTTCCAACTGAAATCAATGGATTTACAACAAGCCAAATAAAACACGACAGAAACTGTATTTCGCTACCATACTTGATGAAAAAAAAAGAAGATGAGGATGTCTGCATTGTCTTGGGAGAGTGTAGTCTCTAAACTCTCCCCAGGCAATGCAGACATCCTGAATTTAAAGTTGTAAATCCAGAGTCAGGGATTATTTACTATCCATGTTAAAAAGAAGAAGGAATAATGCCTCTTTTTTTAATATTGACTATGCTTAAAGGAAGCAGGATTGTTACCAAATTTTTAACTTTATTTTGTTTTTACACATTTGAAGATTTTATTTAAAGTCGCATTTGTCTCGTTATCTTTTTTGCTGTTGTTGATCCGAAAATGATCCGACCCGTGACTCAAAAACCGTGACACGATCCGAACCGTGAGTTTTCTGATCCATTGCACCCCTACTGTTGTTGGTGGTGATGGAGAAGGGTTAGCAGAGGAAGCGACAAGAATCTCAGATTCTTCTTCTGAAGACGACAGTGACAGGTTGGCGAAAAAGGTTCTACACAATTCAAAGTTCAGTCATTAAAATTACACAACGAAAGCAGAAGGCACAAGACGTGCAGGGACCGCTGCATCACACGAAGCTCCCAGCCCCTCCCCACCTCATTTAATAGGATAGATGAGAGCAATCGCTCGGCGGAGAATGAAGAAATGATCATCAAGTTTAACACCGCCTGTAACATCACTAAAGAGGAATTCCCGTATGGTGCAACCTAATTCGTTTTGGTGCTACTAAATGAAAAGCTAGGTGGCACCAGTGTTACCTGTGAAAAAGTTAGCCTGGAGCCCTGGCCCTATGTTTACAGTTTGTTTGTTACAGGAAGACGCTTGTGTTATTCGTTGTTGTTGATTCTGCGGATTCTGATTGGCTTGCATGGCTTTAATTACGCTCGACGGCGTATTTATGCGTTTTGATGTAAACCACAACCTTTTTGAAAACGATGTTGTGTGCACAATGTTATTTTTGAAAACAGAGGGGGGGAAATATTCGTTTCTATAAATACCCTACTACGTATAAACGTGACCTAAATCAGCCATTACCGCACACACAGGGAGAGCTCCTGTATATCATGGTCTACAAACTTTTACAATACACCGGTCTTCCAACACCACTACCCTGAGTCCTATCCTGGAAGGAGCACTGATCTAGTCACCTATAGGTGTAGTGTGGCAAATACCTTGGTGGCGTGTAGCATGTGCATTGTCCCAGTGCAATACTGAAATTCCCAGCAAACAAGCTTTCTTCAGCCTTTGAAACATAAATAAGTCATCATTGTCTCTGGCCATGCATGGGTCCCTCCGTATCCTCAAACCGAGCAGCACCCATATTTCTCCCCAGCTGGATCAATAAACACTTCTCTGGTAATTATCTTGTCATATCATGGGAGTTGCACACAGGAGCCACCCCGGGGCCGCGTGGTGATGTATGGAGGGGTCTTTAGCGCGTGATCTATGAGGGCCGGGGGAGCCTTTGGGTCCTGCTGTTGGGGTTTGGTACAGCCGGCCCTACTGCGGCATTCTGTCACCCCTTTGTCACGCTCACGTTTGCTCATCTCTGAGTGCCTTTCCCCCTGTCCGACACTCCTATTTCTCTTCCTGTAAACAGCTATAGTTGCTGTGTCCAAGGGGAAGACGGGAGGAATTCAACACAATAACGATAACAAAGATGATGATTAAGATATCATGTAAACCTGATTTTTTAATGATGGCTGATGAAAAGCCATCTAAATGTCCTCGGATTATGCAATGTTTTTGCTATCCATTTAAGAGTTAATAATCATACTATTTTGTAACAAGACATGAGGGAGCAGGTCGGAGTTGCTCAGCGGGAAGGGGGGAATTGGCAAAAATGACGATTCGATAGTATTGCGATATTTGGGCCACGATTCTAGATTATTGCGATTTGGTGATACAACAAGTATTGCGAATCAATTCTGCGATATATTTCGATTCATGCCCCCCAGTTATTCAAAGGCATAACAAAAAATGAGGAAAATAAGACAGCTCTACTCACTTCAAATGTCACATTTAATTCTGTGACCCACTTTATCTTCTACACATTAAAGTGCAAAAACTTAGGAGGGTAGTGCAAAAACTTTGTCCTTTAACATTAGGGACACAGGACCTTAGTAAATATTATCTGAATAGGAAAACCTCTCACAGGAATGCTGAGCTCCCAACAGATAACTTAATACTATTTAATTCCAATAGAGTAACATAAAGCAGACATAATAGAGTAACTTAAACCTGAGAACAATCATATGAATAAGAGTAACTTAGAGCTTCAATCAAATTGAGAAAAATAAACATTTGTATTGCTAGATTCAAGTCCTGTTGGCTGCAAGTTCATTTTTCACAATTCATTTTGGACTATTGTCATTTTCCTTCAGAAAAAGGAGTTGGTCAACATGCTATATGCTATCAGAAAAAAACATTAACAAATAAATAAATAATTACCACTTCTCTGGTTCTTCCTCATCCACATCCCCATCAATCTGAATTAAACTGAACCACGACAAAGAGGAGAAAGGGATTGTTGCCCTCGATTGTCTCCCGCCGGAGCCCCGCTGCCGTGGCACCACCGTCTCGTCAAAGCAAAAAAAAAGTTCCTTTCCCCCAATTCCTTCTCCACCATGGCTGAGATAACCCCCCCTACGAGTCTCGTTCTGGAAATACCAGCAACGTCAAAGAACCCGATGTGTTATGCGCCATAACACCAACAGCAGAATGGCTATCCAAATAACAAAGAAGTGTACAACAGTCGTAGCTCATTGTCTCACTGGCGGGCCAAATTCTCTGGGCGGGTAAATCAGAGAAGAGGAGGTAACATTCCCCCTTATGATGACATACTGGGAAGATTCCAAATCGGCAAGTCTGAGCTTTGTTTTTTCAAAGGCAGATCAGGATACCTATTGCTCGTTTTACACCTAACGCCATTTCTAGCTACTTGGGGACCACAGTCAGGCTAGGGGAACTCATATTAATGTTAGAAAACCTCATAAAGTGAAATTTTCATGCCATGGGATCAACAAGTAAACGTAGCATTTGAGTTCTAGAAAACGTGTTTTTTAAGCTTTTTGCTAGGAAAAACGCCAACCGCTAGTCCCCTCTGTTTCAGTCCCTTCAGAATGCGCTGTGTCTGGTGTCTGTAGCTTTAATGCAAATGAGCTGCTGCCCATTGACCAATGAGCTGTCAGACTGAACCACAGCATGGAGGAGAAGGGATTTTTGGCGTTTGCGGACTCCTGGAGCTCTATATCATATAATATAATATAATAATAATATTATATATGGGTATTTATATAATATTATATCCAATATCACGGCCAAAAGCTATGTGCGCCTCGGATGATATTATGATTCATAAAGACTGTGTCTGACGTCTCTGGCTCTTCCACAACAAGTAAAGACTCGTTTTGGGGGATATCTCGGCCATGGTTTAGAGCAGTGGTTCTCAACCTTTTTTGAGTAAACACCCCCCTGACCTTAATCTGATCCTCTGGCGCCCCCCCCCCCCCCATAAAAAAATAAAAACAACCCCACTCATACTCGTGTTATATTGCTTAAAGTTGTCAGGGCATCCTTTTTCATTGATTTTGCGTTGGTCACTAATAGCAATGAATGCCATCTGAGTCGGTTTTAGGCCTCACGCAGAGGCCTAATAAGGCCTATATATTTTGTATTTAAAATGCAACGGTCTTTTCGTGGAGACTACGCTCAGAGCAGCTGGAACTGAACAAGAGGAAGGAGGAAAACGGGCTATAACAAAATTAGATATTTTTTTCTTGCTATCAGCCATGTTTGATTGTGTTGTGTTGGTTATTGAACTGTTAACCTGCAAACTTGGGTTATGTTTATCAGTGTTAATATAGAGATCATGACGATAGCTGATGTAACGGGAGTCCGGGCGTGTGCAGGACCGAACCGCGCTGTATTATCACTGTTCCACTGCACATAGACAGTAAAAAGTAGCTGAGACTGTAGAGGGGTTAGAAACCAATAAATGAAAATAGGCTTTTTATTTCAGGTATACTATTTTTTCACCCAAAAAAAAAAAGAAAAAAAGATAATGTTTAAAATCCCCCCCCAA
Source organism: Gadus morhua (assembly GCF_902167405.1). NCBI lineage: Eukaryota > Metazoa > Chordata > Actinopteri > Gadiformes > Gadidae > Gadus > Gadus morhua. The sequence continues at coordinate 2,795,856 of NC_044059.1, forward strand.
AAATGGTTCCCAGCGCCCCCCTAGGTTGTGCGAACGCCCCCCAGGGGGCGGTACCGCCCCCGTTGAGAAACCGTGGTTGAGAGGAATTGGGGGAAAGGAACTTTGGCCTTGACTCTCTGAAGTCCATGAACCGCTACATGGAGGAGGAAGGGATTGTACTCCAGGAGCTGAGCTGCCGGACTGCCGCCGAGACCTACCCCCGCCGGACCTGCCAGCTTCGGTGGCAGTTCAGCTCCCGGAGCACACCCGCCGGAGCAGCCGGAAAGCTTCGGCCGCAGTTCAGCCCCCGGAGTACACCGCCGGACTGCCGGCGGCCGGACTGCTTCGACGGCGGCCGGCAGGGGTAGCTCGGGGGCAGTCCGGCAGCTCAACTCCGGGAGTACAATCCTTTTCTCCTCCATGTCTCCTCCTTCGGACTGCCGCCGAAGCTTCGATGGCAGTCCGGCAGAGAAAGGGATTGTACTCGCTGAGCTTAGCTGTGCAGGGCTGCCCCCGAGTTCCCCCCGCCCAAATCCCCCGCCAAAATCTTAGCTATGCTCTGGTTGGAGGGGAGTAGGAAAAGTGGGAGGTAATATTCAACTGTGCCCCCTTCCTACATAGGAGGGGGGATGGCGAAACTGACTCGCTCGTTTGGTAACTGTAGGCGGGGTACTTTCAGAAATGCATATCTCGCTCAAAAAATCATGTCCAGACTTTTTTCAAAGTTTGTATGCGTGTGGGAGCACCAGAGACCCACCAACACCCCAAATCCCAGGAAAAGTGTTGTTTTCATAATATGTCCCCTTTAAGGCCCTTACACACCAACCAGATTATCGGTCATCGGACAGTCTGGCGAGATCGGTGACCTGAGTCTGCATGGTGTGTGCTGTGCGATTGGCCGTCGTCAAAGCCGTCTGTGAACTTTTCAAGCCGTCTGTGTTCTTATCAGCCGATTGCACATTGAATCGGCAATGACCAAATCGGTCTAACTGCCTTTTTCACGCCAGACTGTCCAGCCTTATAATCGTGTGTAGGGGCCATTAAAGATTTTGTCCAGTGGGGGCAGGGAGAGTCCAATGATTCTTTCGGCCAATCTTATTACTCGACTGAGGGACATCTTGTATTTTTCTGTGGAGTTGGCATACCATGCAGTGATACAGTATGTGATGACACTTTCAATTGAGTAGTGGTAAAAGTTTTTAAGCAATTCGGCAGACAAGTTGCATTCTTTTAAAAAAGTAGAGCCGCTGTTGTGCTTTTTTTCTTCATTGGATGTGTATTGCTCTCCCATTTCAGGTACTCTGTAATAAAGACCCCCAGGAACTTAAAGCAGGAGACCTTCTCCACTTCTTCACCATTGATGATGAGGGGGCGAGGTGTGGGCTTATGCCTTCTGAAGTCCACAGTGATTTCCTTTGTTTTCCTAACATTAAAGGTCAAGTTGTTGTGTTTGCACTATCCTGTTAGGCTACTGACTTCATCTATTTAGGTACTCTTGTTGTTGTAAGAGATTTGCCCCACCACAGTTGTGTCATCTGCCAATTGTATCACTGTGTTTGTGAGGTGATTGGAGATGCAGTCGTACGTGTAGATGGAATAGGGCAGTGGGCTCAACACGCATCCTTGCAGTGCTCCAGTGTTAAGGGACAAGCTCGAGGATTGATGTGGGCCCAAACTCACTGTCTTTGGGTGGTCTGTGAGGAAGTTTTTAATACGTTGCACAGGTTTTTGTTGACGCCCAGATCAAGGAGTTTGGTGACCAGCTGGTTGGGAATGATCATGTTAAATGCTGAGCGGAAATCAATGTAGAGCAGCCTCGTATATGTCCCCTTCGTGTCAAGGTGCGTCAGTGCTGTATGAAGAGCAGTGGTGATGGCATCCTCCGTGAACCTGTTTTCCCTGTAGGGATACTGATGCTGGTCGATGTTGGGGAGGAGAGCAGATTTGAGTTGCTTCCTCACCAGCCTCTCAAAGTACTTGGCAATGATGGGGGTGAGAGCCTCACATGGCAATGGCAGGAGAAATCCTCCCAGTCAGAACAGGCTAGATCAGGGATGGGCAAATGGCGGTTCTCACTCAGTGCGGCCCGTAGATAATTATAAATAAAAGGATTATTGTTTATTTAGTAATTATACTGTTCACCGATAGAGGGCGCTTCCTATGCAAACAATCTGGGGCACCGGTTCTTCTCCATCAGCGAGGAAGAAACACGGAGAGCCATGGCCATGAGCAGTGCAGAAATTAAAAGAAAACCGTACCATTCAGTCAAAGGCAAACCCATGTGTCTAGATTGCTTAGAAACGATATCAGTCATGAAAGATTTCAACTAAGTCGCCACCTTGCACAAAGTTACATATGAGAAGCACACCGGAGTTGCTAGGGCTAGGGAAGTGGGGAAGCTAGGGAAGGGTCTGGAGCGGGTTTTTTCGCTGTGCTCTGAAATTCCAGTGTTTTTTGAGGTCTGTGTGAGCGGTGATACAAAGGCCTACTGCGGAAAACTCAAAGACACACAGTTTCTTTGCACCATGGCCTTCCTCAGAGACATCACCTTGACACCTCAATACACTGTTGCAGGGGAGATACAAAACTTTGTGCATTCTGTATGCACACATGACCGCTTTCCAGCGCAAACTAGACCTGTTCATAGAAGGATTCTCGCAATTTGGTAAACTTGTGAGGAGATGCATAAAGATTTCCCCGGGAGCAAGAAACTACTTCAGAAGTTTAGGGCCGACATTGCAGATTGCAAATTGCAAGAGAATTTTAACGACCGTTTCCAAGATTTTCACGTGATGCAATCAACCAAGAATTGTACTATTCACCGACCCCCCCTCTCTGCTGCTGTCAGCGTGTAACCATCAGAACTATAGCACGAACTCTGCAAGTTGCAGTCAGATCCGTTTTTTCAAGCAAAGCACAATGAGACGGGAATTTCATTTTGGAGACTGATAACAGAGGCACCTTCTCCACTCCTCAGGGTTTTCACTTTCTCGATGGCCAGCATGTTTTGGAGCACTTACATTTGTGAGAGCAGTTTCTCAATAACGAAACCCATTAAATCAAAAGAGAGAAACAGGCTCACGGAATACACTCTTTTTCATCTGATGCGGATTGGGCGCACAAAGATTGACATTGATATTCTATTGTTAGTCTATTGTGCGCAAGCAGGCAAAACTCCAAGTATCTCTTTAAGAGAGAGCCTGATTGGAGTGGGAGCAAAAATGCACAGAATCTGATGTTTGAGTTGTACTTAATGTTGGGCCACTGTTTTTCATTTTTGTGCTGCTCTCATGTTGCTGTTCTTGTTTCTTGGAAAACAAACTTGTGGTATTTGTCGTTTAACAAGAGTATAGACATGTTAAAAATGCATTTGAGCATGGAAAATATGAAATGAATGTTTTCTGGTTCAATAAACAGACATATATAAACAATTTAGAATTATTCTTTAGCTTCTCTCATATCCAATTAGTTGAAATGTGCCCCTCTGATGGTGATGATGAAAATGTTGCCCTTCCTTATAATGAAAGTTGTCCATCCTGGGCTAGATCATTGATTGGTACAGGGGAGTTTGATGTATGTGGAGAGCAAGAACATGAATAAAGCAAATGCCATCTGTGGCAAGTACAAATAGAAAACAGAATCATACAACTAACATGCCAGGGTGAAAGTTTGCATAATGAATTAGCATAGCATAATTTGCTTGTTATCAAAACGTCGACTCGTCATTGTTTACGAAACCATTTGAACGTTCTTACCGATAGTCCAAATGCACCAAAATGCTAAGGTTGTTGTATTTGTGAAAACCTGTAACTATAACTTGTTTTTTAAATGGCACCTAAAGTTCTAGGTCCAGCCCTGCTCTCCGTCCCATCGCAGCATAAGGATAATTGCAAAAACATACGTGGGATGGTATTTTGGTGTCCTACAGTAGAAAGGACTGGTGAAGATACGAGTGTTTGGTTGGCTTGGCACTCCATGACCTCGTTACCTCTGGGCATGGTGGCCAGAAAGCTAATGTTTACTTTGGCTGAATGGAATTGTGTGGAGTTGAATGCTGGGTAATTTCCTTGGTGTTGTTCAGCCCCTTTTCCCCCCAAAGCAACCACACTTTCTATTGTTAATTATGTGTCAGTTAATGGAAATTTCAAGCACTATTTGATTTATGTGTTTAAACTGAAAAGTCCGGTTTTTACAGTACACCGCAGGCAGTCTGGCGGTGTACTCCGGGAGCTGAACTGCGGCCGAAGCTTTCCGGCTGCTCCGGCGGGTGTGCTCCGGGAGCTGAACTGCCACCGAAGCTGGCAGGTCCGGCGGGGGTAGGTCTCGGCGGCAGTCCGGCAGCTCAGCTCCTGGAGTACAATCCCTTCCTCCTCCATGTAGCGGTTCATGGACTTCAGAGAGTCAACCGAGACTTTGCATTGACACTGGGAATACTGTGTGTGTGTTCTGTCTGTGTGTGTGTGTCCCTAACATACCTTTTCCCCCCATCTAATTTGATATAATGGCTTGTGATGTCCTCTTAATAGCTTTGACTGCCCTTATAGAGACTTAGACTAGTTTAATATATTGTTGTGCCTAAGTACAATTTGACTTATACCGTCCAGGACTTTACGGTCACTACTGTTGATGCTTCCATTTCGGCTCTTCTCAGTTATGCCTCTCTCTCTCTCCCCCCTCTTCCAGCCGCCCTGTCACTGTCCCCTTATCTCCTGGCGAATGCAGCTGCTTCATATTCAACTCCGCCTCCATCCATCCTCCTCTTTCATTCGCACCTCATTCCCATCACATTGCGTCCTTACCTCACCCACCCCATCCCACTCCCAATCAACCTCACCATTTCACTCTTTCGCTCTCTCTCTCTTGCTCTTTCTCTCGCTGTTGCTCCCTCTGTACCTCTCTCCCTTTCTCTCTCTCTCTCTCTCTCTCTCTCTCTCTCTCTCTCTCTCTCTCTCTCTCTCTCTCTCTCTCTCTCTCTGTGGCATGACTGAGTGTACGTTGTCGCTGTTTTTCTCATAAACATGAAAAGCAAACAAAGAAACCGCAGCTGGTCTGAAACCCAAAAGCACACATATTAACCAGAGTATACCAGCTAGTTTTTTTGCACACACACGTCGCAAGTGAAGCGACCTGTTATGATAAGGAACTCAAGCTGTGCCTATTATTTGCACATGGTCAAACACTTGGCACATGCAAGATATGAGGTCCCTCTCCGAAAACCTTTTGTTTGTTTCATCTTATTTAATTTTTACTATCTTGTCTTTGAAACATTTCTCATGCTTGGGCAATATATCCCAAGGAACAAAATGTACATCCCATGGATGACTTGGAGAAAGAAATAGGGGTAAATGGCCTGATGCAAATGTGAAATTTTATGGGTTTTTTTAAATACAGAAAATTGAGAATGTCCAGCAGGCTGACCGCAGCTGTGTCTTCTTGCTCTTCCTCTGCTAGCCTGGGGCTTCTAGGACTCAACCATGTATCATAGGCAGACCTCTCCCTTCTCAAGATTGGCTTCACCAAGTTTCCGCAATCCGTTCTTTAATTTACATTCTGATAGGAAACCTTTGAAGGTTCAAAGAAAGATGAGAGAAAGGTGAGGAGAAACCTTTCTTCTGTTTCGTCCTCTCCTCTCATTTGTCCCAGGAAGCAAAACCATTGGAATTGGATTGCATTCAAAGTTCATTTGGAATGATGACAACCCTCTTCCTCGTGGTTGTCAGGGAACGATACATTGTGGCATTCTTAATCACACATGGCATTATCTGATTCTAGTTCCAAAATTGATTCAGCTTTTTTTTTTGCATTACATAGATTTGTGCGTAAATAAAATACAACTTAATATTGTGGGCCTAATGAACACCCTAGTCCTAAACCTCCATTTCCCAGAAGCCTTTCTGGTTTTCCCTGCCAGTGATCCTACCACTCTACCTACCGACACCAATGCTGACATGCAAGCCTCGTAACATTTAATGGTTACTGTCACACCAGGCTAACACCGCCTGTTCCAAGAGATTCATGGGAAATGTTCGGACTAGGTCCCAAAGCCATGTAGTGTCCTGTCTGAACCTAAATATTGTCCTCATTAAGGGAGACCGCAATAGAGGAGCAGAGGAGGTGTTAGATATGGGATGGGAGGGATGAGGGGGGGGGGTCAAGATTACATTCTGCATTCCAAATAGGCACAGGTGTGCTTCATGATGAAAAACCCTTCCTTCAGAGCAGAGTCATCATCTTACCGCCCGCCTCACTCTCTGTGTGGCCGTCTGTCTTACTCTTTGTCTGTCCATCTGTCTCACTCTCTATGTGGCTGTCTGTCTTACTCTCTGTGTGGCTATCGGTCTCACTTCTGTGTGGCTGTCTGTCCATCTCTCTCAGTCTCTGTCCGGTTTGTCACTATCTAGCTGACTAGCAGGCTGTCTCATGCTTTGTCTCTCTGTCTGCCTGCCTTTCTCACTCTCTGTCTGTCCTTCTGTCTGGCCGCCGGTCTCACTCCGTGTATGGTCGTCTGTCTCAGTCTCTCTGCCCTTCAGTCTCACCCTCTGTCTGGCATTTTATCCCACTCTCTGTTTTGCCGTCTGTGTGTTATTCCAATTCTGCAAAAGCAGGATTATCTCTATCTGATATCCCCCATAAAACCAAGTCTCGCGGAGAGAGTGAGTTAGAGCGATAGTGGGAGAGGGAAAAGTTGAGCCCCATAGAGTGAGAAGCAGATAAGGAGCCATAGGGGTGAAGGAGGGGTGACGCATAGGTGGAGCTAGGCTCAGAGATGAGCAAATCTTCTGGACTTCTGTGAGAATGTGAAAAGGGTGGGACAGGGACGAAGAGAAGCTCAAATGTATGATAATGAAATGAGGGAAGAACAAAATAATAGGTTGTAATTCATAGGACTCCAGGGAGACGCCCATGTGCAGACATGAAAAGCATGCAATACAAAGAGAGTTGGGGTTAAAGGTGGAGGGAACAGGAAGCACAAGACAGCCACTGTTAGTATTGTATTTCTCCTACCGACACTCTCTTCCACACAACTCTACTCTACTCTTTCATCACCTGACAGAAGCTGTCAGGTGATGAAACCACATACTAACATGTCCCGATTCTGTCAAAGAACATTCTGCTTACGAGCGCCTTCGACAAATGTAAACCATAGCAGTATAGCTGTTTTGTCTGTTGGAATCAATGTCCATTGAGCAGTATGGAATGGACAGCGTAAGAGCGAATCTTAAACTGAAGTCCCCTTACCGCAAAGACCAATATGTTTTGCATTATTATTGTTAACATTAACACATGCTAGATTCAATTCAGCAGCAGCAATCGGCACGAGGAATTTATTTTGCCAAATGATATGGATCGGGTGTTTCATTGAAGCCAGGATAGACGGTAACCATAGTTTGATCCCCCAGACTGGTATTGTCCTTTAGCACCTCTGAACAGCTCTGGTTTTCATTTCATGAGATGTGATTGCTTGCATTTATCACCCCGCCCGCACCGCTGCTCTGACTTTTACCGTCCCCCAGAATATCGACGATAGGGGCAGCAGAGATAAAAGAAAGTGTTGCGCGTGAACGATGTCTCCGACATAGCATCGACGCATCCTGGTTGAAAACGCTAAATGCTGACACTCGCCTGAAAAGGAAAAGGGGGGAGTGTTACCTTCCGCTCCTTCTCATCAGGTCATTGTTCTTATGCCTCTAATGTAGGGCTTTTATTTGTGTGTGTGTGTGTGTGTGTGTGTGTGTGTGTGTGTGTGTGTGTGTGTGTGTGTGTGTGTGTGTGTGTGTGTGTGTGTGTGTGTGTGTGTGTGTGTGTGTGTGCGTGGGGGGGACTCAGGTTATAAATACGTTTTTGTTCTTATCCACACCCATTCCTTTCCTCAGGATGCTGTGCTCCTGGTGGCTGCTTAGCACAGTAAACAGTTACTCGCCGCATAGAACTAACTGCAGAGACTTGGCCAAAAGGTTAAGTGTGTCTTCTAACTTTAACTCGTTAGCCCTAGACGAAAGTACATTTATAAAAGACACTGCGCCACTATTGATCTTTCTTTAGGGGATTAATGTCAAATTCAAAATCAGGCCCACAGGTCAGTTTAAAAAAATGTATGTGTTCCTTGAGCAAAAAAGTTTGCCCACCCCTGGTCTAGCTTATGTAGGGCAACCTTCCAGCCTCCAATAACAGAACCTTGAGCGGTGTGTGTGTGTGTGTGTGTGTGTGTGTGTGTGTGTGTGTGTGTGTGTGTCTCAACACTGAGTGTTGATTGGATATTAAAAACCTTTAATATTAATGTATCTTTTTGATGTTATAAACACAAAGGAACATTAATAATGCTTTAGTTTAAATGGAAAATAGGAACACGATGTAAGTCTAATTCAACTCATTGTTATAGCAATGGGTTTGACTGAATATTCAATGTGTCTTTATTTGATAAACTGCGCAATGTGTGACGTTTTTTTTTTAAGTGTTTTCTTTAAAAATCTCCAAGCTGTTGGTTTGCATGTTTCTTCTTATGAGCTGTGAAGGTCGCTAGCCAGATTTTGGAAATTCACACCTCCACCCACTCGGCACGCTTGCACACGCGTGTTTGGCCGATATTCTGGATTAACCAAACTTGGAATAAAATATTTCCCACAGTACATGATGTTTTTGAGACTGACATCAAAGACCAAACATTCCTTAAACATATATATATATTTAGGACCCTCATTCCAAAGATTTGGTGGTGGTGGTTTTTATCGTGGACCTACGGACTTCAGTGGGGGTTTCATTCCGTCTGCACACGGCGTCTTCTCAACAATAATCAATATTATCTTCCTCCCACTCAGGGTGAAAATGGTAGGTCTTAACTCGTTTCCCCTCAGCCATGCCAACGTTTAGGACTGCGTAACTACTGTTGACGGCTTTCAACTACTGTGGACAGCGCATGCGCTACCGAGCGTATATGTCCCGCGCAAGTTTTTTTCACCCCTCGCGGTCGACTTGGGATCTATCGGCGGTCTACTGGTAGACCGCAATCGACTGGTTGGGCACCCCTGCTCTATCTTAAGACAGAGGTTAGTTTCTAGTCCCCATTTTTTGTTGGATGGATGTGTACATTTGTGGCTTATGGTGTGCAGACAGAGCTGGCCTATGGCCACGTTTTTGACGTCTGGGGTCAAAAGGTCAAAAGGAGCCGGCACCACGCCGCTTATGAGATAACAAAAAGTTAATGTGTGTTTCTCTCATAACTTTTTGTCATTATTAAAGAGAGGCCTGAATCTCAGATATGCATGTTGGATGGCTAGGGTGTAGGTCTGGGAAGAACTTCAGGCCAAAATCTTCCAAGCGAGCCGCTGGGTGAGGTGCAACGAGATGGAGCACTTGCTGAGTCATTTCCTGTAGGGCTGGAGCCACCGGTTGATGCGTATTCGTCCTTTGAGACCCCTTTTGATATATGAGAGACCCCAGTCACCTATTGCATCACTTCCTTTAGGGCTTCGGCCTTCTAATTGATCATTGTAGTATAATTGAATGCCCTCTTTCATATATATGATACCACCACCACTGGGACGTAGCAACAATTCTCCAAATCCATATGGGGAGGGGGGGGGGGGGTGCTTGTGGACAGTAGGGGTGTACACTAGACATAAATAGGAAGCAAACTCAGAAGGAGGACTGACCTCTCACACATATTTAATTAATTGTTTCAAATAACCCTGCCTTGTTAAATCAATGAGCTTGGTGTTTTGCTTTCAAAAATAGGGTAGGTCTAAACTGCAGAAAATAAAAACATCCAACGTGCCTTTTAAGGATATCTTAGAATCAGTGTTCACGTTAGCCGGCTATAGCCGGACATTGGCCAATTGCACACATGCATGGCCGGTATAATAAAATGTAAACGGCCCACATGTCCGAGAAAAAAAAGAAAGAAGTTCGCATTTATGTATGAATTAATCAGTAGCATATGAAAACTAGTAGCGGTTCCTGGCCGAGCTCACCAGGGAGGCACCCGCACATGCATACACATGTCACACAGTGGCCACCCTGTTGAACGCTGATTGGCTGTCATCACGCGAAATTCGCGTCAAAGTTGAAATATTCCAACTCGAGCAAATTTGTCGCGGCACAAATCCTCGTGAACGCGCTCGCCTGTGCACGGCGAAAGTGTGGCGCGACAAATCAAAACTTGTCGCCGGTTTTCTCTCGCGAAAAATTCGCCCGATACGCGTCTCTACGTTCACTTTGTATGGGATCTTGTCGCCCCGTCGCGTGAACTCACAAATCTTTCCCGACTGGGAAAAGCTGGCCAAAATCGCCAGTACAATCCCCGTGTCCAGTGCTCCTGCGGAACGAGCCTTTTCTCTCCAAAACAGGATTAAAACATCTATCAGAAACCGCCTAGCTGAGGAAAAGGTGACGAGGCTGATGCGCATATCGAGCCTTGGGCCGGGGTTGAAAGACTTCAACTTTTCGCAAGCAGCGGAGCACTTCCATGCCTTGAAGTTGCGCCGAAAGTAGCCTACAAGAATTGCAATTATCAAATTAATATTTTTTACCCGTTTACCATTTTTGCCGAAAATGGCTGTAATGTTTTTTTTGCCTAGGCTAATTTAACAAATGGCATTTATTGAAGCAACTTAGTTTGTGTCGTTTGTCGTTTAAATGTGGACTTTTGGTGATTATTTAATTATTAGTGAATAACGTCTGGAAGATATTCCAAATGTCCGATATTCTGGAATAGTGTCTGACATTTTCCCGCCCAAGAAAAAGTCCAGCGTTAATGCTGCTTGGAATATCTGTCTATTTTTTTACCATCGGACCCTAGTTTACGACAAAAACAACACAATTGACGGCAGCTCCTTTGGCGTGTGGTTTTTAGAGCCATGTAAGGATTAGAGGGGGCGGTCGATAGCATCCACCATAGCAACCATGACAGTCAAGTGACGTGGATGCAGCCCCATTGGAAAAAAATTTAATACATACACTCAGGAGATTAATTATATTTAAATGATTATGACCATGGAGCCTTTATTTGCATGGGTTTACATTTCTTTCTGTGTAGCATGGACAATTTTGAGAAACACTCCCATTCAGAATGCATTGGTTTACATTTCGTTCTATGGAGCACGTTATTTTTATTTATTTATTTATTTTCAGTTTTTGAGGAGGTGCTTCAAAAATGCAAAATGTTCTGCAATAATCAAATATCCAATGGAAAAACCTGTTGACTTGTTGTCAAGGGAACCCAGGGCGACGCTCACTTCCGGGTTGGCCAACATACGTCATCCCTCCACCACTCGATACTTTAAAAACGCAAGTTCAAGTTGAATAATAATGCATGAATTTATTCTTTATTCTGCCATAGTATTTATTGAAAGGGTGGGGGGTGGGGGGGGGGGCATACAAGTCTTTTGGCCATGGATCCAGATCGGTTTTGGAGCATTTCAGCACCTCGGGCAACAGCGCAGGGTTGCCAGGTCCTGCAAAAAATGTCCTGCCCACATACCGTTCAAAATCCACCCAAAATGTCCTAGAAGCAGCCCAAATAAAAATATATTCCATTTTGGCCATTGTTGTGAAAGTAATAATATTTGAGGGAATGCATTGTGTGTGTTTGTGTGTGTGTGTGTGTGTGTCAGGGATGGAAATTAAAACCCGCCACACGCCATTTGCGGGTGGATTTGTATGGTGGCGCCACTGTGTCGGGTAGTACTTTCCAGACAGGTCTGATCAAATTTGCATATTTAATACATCCGTCATACGGCGCTGCACAGTTCCACAAACATTAATAGCATTAATAGCACATGTACATGGCACATCTGATCCGCATAGATTTCTATGCGGCATAGATCTGTTCCTAAAATGTGTTCCGAATGTACTGTATACATGGCAGTAACAAAAGTGTCCGTTATGTCTCTCGCGCACACCTGACACATCTCTGTAACGGCGGCGACATAATTGATGTCTTATCACTATCGGGGATTTTAAATTTGATTTTAATGAGAGACACAGCAGGAGAGAGCTTTTCTCTGCCTACTCCTTCAATAAAGAAGGAGGAGGACAGCGCAGCAACGTCAATTTCTTGTCAGATCTTTATATTTACCCTAAGCTCCGCCGCAAACAAGAGGAATTTGGATGCGAGTCCGCAGCCAAGACTGGTGGGAGAGAGTGGTCTTACGGGAATTTAGTGACCAGGAATCCTCGAAGGTCCAATTGCGAACTACTGCAGCTGCCATCTCTCTAAGTTAAGAAGTATTTTAACGTTCAGCCTGCAAAAGTACTAGTAGTAGCCTACTCATTTACAGTTATCTCGGACGCGCGCGGACACTACGATACGCGAACACGTCATTAATAAACACCCATGTCCCGTCGCTTAGCAACCGGACACGCTTACCGGACTACTTTTGCGGAGTGATAACAAAGACGTGAATCAGGCAATAAATCCACTTTCCTTGACAGCGGTGAAGTTCGGTGTGCGATGTGCGACGGAGCTCAGTGGACCACACAGTTCAGTGGACCACACAGCCACACAGCTCAGTGGACCACACAGTTCGGTGTGCGACGGAGCTCAGTGGACCAATTGCGAACTACTGCGGCTGCAGTAGTTCGCAATTGGTCCACTGAGTTAAACCCCAATCTATTCGGAATAAGTGTATACATGGCGATTAAAACGGACTACAACACCTCTTCTATTCGGCAAAGAATGTATGCCGAACAGATAATTGTATTCCGAATGAGGTGTATACATGATAATTTAGCCGCGTTTACATGTGTCCATGTAAACGCGGCTACTGTCAACATCCGGCCCCCTTCTTCTTCTACGCCTCTCTTGCCGAACTGCGACTGTCAACATCCGGGATAATATACCGGTAACAGCTCTCAAGTCTCACGCATTACTGTACGTCCACACCAGAAGCAAATTGAGCTACTAAATCGCTGGAAGTCATTTACTTTCTATGGGCAAGAGCGACCAAAGCGACCAACGCTACCAGCGGCCAAAGTTGAGCGACCAGAGCGTCCAAAAAAAGTTGAAAACTCAAGAACTTTATGCAAACTACTATGACGCGTTTCAGCGGCAAAACACTGACAGCCAATCGGAATGTAGACGCTCTTCGCTTGCGTGGATCCCAGGGAACACCGGCAGGCACTTTTGAATTGTACGTCATGAGCGACTTGAGCGACCAAAGCAAACAGAAATATTCGCAGCGAAACTTTATGAGCCAAAGCGTCTTGCTTCTGGTGTAGACGTACAGTGAGCCGTGAGACGCACGCAATTCGGAAGAAGACGATGGGTGTGTCCCATAGACGTCGTCATCGTCTTGCCGTCCCTCCCCATTCTGTGATTGGTTCCCCATCTCAGGCGAAAATTGGATCCATGGAATCCAGGCTGCCTCGCAGAGCGAAATGAAATCGCGCACAAGGCAGCATGGCTATAGCCAGGCTATTTCGGAGGCGGGATACATTCAGAATTCCATTCATAAATTAACAGACGTGACTGTGACGTGAATTGTCTGGCTGGCTGAAATTTGAGAGGGGTTCTGGAAGTGTCCATGATAAGATTTGTGTAACCAACGAGAGAGAGGTATGATCAGTTAAGCATGACGAAGGAGAAGTGTATGGAAGTAAATCTGTGCCATCGGATTTTGAAAATAAAAAGCCATTGAATTCTAAGCACTGAATATTTATGCATTGAAATAACGTGTCTGGATTTGAATTTCAATGTAATCAACGTCCCCTAGTTGAAGTTTTTGACGTTGAATCTTTGATTTTGAATTTTTAACATTGAAAAATAAAGCTGAATAGGAGTTCAATTGAAATCCAAATACGTTATTTCAATGCATAAATATTCAGTGCTTAGAGTTCAATGGCTTTTTATTTTCAAAATCCGATGGCACAGATTTACTTCCATAGAAGTGACTCAAACATTTTGGGGTTGAGAGGGCATATCGGTTTCCTCCATAGGTTTCTACAGGAAAAAATCTGTGTGGGGGTGGGGGAATCTAGAGCGGTTCTCCACATGAAGAAATATTCAGTTTCTATTATCATACCAAATGGATTTGTTCAACAAAAAAACAAGGAATTGAAAGCTACTTACAATAGGCCGAGGCTACATTCATTTCCCCAGATGCCAGCAATGTTCCACTTTCAGCTGGAATTCACCGGTACATCAAACCACGTGTCTTCTTTAGATTTCAGTTCCCTTTATTTATTCACACAGTTCAGCAGCGGCATTCATTCAGAATCAGAGCCCACATTAAAGCTGCATTCAGGGCGACTATCACTACCCAGCCGAAAAATAGATTCACTATAAATGGTTTTGTATATAGCAGTCAGGAACATGGGCATAGTTGTGGAAGTGCTGGTGTTAGAAAACAAAGTTGACGGGAATTAAAGTGCTGCACATCGACTGTACAAATGTAGATTATTCATCACAAGAATTTTAATTCAGAAATCGAATAGGCTAATAAATTCTGAATTGTGAGATAAAATTCAGCATTCTGATAATAAAGTCAGAATACTTGGATAAATCCGAATTCTAATAATTAAATCCAGCATTAAAGGTTCATTTAAGAAGGTTATCACCAGTCATTTGTCGCCTGGTCGCGGTGTCGAGTTTTTTTTTAAAGTAGTTCACTAGTTGTAGCGCGCAATAATTTGCAGTGTCAGAATTCTGAGAATTTAGTCAGCATTCAGATTTCTCAGAATTCTCTGACACTGCAAATTAAAGCGCTACTACTAGCAAACTGCTTTCAGAGTGACTGGAGAGAACTTCCTTAAATTAACCTTTAATGCCAGATTTGCATGAACGCTATTGTGTGAATTAGTTTGGTTCTCTTTCATTGAAGCCGGAAGTGGGCAATTTCTTATTTTTTGTAACATTATTGTTTTATTAACAAATTTCTCCTACAGGGGATTGATAAAGTTCTATCTAGACCAGGGGTCCCCAACCTTTTCAGCACCAAGGACCGGTTTGATTCTTCAAAAAATTTCACCGACCAGCGGTGCGGGCCCGCCAGAGGTTGCCAATTTGTTGATATTTTCATATAGTGTTGTGCATGCATTCATTTAAAATAACTAGTTCCAGTTATTTATGAACAGTGAAGGTAACAAACTCTTAAAAAAGAATGTGAACTTGAACAAGTGAAAAATGAACAACTATGAACATAAATATATTGAACTAAACTTGAAGTAACATCTATCAAGTGTAAACATGCACAACACAAAATGTCAGTAAGGGAACTTAACACGCGTTTGTGAGGCCGCAGAATAGGCTACAATTCATTTTAATCAGTGGGAGCCCTGTGCTTGTTTCCCTGCAACAAGAAGGTTCCATCTTGGGGTGATGGAAGACAGTGACCCTTAGCGTGTTTGAAATGTCCAATCGATTGCGCAATTTTGTTTAAGTTGCAGTCATTGCCGAAAACCCCGCCTCGCATAGGTACGTGGTGGGAAATGGAAGCAACGTTTTCAGCACTTTTACAGATATCTCGGGATACTCCGCTTTGGTTTTGATCCAAAAACCCGCCAGAGAGGTTTGCTCAAACACACTTTTAAGACCACCATCATTAGCTATTTCGATCATTTGATCTTCCTCCTGCACTGACAACTGATTCGGGACATTGACAAATGGGTTGCGGATCCACTCATTCGTTCGCCGTGGATCTTTGGAGGATAGGAAGTAACGTTCAAATTCATTTGAAAGCGCAACAAGGTGATCGCGCACCAGCTGCGAGAGAATGGGCCCTGCCTCAGTCTCTCCCAAAATCCCCACTAATGTTTGGAACATATCGAATACTCACCAGTAAATTGAGTTTATTAAGTGTGCATGCATTTTGCATGAATTTGTAAAAAAATAAATAAAAAATGTATTCATGTCGTAGCCTACTAACCTACGGCCCGGTTAGGAATGTCCCGCGGCCCGGTGGTTGGGGACCGCTGATCTAGACTATTGAACAGGAAGAAACACTTGGTCATACTTTACACACTATACCACAGCATTGGCCTACTGAATGGCACAGATATATTTTCAGCATTGGACTGAATGCCACATAAATATATAGTTATGTTTTTGCAGGTTTGCAACGTTTAAAGTTCAGGGTATAAAGTTCAAGCATATGCCTCTACTTGTATTGCTTAAGCCAATAGCCTTTTGAGGCAGTGTTTTTTCTGAATATTAGTGTTAAGGGCCAATAATGCTTACTATCATATGTTAGTTACCATGTCTGTGGACACATTTGTATGCAGTCCTGGGTTCTACCAGTTCCTTGGTAGAACCCACTTACAGTAAAAATCACTTCTGATGGAAAAAAGATGCGGATGAAAAACACTTTTCTTATCTATTGTTACTATTATATTGTTTAAAATGTACGCATATATTAATAATATATATAGCGTATAAAAAGTTGGTAAAAAAGATTGGTTGAGAAGAGTGGTTGGTAGATTTTTTAATCTACCTGCCACAGTGGCTGGTGGGCAAAAAGTTAATTCCCATCCCTGGTGTGTGTGTGTGTGTGTGTGTGTGTGTGTGTGTGTGTGTGTGTGTGTGTGTGTGTGTGTGTGTGTGTGTGTGTGTGTGTGTGTGTGTGTGTGCATGAGTAGCCACCGGTGGGGCTGGCTGGCTGGCGCGTGTGTGCGTGCGTGCGTGCATGTTTGCATGAGTAGCCACCGGTGGGGTGGGTGAAGGTTCAGAATCCGATGGCTGCTGACAGGAGAAGGATCATGTGATCGCCAGCCAGGAAGAGGGGGACTTAAGCTCTGCGGACCCCCCCTCCCTGTCATCCTTCCTCTCACTTGTGTGCTTCACATGTAAAGGATGTGATGTGCAGGGCCGTCATGTGTGTTGCTATGGAGGGGGATTCAGCTTGTGGTAGGGAGAAGGAATTCCAATAATGCGCTGTGTTTTTTTGCCCAAAGTAGTTATTGTCTGACTTACTTGTCAACAGTTTCATTGTCCGTTGACAAAAAAACAGGCCATTAAACTGGCTTAAAACACAATCCACATCGTTTTATCTTACTTGGATGTGTGCCTTTGTGAAAAGTATTGACTAGTCGAACTGCATACAGAAGAACTACAAACAAGGGGGCTCATTCATTAGCTCACCCCTAGCTGACATAGAATGCTAACCAGGGCTTCAGCCCTTCAAAGATCAATTAAATAAATATATATAGTTCAGAATAGAGTTTGTGGCATCCAACTCCCCTAAGCAACACACACACTCACTAGGGGCCCTATTTTAACGGTTAGAAACGCAAGTGAGAAGCACCAAACGCAAGTAGCTTTGCGGGGCGGTTCTATGGCGATGTTGCTATTTTACCGGCGGATAAATGACCCTTGCGCCCGGCACAAATCTAAAAAGGGTTGGTCTGAAGTAGCCTAATTGATACTGTGAGAGTGCCATCTCCCATCCCCTTTAAGAGCCATGTGCCCATTTGAATCAGACAAGTTGATATTTTGTCAGCGCGTTTGCAGTCTTCAATGAGACAAATGCAAGACTTGCAGAATTTCAAACTTCAGATGGCTCAGTTTATGGCCAAATAATATGGCCTAATTCACACAGGGAATAGCGTTTTCTTCCAGATCTCCAGAAATAATGAGTTAACTTTAGGGTTCAAACCAAGAACATTTTATCTGGGACTGGGAGTCAAACACCCTATAGAGAGATTATCAGTCTACATCACTCTACGTCTCTCCCCGCTCTAAGCGCATGTCGTTGGCAGAAAGAGACGAGAGCGACAAGAGTCGCAATCATGTCTTGTTGTGCGGTTGTTTACACAAACCCTTTTAATAAGACTGATTATCCCATTTATTTTACTTCTTGTTTGCCAACATAATGAAACAATTCAAATACTTTAATAATTATGCTTTTTCTGATTCGTATTGCATGCTTATTAAGTGTATACTCTGTTTGAGTTCATCTCCCTCAAAAAGTTGTCCCCTTTAATTACGATCGATCAAACATGTTTTTGACACCTCGAAGCGCATTATCCCGCTTATACCATGGTCACTTGCCAAGGAAAATAAATTAAGATAATTTATTTATATTTTCATGCGTTTTACAACCCAAATATAAAGTTTGTCACATAAATAGGATGGACCGTAGCTACGACTTGGCAACGGGAGGTATTCTAGTCCGCTGAGCTATGAGTCAGAGAGCTAACGTTATCGATTGTGCATATTTATAATTCGAAATTCGTCCAGCCTTTATGTCAGAGATACTCTATGGTCTATAGCATGTAACCGCCTTATCTGATTAGAGTTTAATTAATTTTTCACAACCTACCAACTCTTGTTGTGAAGAATAATCACCGCGCCATTCGTTTCAATGGGAATCGCGACGGTCTATACTTTCAAAATAAAGTGTACATATTTATATTTCGAAATTCGTCCCAGCCTTTATACCACAGATACTCTAGGGCAGCGAACCCCAATTAGCGGCCCGCGGGCCAGATCCGGCCCGCGAGAGCCAAATGTCCGGCCCGCGCAGACCCACATGTCACATGTTATCTCCCAAAAAAAAAAAAAAAAACCTTTTTTTTTTTGCGCGCGGTCTGCTATATTTTCCCCTCAGCCCACACCATCCACTTGACCGTTGACGTTACTGCGTGTATACGTAATGACGTGCTTCGTGCGTTTTCAACTTCACTAGCGTCACACTCCAGAGAGTAGCCGCCGCATGCTGTCACTTTCCCGCTATCCGTCTGTCATCCCAGGGAATTACAACTTTGTCAAAAATCAATGGATTGAAAATTGATGAAAGAAACATGTAATTTGAATGCTGCCAGCTTTAATGGAAGTTTCCCAGAAACATCTGAGCAACGCAAACAAAAGATTGCAAGCATGTTGACATCATACGAGCGGTCAGTTTTAACCATATGCAAAACGGCATCGGCACAAGAGAGCGCAACAGCTGCTTCATTGCATGTTTCCTGGACGCTTGATAAAGCTAAGAAGCCCTTTGCTGATGCAGAGTTCATTAAACAATGTGCAATTCACATGGCTGGTGAAATCTTAAATCAAGAGGAAAAAATCAAAACAAAAGTTTTGGAGCTATGAAAGCAGGTGCCGAGGAAATGTCAGCTGAACACAAAGATCTGTTGCTGCACAACGATGTTCGCTGGCTGAGTAAAGGCCGTGTGTTGGAGAGGGTGTGCGACCTGCGTGATGAACTTGTGTAATTTTTATCCAGCCTGCAGAGCCCAAAAGCCCACGAATTTCTGGCGGGCTGACGCCAAGGTGTTGGCAGATGTTAATTTTTTGTGTGACATCATGTCTCATCTGAATCCCCTTAACCTGCAGCTACAAGGCAAGAACCACACTGTTGCTGACCTGTACGAAGCGATTGAAGCCCTCCAGTCGAAGCTGGATGCTATTTAAACCTAATTGATCTAGCCCTCCTGCATTATCGCTAAAACAGTAATTATAATTAAAGCTAATTTGCACCTAAAAATGGCGAATTAGAAAAATGAAACGACATTTCGGCCCTTGGCATGGCATGTTTGACCAAATTTGACCCTCTGGAAAAACTAATTGGGGAACCCTGCTCTAGGGACTATAGCATATAACCACGTTGTCTGATTACAGTTTAATGTAACAGTAAGCTGACAAAATCGCTAATTAACACCGCAACTGCAAATTAACCACACAGAGATAAGGCAACCGGTCAAACAAATTTTCTCTTTGCCATCTTTCTGTGCCCGCATCCGCCGTGTTGATAAACAAATAATCTCCCTATTCATCGTCTCTAGACTATCCTGCCATTAAGTCATTGCATGCACTTAGCACACACACACACACACACACACACACACACACACACACACAAATGCACACGCAGCACACACACAATCGCTGGACAACAGACTGAAAGACGGTCAGATAGGGGCACAGGTTGCTGTGGATGCATTAGTCTTGGTCGAGGGGATATTCTGGGATTGGCTGTGTGCTAAGGTCCATCCAGGTGATCCGTCATCCTTACCAGCTCTTCCCCTCTCCTCTGTCTCCCTCCCCCCTCCCTTTCTCTTGGTTTTCCTCACCAAGCTGTATCTGCACCTTTTTTCTCTGTCTCTCTCTCTCTCTCTCTCTCTCTCTCTCTCTCTCTCTCTCTCTCTCTCTCTCTCTCTCTCTCTCTCTCGTTCTCTCTCTCTCTGTCTCTGTCTCTGTCTGTCCCTTTCTCCGTATCTCTCTCTCTTTCAATCTCTCTCTTGCCCTCTGTCTCTCTCTCTCTCTCACTCTCTCTCGCCCTCTGTCTCTCTCTCTCTCTGTCTCTCTTTCTTTCTCTCGCTCTCGCCCTCTCTCTCTCACCTTTCTCTTTATTTTCCTCACTCAGCTCTAACTGCATAACACCTTTCATTCTCTCTCACTTTCTTTTATTCTCCCTCTCTTTCATTCTGTCCCTCACACATCTTCTCTTTGTTTTTCTATCCTAATGTTCTGTTCACGGTTTAAGTGAGACTTAGCTAGCGATGATGGTTGGGAAGGCTTAATGAGAGCAGATAAACCGCCTTTCTTTTGTGTCTGTGTTTTGTTTGTGTTGATATAAGCGACACGCATTATATATAGTCCCCGAAGTAAGGGTAGAGAGACACAGAGATGAAGAGAGAGAGAGAGCGAGAGCAACCGATCAGTTAAACATGTATTTAATTAGGCAGTGATTGCAGTGGGGCCACAGAAATGGCTACCTGGTTGCACCTTCTCTGTAGGTGTCACACACAAGCACAGAAGGTGTTTGTGTGTCAAATGTGTGTTTTCCCTCCATGTTCTATTTCCGATTGAATGGAGGCATGCGTCAGGGAGGGGTCTTGGGTTATTTATATCCTGTGTTTCTGTGGGAAGCGCTTCACATGCCTGTTGTGTGTGTGTGTGTGTGTGTTTGTGTGTGTGTGCATCTGTGTGTGTGTGTGTGTGTGTGTGTGCAGCAGGCAGCATGGCAGTTTTAATTAATCAGCTCTCTGGCTTTCTTTAGTGTGCATTTTCAGAACCATCCACACTCGCACACACACACACAAATTCACAAACCCCCTTCTGCATGACATTTCTTCCCTTTTTAATTTTCTAATTTCCTCATCCCTTTTTCTTGGTCTCACCAGGAACACCTCCCTCCTTTTTCCTTCTCCTTCTACTTTCTCACTCTGTCTCTCTCCCTCTCTTTATCTCTCTCCCTCTTTCCATCTCTCAACCTTCTGTAACATTATTATTACTCTTCATTTTTCAGGCTTTAGCAGCGACACCTAGCTAGCACACGCGTTCGGGGTATCCTCCGCTTCTCGCGTATGCATGTGTACTGAAGGAGAGAGAGAAAGAGAGGCTTAAGTGCTAAAGTGACTGCAATTGTACTGGCCTGGCTGGCAATAGTGATGAAAAATGGATGTCGTTTCTGTCCTGGTGTATCACCAAGGAGACAGGAAGCTGGTTCCGGTGCTGGAGGGACCGAGGAGAGAGGGGCTTCTGGAACAGGGCCTGTGTCCCGGGGCTTTATGAAGATGCATCGAGATGTTTTGGTAGACACAGATAAGAGAATAGAGCCAGGTCAGAAGATAGTAGAATGGTTACAGAGTCATACAAGACAGCAACAGGCAGACAACGATAGCGGCGAGATGATGACGATAAGCTTCTCTTGGTGTTTCCCAATGACCTACTTCCTCTCTTAAGCCTTTGTGAACCAGCCAATGACATTTGGTCTAGGTCACCACTACTTCCATCTGCCTTTGTGGATGATCTGTATTGGGGCCCTGTTGAAATTTCATCATCCAATGTGGTTGACCCTGACCTTGAGTTTATGAGAGTGGTGTGGACTCAAGGTGCTTGAGGATCATGTGTTCATCACTGCCATGCTGTCAATGGGCCCATTCTTGCATCCAGCGCAATTGACTTTCTACACTGACGCATGTGTCGTTGCTAGTTTGCATCTGACGCAGAGCGTTCTTTTCCCTCCACCGCCACGCGTTGGTAAATTAGGGAATGATCTTGCGCCCCAAAGGGCGGTTTGGTTAAAGGAGGTGTGTTCTGGCGCAAACGTTCCCTGGTGCTATTTTGCAGTTTCAGAAAACAATTACGCCACAAACTAGGAAATAAAAGTCTGTGGCGCGTTGTTCAGATGCTATTTTAAGGGCGCATGCAAAATTTTGCTTATGCATCTTGTGCATACACTTTTCTTCTCTCATCTACCTAGCCACACATTCTTGGTAAATTATTTGGGAAAGAACAGCTGATACAGTGGTATTAAGTTGTACTTTTAAATCAATGCATCTGCAAACACCGTACAGCAAACACATATTTTCTTGACACAGACATCGTGTACAAGCCCATACATTTTAGGATTGATGAGCATTTGATCGTGAGAAAACATTGTTTTACTGCGAGTGAGTGTTAAAAATAATTAATGAATGCGGGCGCGCGTGTGTGTATGTGTAAAATAATCAATGAATGCGGGCGTGTGTGTGCGTCCATCTGTTTAAACACACGCAAACTAAACAGGTAACGCATAATACAGTCCATGGCAACGTATATTAATGGGGGGACACATGCATATTAGGCAAACAAGTCGATAACGATAATGCATACAATACTGGTAAGAAACGATGTTTGTTAATGTGTGTAGAGCTGCACAATATATCGGATTTTTATCGCGATGACGATATTGGCGTCCCACGATGTGACACGTAGTGTTCCCGCGATATTTTCGCAATATTTTTTTAAAATATTGCATCCGCAAAAAAAATAACCAAAAAAGAAACGAGCCCCGCCCATGCAGTATACGCTTTACCTCCACTGCAAAGCAAACCAAGGGCTCCCTGTACACCTGTCTGCGACTGAGTGAGTCCATCCTAAACACAGCGGCGCGAAGCCTTAATACCGTACCGTTGCTATTTTGGATAGAGAAGGAGAAACTGAAAAACCAGCAGGGGGCCGGCGTTTAGAGGAACAAGGAAAAAACACTGTCCGCTCTTATTTCTGTAATGTGCTGCTTCTGGCGGAGAAAACAAAGATGGATTGTCTCAACGTAAAACCATCCTACTGTTTAAATTAATTATAATTAATTAACTATCACAAACAATTTTGCATGACGGTCTGAAGTTCGGTGCGTCCGTATGTGTTTTCAGTCATCTAAGATGTTACAATTAATGTTGCATTTTTTCGGAAGAAAGTAGTCCAATCCTTGGTCGCTTTTAACTCACTTTATTTGTTAAAGTAGGCATATTTCGGTATGGTAACTATGAAGCATAAGGGAGGGAATTGTATCTAACACGTATTGAAAATAATATCGTGCTCTACTTCGAGACCCGGGCATAGGCCCGGTCTTCTCGGCGGGGCTACCTATTGATTCTGGCCTCCAATCTGAATTCCGCGCTGTCATCGTCAAGTGGCCGTGGCCTATGTGAAGTGGGCGTGGCCGGTGTGACGCAATGGCTCCGCCATCCTCATCTGTCTAAAGGTGCTGCCATCTGTGGCTGGAGTAGTTATTGCAGCTTATGTGTTCGATCCTGCTTCCTAGTGGCTATGTGAGGGTAATGCAGCTTGTGTGTTCAATCCTGCTTCCTAGTGGCTATGTGGGGGCAGTTTATGTGCTTAAAATACGTAACATTAACATCAGCACTGGAAGGTCATGAGGGGCACTGCTGCTAATTATCAAAAGCCTCCCCACGTGTTTACAATACAGAACAACAGGGCGTCTCCGGATTATGTTTCACCATTTTTCATTGTGTGCACAATGCTATTAAATAATAATAAATCATTGTTTGTGTGTGTGTGTGTGTGTGTGTGTGTGTGATTGTGTGTGTGTGTGTGTGTGTGTGCGCGCGTGCATGCATGCTTGATTTTTTAATCATCAATTTTGATGGGATCTTTCTCAATACAAGATGTTGGAAAGTTAAAAGGTGGTGAACGATTTTGTCATATTTGACCACCAGCCAGATGCAATCCCCTGTGATAAATAAGGCTTGTGCTTTCATTGCATTGTGTGGTTTGAGTGGTGAGATTTCCTGTGTGTGTTCTCAGGCCATACCAGGTTAGAGACAGCTGGGTCATACGTGAGGGATGTGGTAGGAACATGGGATCTGGGACATGGTGATCACTCAGCCAGGCTGCTGTTGTTGTTTTCCCTCTTTTCTGCTAGCAGAGCAGTACACATCCTTTCATAGGTATATTTAGGTACAGGGTGAATGCGTGTGCGTGTGTGTGTGTTGGTGCATCTGAATGGGAAATACTCAAAGGATGCATTGATGCATGCATGCGTGTGTATACAAGAATGAGAGAGACAGAGAAAGGAAAATACATGTAGGTTAGTAAGGGTTAGTCACTATCAGTCTAATTCAATATCCCACACCCTGAGAATCCTGATGTTTTGACACGTGGTGTTGTAGAATTAATAATAACAACTTATCTAATTCACTTCAACTAGCTATAAGCAAAGAGGAATCGGGGAGTCCAGGTCAAGTATAGATGGAGAGTTTATTGCCACCCGCAAACGAGAGACAACAAAGCTGAATGGTATTCGCGAATACACACTACTGAATGAATCCCAGACAGCTCCTTATATCCCTGATTTTTACACAATACAAAGTTGGACTTTCATCAAATATAGAATTTCTCATCAGTGTCATACTGTGTGGATGTCAGCATACTCCTATGTCTTCTGAATCCCAATGTGACCTTAGAACATATATTATCCTTATGCAAACAGAGATGACGCACATGTGTGAATGTAAGCATTGTCTTCAGAGAGTACATCAATATGGGAGTAGACTGGACTCTCTGACTGATGTATCACATGGCCCATCAGGTGAGAATTTCCTGGACCCACTCACTGGTGTCACACGGCACACAACATCTAGGTTAGAGGTGATCAGCTCTTCTCCACCATTAAAGTATATATATGATATGTAGGCCTAATAATAATCATAGTTTAACATAGAATGTAAGGTTAATTTCTACCACAGTGGCATCAAATTAATACTTTTATCTTTCAATGAAAGCATCTATCATTCAATTATTGTTTATATCATACTATCTTTAAGTTAATACTTCTATCATTCAGTAAATAATTGTATCTTTCGGTGAATAAACTATCATTCAATGAAT
Source organism: Gadus morhua (assembly GCF_902167405.1). NCBI lineage: Eukaryota > Metazoa > Chordata > Actinopteri > Gadiformes > Gadidae > Gadus > Gadus morhua. The sequence goes on from NC_044059.1 coordinate 2,820,883, forward strand.
ACTTCTATCATTCAATTCCTATTTATATCACTCAATTGCTACTTCTCCGTATCGAACGTGTCAGGATGTATTTTTACGATTTATTGTAAAACTTCAGAAGCTTTTATTGAAGTGTAGGTGTGTGTTTGTGTTTGTCAGTAAACCATGCATCACAGAAACATGAAAACAGGTGGCTCTCATCTTCTGTCTTCATGGTCTTATTTTGGAGCCCTCTCTCTGCCTCGCCCGGCCCTCGTCATTTCATCACATATTCATCAACGTCAGGCTTATTGTGATGGCGATGCCCGACCGAGGCGCCAGACCCCATTCTGAGGGGTTCTCCCAATGTGTTGGTGGGACGATGCTTCACCAGGGTGTTGACTGCTGAAATGCCAAGACACTTTTCACTGATTATTTTGTGTGATATTGTGGTGCATCTCCTGACACTTTGTGATGAATGAGTATACACAGACATGACACACATAAGCACACAAATAAATATATTTGAGTCTAGCATAGCCTAGCCGTGCTTAAATCCACTGGTATTGGCTTGTGTTAGCAGAACCTTGACCTGTCATTGTCGATATTAATTCTGTGTGGATAAGACATCATCAGGTGCCATCCTGCCTTAACTGTCAGTGGCTAACTCGACTAGCTAGCCACAGGGCTGTGAAATTATATTAGTCACAACTCTATTGAAACTCAATTGAGAGCCCCTGAGTGAACTCCACACACACACGTCAGCTCAAAGCACACTGAAACGTGTTAGCATCGATGCTCTTCAATCATGTCACTCATTGAAAACTGAAGGAAGCACACTATCTTTTACGCTGGAAGGCTTTCATTAGCCACAAGAAGTTCAAGAATGGTTTTAATTAAAGCGCCTGCATGCAGCAAAATTAGTTTTCAGCTGAAGTTAGCGAGGATCTTCCTTGTTATCTGAAGAGTAGGAGTTCGGTGGAGTCACAAAGTATTCCATTTTACGATTATACGGCTTTCCTGCTTCCAGGATTAACTTTCAGTTTTGTTAATATACTTCCTTCCTCTCTGCGCTCTCTCTCTCTCTCTCTCTCTCTCTCTCTCTCTCTCTCTCTCTCTCTCTCTCTCTCTCTCTCTCTCTCTGTCTATCTCTCTTTCCCTCTCTCTGTTCTCACATTCTCTCTCCCTCACACGTTCTCTCTCACATCTAACCCTCAATTTGACAAGGGCTAATTAAGGAGCATTTCTCTTGCCAACCCGCTGTGTTTTTAATTGCCATTGGGGTCGGCCTGTACTTTACGTTGGCATTACCAGTCGCGTTCTTCCGTGCGCAAATCAAGCTAATTAAGCCTTCCGGACAGTGCACTGATTGTGTTTGCGTTAGCATTTGGATGACCCAGGGGATGGCCCCTCTCTCTCGAAACCATGTATGTGTTTTAGGCTTCCTAGGACAGACAAGACGAGACGACAGGAAGTTACATTGAAGACACATTGAAGTTACATTGAAGTTACATTGAAAGGCTGTAGCCATCATTTACTGTCACAGGCTGCACGTTAAGGCTGTCAGTCATCATGTGTGGGTGTGGCTGTGTGTGTGTCCTATGTATGTGCACATACACAAGCGTTTGGGCGTCTGTACGCGTTCTTGGCACCCATAGCTCACAGAAGTGATCAATAACTTGACTGTTGGTGTGTGTGCTTCTCGATTTGATTTGATTCATTTAATTGTATCAGAAAAATCGATAGGCTGGATCCTTTCTCTTCTTGATATCCTATTTCCCCGTCGAGATGTCTGACATTTGTGTGAAGCCATCTTAAAAGAGCACGTCATCACCATATAATAAGACCAGAGCCGACGTTGCGCTTGCTGTCATTTTGATTGATTACATGACTGAGCGGCAAAACGCTCGCTTTGCACTAATGCTTCACACATGGCTTTATGAATGAATGCTAAGCCCTATCACTATGAAACATCCCTCCGTAATACATTGGTGTGGATGAGCCTGGCTATCATGCAATAGGTAACAAAACATTGGAACAAGTAGACCACCAGGTAATTGTGGGATTTTCAGATTTAGGGTAGGGTTAGTAGCCAGCCACATTGCCTCAGATCTCAGACTGCGAGTCATTTGGTAGACAGAGGGCTGTCCCCATTCTCTCTGCGCCTATCAGATCACACCATGGCATCGTTAAGCCTGCCACTTAGGCGTCAGTGTACATTTTATTCTCCTCGTGCCAAAGCCATCTCCATAAGGGCTTTGGCAATGGCAAACTGGAGTAGGAAACTACATTATCAATGAAGGAGGAAGTAGGGAGGAAGGAGACTAAAGGATAAGGAGCCTTTTAGCATGTTGTATTTTATGAATCTAGCATTTTATCTGAAGGGCACAGCAGCCGTTACAAAGACAGGACAGAGAAACAGAAAAACGTTCATGCATAGGCCGTATAAAATAGCTTACATATCGCAGACCACCTGTGAAATGCAGCATATGTATGAGCATGGTTAAAAAATGGAAAACCAGTGAGTTTGTTATTAAGTGTTTATAAACCTTGAGGCGACCACTGATTGGGAATACGTTTCCGCACTGCTTATAGTCATTTACACGGCAACTGAGTGCTTTATTTGTGTTTAACTTTATAATAGGAGTCAGATTATATGTTTGCAATAACATGCCATTGAAAGCAACAGGGGCTGTTATGTGTTATTATTATTCAATTGTATTATTGATTCATTAGTAATTGATAAGATGGCAAATGTGTTACCTGTAAGAATATTGATTAATTAAAATGGAACATAATGATACTCTTTGATTTATTTGTGTATGAGTAGGCGTGTGTGTGCGCACGTTTGCGTGTGTCCGACTGTGTGTGACAAGATAATGAATGTTTTGCACTGCACCTTGTTTTTACCATCTAAATATTATGCCAATATCGGGTATTTAATGTGGACATTTAATGATTAAACATACGGGAATTTTGTCCGTCGATCAATCATTTCAAAAGCATTGATTTTTGTCTTTAAAGCGGAGAGCTTTATTAGCTAAGTTTAAAAACGGAATATGACCATCCACGATTGAAATGCTGTCAGCATTTATTTCTATCCATGGTTTGAAGGGCCAAATGATCCTCTGTACATTATGACTCATCCCTGCTGTATAAACTATTATGGGCAAATTCCCAGTTCAAATCGGGGTTGTAATCGTGGTCAATACTAAGATAGAAAAATAATAAACAAATGTTAATCTTTGCAGTTCCAAACTAGCTCTTTTCGTTTACAAGAAACCCTACTCGTTCTTGGCTTCTGGTTAACAAAGCGAAAAGTCAAGAAACGGTTTTACTTAACAGTTGGCCCTAGAGTTGGCCCCACTGTTGTTGTCTGCCTACTTAAAACATTGTGTTAAATTAATTCCACCAATTAAGACGTGTGTACCTCTTTAGTCCTCGCCGTGATAATATGTTTTGAGTTCAGTTTGTCACACAGCCGTGTTTTTTTATTTTCTTATACTTTCTCCCTAGATCGCAGACTCCAAACTATACTGAAAGAAAAGCCCATGACTGTGAACTCTGCCTCCAATGATGGACAAGAAAAGTGGTGAGTCACCGAACCCCGTATTTAACAAGCTTGAAGGGTCCGCTGTTTGACACTCAAGGATGCCGGCCTCCAACACACTGGGCTCTGCGAATTGAGACCACCATTTAGGCCACATCTGTAGGTAGTAATTTAGCTGGACACTTTCATTCAAAGAATAGTAAGTGAAGTTCAACAATCAAAGCATACAATCTATATAGGACTGACGACTTAATTCTAAGTGAGGCCAAAAGCACCTCCTCTTCACATCAAATTAGGATGATATTAATTTCTTGACCTGTCTATATGGCCATCATCATTTATGCGGTGGGACAATGTTAATCATTAGGTTTAGGCATTTTATCACACACAGATAGGCCTGCTTTAAATGAACCCTCTCCTGCTGGGCCCACTCTCAGAAGCAGATGTTCACGCATCACATTTTGCATACAGATGAGTGTGTTTTGGTGCAATTGCTGCATGCTCATTAAACCTGGCTAGGTGATTTGGTTTAGCATAATAAAACATCATTTTTGCAGCATAGTCCATATGAGGGACCAGAGGTGATAATATAGGTAATGTTTACATTATAGAATCGGTTTAGTTTTATCGGTGCTTTATTTTTTATAGTATAGTAGTTTGAATGGGTGAGACAAAGTTACAATATCTCTCCTCTCTTGAGGGCATAATTTAACCCTAATCCTCACCGCTTTATTATAGACCTTTTTCACAGTAGCAAAAACTGGTTTAGCTCATTAATTCTTAATTAAACATTCATTATTGGTCTGTTCCATTTTGGTATGGAAGTGCACCAGTATAGACAAAGTAAAAATGTATTCCCATGCTGCTGCTGCGATAGACCTAAATAAACCAACCTAAAGTAAGTTACTTTACCCTACTATTCATCTGGAAAAAGGGTCCTTTGGGTACATTTATCAAATGGTCATTTTTATCAGGGGTAAGAGCTGCACCAGTAAGTAATGGCAGTCAAAGTTTTTTAACCAAAGTTTTACCAATAGTTGGAGCTTCATTGATTGATCCATTGATTTTTGTTTTCCAGCCAACGGCTTTTCATCAAAAGCCGGTGAGGGAGTCCCCAGGAAACAGCTGCCCTACTCAGTGGAGACCCCTTATGGATTCCACCTCGACCTCGACTTCCTGAAATATGTTGATGACATAGAGAAAGGCAACACCATCAAAAGGGTCCACATCCACCGCAGGATCAAGGGCCCTAAATTCAGCACTCTGCCTAGGAACTTCAGTCTACCTGGGCATGGAGTACGGCCAGCCCCTAAAGACAAGGACACTTGGACTGCCACGTCCACCCTTGGGCCAAAGCCCAAATCCCGGGTGACTGAGGTTCAGCAGATATTTGACTTCAGGCCAAGTGATGGTGGCTCTATGCATGGGAGCGGCTATGTCACCAACAAGCCCAGAGACGAGGTCAACGTTGGGACCCGAGGGCTGGATGAAAGGCCTCTGGGCCTTCAGAGTCGCCCCAATTTGCTAAGAGCTTCTAGCATGCCCATTACTGTACAACACCGAAAGGGCTCAGACTCCAGCAGCCCTGACCGGGTGGTTGTAACACCAGAGAATGGGTCGTCTGAGAATGTATTCCGTGCTTCACCGGACTTTGCAGAAAGGCGATCATTGCCCCAGGACCGCACCGGACTGCACCAACAAATCACAGTAGCATTGAAGCGGGTCAGAGAGCTGGAAGAACAGGTCAAAACCATCCCTGAACTGAAAGCCCAGATCTGCTCTCTAAGAGAGGAGAGAGAAAGACTGGTACTGGAGCTCCAGGCTCAGGCTCGGGCTCAGGCTCGAGCTCAGGCTCAGGCACAAGATTCCTCGATTTCGACCACAAACCCAAGGGCTGATACTGAAACAAGGCTAGAAGACGACCGGTCTTCAAAAGGCTTGGCTGTCATTGATCAACCCAAGGCAAGTGTAGAGGCCTCAAGCAGAACTCCAGTAGAGGTGAGTGAAGGTTTAAGTAAGAGCACAGGGTCACAGATTGACAGGAAATCACAATCTGGTAATTTAGAACAGGGAGAGGCAGGAGATGTCCAGAGGTGTAAAACACAGCCATCAGAAAAATCGGAACAAGTAAGCGTAGAGCCCACCCGGAATAAATCACTCCAAGACCTCACATCGCAGAGATTACCCTCACCTCAACGGGCTATAAAAGATGCTGAGGATGGTGTTCCAGGTGGCCAATTACCGAAGCAAGAGGAGCTCAAGGGTCAGCCAATCAGTAGTGATGCCGAACTAACTAGTCTCCAGCAACTACAGCACAAGCTAACAATGTTGGACGCTAAACTATCCCAAGCTAGCCAAGAGTTGGAGAGAACCCAAGGCCTTCTAAAGGAACAAATTGAAGATAACAAGCAGAAAGACGTGAGGATCCTACAACTGAGCGAGGGGGTGCGAGTAGAGGTGTGCACTACACAGCCACGAAGCACGGCAAGGAGAGTGAGTGTGGACAGAGCAACAGTGATGGAGAGAGTGGGCTTTGCCAACCAGGAAACCGAGACTGAGTGTCCCGGTACTGTGGATCAGGGAACAGACACGGACAGAATCTGTATTGAGGTTTGTATACCTAGAATCCTGGTTGGAAGTCTACATCAACAAGCAGAGATTGAAATAGTTGACAACGAAGCAGAAACGTTGCCTCCAGCGAGACAGAGAGCCAATAGCGTAGACCGGGGTACCGAAACCGAGCGGATTGGCACTCAGGACCAAACGACAGAAACGCCCACGGCCGATAGGGTGAATCAAGTCACAGAGACAGTCGAAGGGCCGTCGATCAATCATCCAATGAGGCCAAGGGCCAGTAGTGTTGACCGGGGGACATTGACGGAGAGGGTGGGCACAGTAGACCGAGTGACGGAGACGGTGGCAGCACCGAGGACAGATCAGCAGACAGAGACAGAAACACAAAGAGACAGAAGGCAGAATGGCAATCCGGTGAGAAATATGGAGGTACAAGCAATAGTACTCAGAGATGTTGTAGTCATTGAAAGTGAAGAGAGTGGAAACAAAGGAATAACTGCTCAAGAAAGTGTGGCCACAGACAATTTTATCTCAGAGAGTGTCTCAGCAGTTACAGAGAGTATAGCAAGCGTAATTCCAGATGACGAGACCAAAGATGGACAGACCTGTGACTCTACAGCAACTGAAGTCAACAAAGACACAAAACTCAGTCTCACACTACATACTGATTTAGAAACTAGAGAAGTGACAAGTAGCATGGTAAAAGCTGTTAGGGAAGATGAAGATAAAGATGCTTTGAAGACTTTAGAACAGATGGAAACGGCAACAGACAAGCTCATCATAGGTGTTACAACCATGGTCACTGAATGCACCAGTGTAGTTGTCATAGACGATTCTTCTGTTAGTACAGTCATTCCATTGAGACCTCAGAGAGGCCGGACACCTACAACCGAGCAGTCTTCCCTACTTCAGCTTCAAGCTCCGCCTGTACGTCCACAGAGAGGATCCAGTGAAATCCTACCTCAGCAAGCTACGCCTCAACCCATCCCCCTTCCTGCCAAATCTCAGGTCGAGGAAAAGGCCTTGGTACCAGTTCAGACTAAAGCCTCCCCTCAGCCTGTTATAGCAACATCTAGTGAGAACCAAAACCTCTCAAAAACATCTTCCGAACAGCAGTCTTCCCCTCAGATCCAGGCTCAGCCTCCGGCCGAGGTCCAGCCCCAACCACGCAAGCCCTCTCTGGCATCGAATGACCGACAGCCTCAACCAAAGCTTCGAGCCCAGAAAAAGCCCCCTTCCCCGGGGTCGAGTGACACCCCAAACCCACCCCAATCCCAGACTTCTGTGTCTCGGAGAGACTCCAAGGAGCCTCAGCCTTCGCGCCGGCGATCCACTGAGACCTCTCAAACCCAGTCTCAGACCTACCCCGCTCGCCGGGGGTTGAGTGAGGCCCAACAAGGCCAGCCGTCAGGCCCGCGGCGGGGCTCCGGTGAGAAGGAACCATTTCGAAGAAGCTCTGGCGAGACACCGACTGTTCGAAGAGGTTCCAGCGAGGCTGCCCAGCGCCGCGGCTCAACCGAGGCCCAGGCCTTGCGTCGTGAGACCGGCGATGCCCAGTCCTCACGCAGAGGCTCGGGTGAGTCTCCCACCTCCCCGGCGGCCCTTGGCCAGGTAGTGACCAGGCTGACGGGGCTCCTTGGCGAGCAGTGGGCCCAGCTGGGCAGTGGCGGGTCTGGAGCTCAACCAGCTGCACCCAGCCAGCAGGAAGGGCAAAGCACGCAGAAGCTAAGCACAGGGAAAAGAGCCGTTCCTGCAAAGGGAGTGCCAGCCAAGCCTGCGGGGAAAGCAGCCTCTGCACCAGCAGTGGCGGTGGCAGTGGGGAAGCCCATTGGGAAAGCGGGCCCATCCAAGATGAGTTCTATTCAGAGTCAACTGGTCAGCTCTCTCAGCGTCCTCTCTGCCTTCTACTCCCCAGCGCAGAAAGCTGCTGCCGCCAAAAAACAGCAGGAACAAGGTACTTTCCCCAGAGTCGTAAAACCAGCTACATTTCCTTCTTTACGCTTTCCTTCCACACATGATTGCATACACCTAAGTGCGTCAGCAGGATTTTGAGTGTGGGGGGGACATATTTTGGCGGGCGTCTGGGCGTCCTCCCCCAGAACCCTTTGAAAGAAGTAGATGCAATTTCCCACATTCTGGTGCATTTTACCATGTTTTTAGATTTAAAATGATCTCCCTGGTCTATGGGAAACACTGAATGTTAGCATAAGGTTCTTTGTGACTTTGACTATTGCTAATGCTATAGCCAGAGAATATCTCATAAGGGTGCGAACATTCTTATCAGAAAAGCTGGCTGTGTTCGGCCATGGAAGAAACCAATTTAGCTGTTTGGCCACTAAAGGGAAATTGTGGATAACTCTAACTTACCTTCCCTGTCCATCTCGTCTGTGGAACAGTCAATGTTGGAGACCAGCCTAGGCTCAAAGTTTTCCTGTTATGCTAGGCAACGTGTGATTGTTTTGATTAAATTAACAATTTAACAATCTAACATGACCTGCCACTAAAATATAGGCTTAATATCTGACCAGAAAGAAAGCCTTTCCAGCTGAAGCTGGACATTTTGACAATTACTGTGAAGCTGAAGTTTGTCGCTGTCGTTGATCCGACTCTCAGCATAGGCTTGCTTCTGTGCATGTTTTGAATATGCGTGCGTGATGCGGCTTTGTGTGTTAGGAAACCAGGAAAACGCGTAGTAGATTACTATTGATATGGGTATTCCCCCTACTGATAAAGTTGACCAGATTTGATTGTTAAGCAATGGAAAGAACACTTGACTAGTAGACCAGTCATGCACTCAATTTTTTGATGGCAAATGTGGGGGAGACTTTTTAAGGTGAGGGGGACGTGACCCCCCCCCCCACTCCCTTTATATTGAGGCGACGCCCATGCACACCGCAAGAACCACTGTTTATCTGTGTGTTAATCTACATAGCTTCCTCACTTTCAGATTCATTAAAATAACCCTCTTCACCGTGGAATATAATTATTCATACCCTTTTATGAGCATCCTCTTTATGGTTAATAGGGTCATGTCTCATCCGCTTTTGATTTTCTCCTTGCGGTCTGAAAATGGATTAATATGGAAATGTCTCTGTTAACATGAATATTAATCCTGCCATCCGGGGTTGTTATTTATATATATATATACTCATGTCTTCAATGACTGTAATATAATATATGAGTGTAATATATCTAACAGGGCAAGTTTGACGAAGTTGCCCCTGATCAGCATATAGACCGGTCAGTGTCAATGTCTGCACAGACATTGACAGTGTCTATAGCAAATTTGTGATTTGAGGTTTGTTTTAATGAAGGTAAAAAAGCGTAATAGCTATAATCAGATGTTAGACAAATCGCTTTCTAGCTTAATTTAGTACGCTCACTGAGTGGAGCTGAACTTGCTTATATCTTGTAAAAAGTAAAAAATAAAGACGTTCCTTATTCAAGGCACGTTTATACATGCATGATGCAACAGAGTGAAATAATCCCGGTGAAAACATGAAGAGCTTACTCCCAATCAGTCATCTTTGTGTGAAGAAAATAAACCATGAAGTAAAGAGCATTTTGTAGGTGAAGTAATGTGCGGCTTTTATAAAATTTTCCCTTACCACTATTTGACCAACACATTAAGACCGCCCTGGAGGCTACAGACTGACAACAAGATCACAGCGCATCCGCTATAGTCAATCTAGAGGATGTTAGTTTTATTAAAACAACACTAATGTTCCTTTTTTATAAAGGATATCATGTAGAGGAAATGTTTCCCTTGTCTTGTTCCCAGAGTTACTTCCCTCCTCAATTAGCCCACAGTATGCAGTCCAGAGAGGGGACCCAAAACCCAGATCTATTCTGGCTTCCATTCTCAAGTCTTTATTTATGAACGAACATGAACGTTCACACGTCTGTTTTAGCAGAGAAAAGTGGCTGTATGGCAATAGACCTGACTGATTGCCAGGACTTGAAATGGAAAAACAACTGTCCTGATGGCAAGAATACATGGCCTGCAATTGGAAGGCCTCCAAGAACACATTAGATTTATATATATTTATTCCCTGTAGTTAGCCACACAGGCTTGCAGACACACATGCATGGACACACACACACACACACTCACACACACACACTCATGCACACACACACAGACACACACACGCCCACACAAACATTCGCCATGCACTCACACACAGTTGGTATGCCTTGGTACTTTCTTTGACAACTCTTACTACTAAAATATACTAAAATATAGAATGTCTTTGCCGTAATAGTTATTTCATGTTCAGAGTTTTTCTGGGCTGAAAATAACGTCTGCTTTAACATGTGTGTAGGAGCCCCCCCCCCCACACACACACACACGCACACACACACACACACACACACACACACACACACACACACACACACACACACACACACACACACACACAGTAATATGCAAGTTTTCTGTTAATGTATTATTTAAGCTGTTTCCATATGGTTGCTTTCAGACTCTGAGACTTGAGAATGGGACGTCTGGTTAACATTAGCATTCAGAGAACACTGTTTTAATGTTACACTGAAAACAAAAGCTCCCTGGAATCCTGGACTTCTACTGTCAAGATCAAATTAATTATCATCCGGAACATTCTCAATGTGTATTTTACGGACCTTTCTATCTATTAAGAGTAGATAGACAGATTTACTAAAAGAAAGAAAAAAGAGGTAAAGCGTAATGGTTCCGATCTCGTTCCCTCTCTAAAAGAGAAGGCCGCTGCAGAGCTCTGGATCACAGCTAAAATGGAATGCATTTAGAGAACATAACAAAGTGTTTCTCATAACCCGTTCAGCTATGTACGGTGACAACTGTGTTGCCATAGAAAAGGCGACAAATCATAGAGGAGGAGACTAGAAAGACCCTCAATATATACCTGGCCAGAGACTGACAGAGCCATTTTTCTAATTTGTCAATGCAACGTTGGTTCAAAAAAAGCTTGATTAGTGATTTATGTGAAGCAGTAACCAGCAGACAATGTGTATGTGTATCAAAAAAAAAATTCTACTAGAATAATTGTATCTTGCACTATTTAGATCATTTTCAGCCTTGATTTACCTTTCTAGGCACATGCAATTTCTAATATTTTGAACATGGACAAGATTGCTTATAAAATATTTCCCAGTGATCTTCATAATATTCTAAACACATGCACATCCCAACATTGACATGCAGTTGCAATGCACATATCTACAGATAAGGACTAGTTTTTATTATTTGACACTGTGGCAAAATTCTACGCACGCTATTCCCGCGGTCTCATAAAAGGCCTCTCCATCCCAAAGTCCCGGGCCAAATTCTTTTCCCAGTCCATCCCTGGGTATGATCAACCTGGTCTCACAGAAATCCGGGATATGGCCACTGACGCTTAGCTCAAAATCTGTGGAATCCTCACGGAAACACGCCAATTTCCGTGATATGCCCATGGAAATTTCTCCAATGCAACTTAAT
>NC_044059.1:2837443-2839943 GCF_902167405.1 Gadus morhua
AGTGCAGATGAGAAGACCATGAGGAAGAAGAAGGAGAGCGAGGAGGTTGGGGAGGAGAAAGAGGAGGAGAAACAGAGCTCTGCCGTTCCTGATGCACAACAAGAAGACAAGTTGACTCCAACAGCGGAGCAGGAAGTTGATGTGGCCAAGCAGGAAGGTGCCCAGGCCCAGGCCGTGGGAGAAGGAGCGATGGCGGCCCTGGAGGTCGGGCTGCTAGAGTTCCAGGAGGAGGAGCAGGTTGCAGGGTGAGCCAGGCTGCTTATTTAATGGTGACGGATGTCAGACTCATACAAGTGAGGGCCTAGTCAACATGCAGCTGCAGCCCGGCCTATACTGTGCTGTGTATTAGAAGGACGATGACAGGGGTTTAATTACACCCCCCCCCCCCCACCCGCATGCACGCACGCTCACATGCACACTCATACTAAAACATAATAAGACACACAAAGACACTTTGTGTGTCTTTTCTTTTTTTTTGCTTCTTTTTTTGTTTTACTGCCATGTACTGATGTGTATTTGTGTATTACTATGCATGTAGAGGCCAAGTGGAGCAGGGCTTCGTAGACGCTTGTATCTATGTGAAGGACCGCATGGGAGAGGTCTCCTCCCCAGACAAAGAGATGGTAAGATGGCCGCCTCAAATTCTTCATCTTAGGTTGGTGTGTGTGTGTGTGTGTGTGTGTGTGTGTGTGTGTGTGTGTGTGTGGATGTGTGTGTGTGTGTGCGTGTGCGTGTGCGTGTGTGTGTGCGCGCGTGTGTGTGTGTGTGTGTCAGAGAATAGAACGTCATTCTCATTGGTTTCGGAATATGCACTTTCTCTAATGACGCAACAGCTTATTAATGTGGACTGCAGCTCCAAATCCACCGAACAGCTTTAGAGTTTGTTGAAAACCCTGCTACTCATGACAATTCATCACAGAAGTCAAAGATGTTGCGTCAGTTTGTTTTCTCTTTCATAGAACGCGTTATTTTCAAGGGTTATTTCTATTCATTTATCTTGGAATAACAACAACGAGAGGATCGTCTTTGTGAGATAACTTGTCCCTCACTTCTCCAGCTGAGGGTTTTGGCGTGTCCTTGGAGCCTACTGTTGTCCACTCGTGATTCCCCCCATAAGACCTGAGAACCTATGAGATCAGGGTGGTGAGACTATGAGACTATGAGACTCATGTTGGGCAGAGGCCGTTCATGAAAGCAAGGAGCCAGTTCCTGCCTGCATGGATCAAACATAAGAGTAATGGTGCAGCGACTCATATGCAATGGTAGACTACTGACATCACTCATTACAATGAGCGAATCAGAAGTCAACCTTTTTTTCACATGCAACTCGTCTCATTCTTCTTCTCTTCAGAGGAAGACATATCAGTGCTTTGACCTCGAGGTGACAAAAATGAAATCCTTTTTAAGGAAGGTTTTCAATGATCTTACTACTATATAGCAGGCCTGTCGCACCAGTTACTCAAGTGCGCATGTGCTAAGCTCGAAAGCATAGGCCTATATACACCGCAAGCATGCATCACGGAAACGCACACACCACACAAACACACACAAGCATGCGCACACACCGCACGTTAACACAAAGGCAGCGACACATACACGGAAGTGCACAAACACACACACACATGCACAGGTAAGACATTTAACGGCTCCGGCATCGACACACACGCAGGTAAGAACACACACGCAAGCACGCACATGCGCGTGAACATTCACGAAAAACGCACACACATGCGCACACACTACACGCACACACACACACAAGCACGCGCACACACCGCACGTCAACACAAAGGCAGAGACACATACACGGAAGTGCACACACACACGTGCACACACACACACAGGTAAGACATTACGGCTCCGTGATCGGCACACAAGCAGGAAAGAACACACACACACACGCGCACACCGCAGCGACACTAGCCCAGGTAAGACGTTATGTTTTTAAACATGACGGCTCTGCCGTCGACAAACTCTCCCTGTCTATAGACTATGTAAATTGCGATAAAATAAGGGAAGAGACAATTTCTCAGCTCGACAAGCAATGGCAGGTTGTTCATTCTGTAATATAAAAAACGTTAAATTCAACATCGCACCGACCGGCATATCAACACATAAGTGACTTGACCTTAAAGAGGCAGTGTCCCTATAACACAACGAAAACAGGTCAATAGCACAGTAGGCTATGGTGAATTATGTTTGTAGAGTCCACCACAAGACTAAACTTTACGAAATGTCTTTACTAGTGCTGTCAGTTAAACGCGTTATAAACAGCGTTAACGCAAACCGATTTTAACGGCGTTAATTTTTTTATCGCGCGATTAACGCAATTTATTATTTACAATTCTTTTTTTTTCTCAAAACAAAGAAGCAGTAGCCTGACTGCTATGTTCAAGGTAGTCTGTTTGTATGTTCATCGTTTAAATGCACTATAGGTTGTTTTTTTGTACCGTCCTGTTTTGATCAGTATATGCCAATGTTGTTATCAATAAAAAAACAT
>NC_044059.1:2842443-2937443 GCF_902167405.1 Gadus morhua
CTCTCTCTCTCTCTCTCTCTCTCTCTCTCTCTCTCTCTCTCTCTCTCTCTCTCTCTCCCCCCCTCTCCCTCTCTCTCTCTCTCTCTCTCTCTCTCTCTCTCCCTCTCTCTCTCTCTCTCTCTCTCTCTCTCTCTCTCTCTCTCTCTCTCTCTCTCTCTCTCCCTCTCTCTCTCTCTCTCTCTCTCTCTCTCTCTCTCTCTCTCTCTCTCTCTCTCTCTCTCTCTCTCTCTCTCTCTCTCTCTCTCTCTCTCTCTCTCTCTCTCTCTCTCTCTCTCTCCCTCTCTCTCTCTCTCTCTCTCTCTCTCTCTCTCTCTCTCTCTCTCTCTCTCTCTCTCTCTCTCTCTCTCTCTCTCTCTCCCTCTCTCTCTCCCTCTCTCTCTCTTCCTCTTTCTCTTCCTCTTCCTCCTCCCTTTCACTCCTCCCGCCACTCCCTCCCTCCCTCACTCCCTCCCTCCCTCCCTCCCTCCCTTCCTCCTTCCCACTCTCTCCCTCTCACCCAACTCCCCTATATATATATATACATACATATATATAGATATATTTACTTGGATCTCCGCACCCCCAGGCAGGGCAGACGGCGTTGATGCTGGCAGTGAGCCACGGGCGTGTTGCCATGGTGAAGCTGTTGCTGAGCTGCGGCGCGGACGTCAACAGCCAGGACCGGGACGGCTCAACCGCCCTCATGTGTGCCTGCGAGCACGGACACGTGCACATCGCACGCCTGCTGCTGGAGACCGGCCGCTGTGACAGCTCCCTGGTGGACAAGGTGCACTACAGGCACACACGCAAAACACACACACATTAATCACACAAACACACAGCCACGCATACATACACCTCACAGAGAGTCACACACACACACACTCTCACACACAGAGATAGTCACACATTCAAACACTCATATACACACAGATATTCAAACAAACACACACACACACACACACACACACACACACACACACACACACACACACACACACACACACACACACACACACACACACACACACACACACACACACACAGACAGATATTCATACACACACCCACACACGCATACGCATGCAAATGCACACACACATGATACACACTCAAATATTAACATACATGCACACATTCACACCCTCACACACGCACACACAGACACACTCTCTCACATACGCAAATAGATATTCATCCACACAAATAAATAAGTAGCCTCATCTCATGCTCTGCACGTCTTTGCTTCCAGCCTGTTTTGTTCCAAAGGAGAGAGGGAAAAAATCGGATATTTCTGCGTCTATTTAGGAAATTGTAGAGTCAATAGCGGTGCGCTATATGGTTGCATCGCTGTCCAGGTGTTCGATTCTTTCTTTCTGATGTTCAGAGCAATTAAAATCCGATCAATATATTACAGGGTGTAGTATGATTATCTCTTATTTTTGCTCAAACCCTTCTTTAACAATGCTCGTTATTAATGAATTTGCTTTACTTTTTAATTCCTTGTCAGTGAGAGTATTACTTTAAGGGTGCTCTCTGGACAGTCAACACGACACTGCCACCATCTGTAGAGAAAGAGAAATTGCAGGGCTTGATCAGTCCTGTTTTCGAAACACTGGTTCCGGCTCTCTTCCACCACCACAACTTAAACACAAAGCACAAGCTGAAGCACAGTAAGGTGTGTTTGCTTGACATGTTGTTGCTCATATCCCAGAGCCAACCATGTACTTCTTCCTTACTGCCTCCTTCTTCTTAGTCCAGTCGTTCTTCCTCCGCTGTCACCTCTACTCCAGCCCATCTAGCTGTGCCCTTTACATCTGCTCTACATGTAGGCATCCATGCACAATATACCCTAACCCATACCTGCTCATCCATGATAAGTATCTTAAAGAAGATGTCCTAACCCTTACCTGCTTATCCATGATAAGTATCTTAAACAAGATGCCCTAACCCTTACCTGCTTATCCATGATAAGTATCTTAAACAAGATGCCCTAACCCTTACCTGCTTATCCATGATAAGTATCTTAAACAAGATGCCCTAACCCTTACCTGCTTATCCATGATCAGTATCTTAAACAAGATGCCCTAACCCCTCCCTGCTTATTTATGATAGTATCTTAAAAAGGTGCCTTAACCCTTCCCTGCTCATTCATGATCAGCGCATAAAAAAAGGCTTTCTAAAACATAGCCTCAAGTTACCTTGTATAAAATAGTTGCCAGGGGTGGTCAACTTGAAACTAAACCATGAAGGTTCTCCTCAAACCTTTGTGTGTCCACTGAATACATCCCAAAATTAATTTAATGGTTCAGTAGACTTAACTGATGCTTGGTGTTTATTTAATACTGTGCTACTCCCTGAACTGGAAGATGTTCATCCATACATATTTCTCTTCAGTCAGTGGCCCCAGTGGGGACAAGAACCAGGATCCCCACTCTTTTGTCTTAACCTCCAAAGGATAATCAGCCTGATTTTAGCCTGATTTTCGTCTTTTATAATCAGGCTAAATATGCCAACAACCGCAGACTTGTGTGAAAAGGATAATGAGTCACAACTCTCAAGACTATATCTGTTCTATGTTTTTCCACCAGCCAATGTATCTTTGTGCCTGGTTCTCACACACTCACAAACATATACACACACACACACACACACACACACACACACACACACACACACACACACACACACACACACACACACACACACACGCACACGCACACGCACACACACACGCATATAGACATACACATACGCACACACACACACACACACACACACCGCCTGTTTTTTCCCCATGAGACTCGGTGCAATATTATTACACTTAATGAGGTGGAAAAGCTTTCTCTGTATAATTTGTAGTTTCAATGATGTAGCTGTAGCATATATGGCAGGCTGTAAGTCTCTGAGGCACCTTGTACATTTTTATTGCATAATGTGTTAACCATGTATAATGGTCACTGATGTAGCATCTTCTGTCAATAAAATCTACATTCACATGAATTTCTTGATATATACATACATATTGGGTATATATTGTCTGTATTAATTTGTGGTTTAATTTTTTTACTGTACATAGAATGTATTTGATGTATATGTTAGGTTTATTCCCCATCTGGGATCAGTAAAACACCATCTTGTCTTAGCTCTGCATGTCTACCTGTCTGTGCGCAGGACGGCCAAACGGCCATGACGGTGGCTACCGCTGCTCCACACCAGGATGTGGTGGACCTCCTGAAGAGTCACGCAGAGACAGGAATCTTCAACAGCACCTCCTCCTCCTCCTACTCTTCTATCAGCGCCCCAGCACGTCCACTAAGCTAGGCTAACCTCCCCCCCTTCTCAACCTCCCTCTCCATATCTCTCTCTCCCAATTAGAACCTAGGGGGAAAATACCCTCTCTCTCTCGCTCTCTCACTCTCACTCTCTCTTTCGCATTCTCTCTCTCTCTCTCTCTCTCTCTCTCTCTCTCTCTCTACATCCTTCTCTCTCTCTCTCTCTCTCTCTCTCTCTCTCTCTCTCTCTCTCTCTCTCTCTCTCTCTCTCTCTCTCTCTCTCTCTCTCTCTCTCTCTCTCTCTCTCTCTCTCTCTCTCTCTCTTTATACATGCATATGTATATATATTCCTCTCTATGTCTTTCTATGTCTCTCTCTATGTTTCTCGGGGGGTACAGTTGATGGGTGTTGAGGAGGTAATGGATTGATACCACAAAGCTAGCCTCTTGTTTCGTTTTTTTTACTACCAAAACATCTTTGGGACATGTGATTGTCCCCACCAGGCGGGTCTCCCCTCTGTGGTGCTTCACCAATAATCTCCCTGCCCAGGAATACAAAAAAAAGAGTGTGGGACACGTACACTGACCTCCACCGAGTTGCTCTTCAAGTACATACAGGCACTCGTGTAGCATAATCTGTTCCCTCTGGGAACCCACCAGGCGCCACGGCCCCCTACGGAGTACGTCCTCTTTGATCATACGCCGTCACATATCTCTGTCTGCCACTGGAGGAACTGTCCCTCCGTCACTCGACCGGGGGGAGTCAGCCGTTCCGCGGACGGATGGCTAACGGGGGGAGGTGCTAGTTGGCCGGGATCTGAAGTCGTTGCCTTAGTGACAAGCGTGATTGGCGGAACTCAAAATTGAAAAGAAGAGGAGAGTAATGACGATGTGGGATGGATTTTCCTCCACAGCACATCAAGGCTGACTTGCTTTATCATGGAAGAACGATGTTAAGCACATGATTTACCTTCCAAAATAATTATACAGAAGAGAAGAAACAACTCAATCGATATAATATATATGACAGTATTTCTTTTTAACTCTTTTTTAATCTCACTAAACTCATTAAAACTCATCAGTATATTCAATTTGGACATAAGCTATTATTGAAATCATAGATAATATATACAGAATGGTGTACAAATCATCAACACATTATGCTTTTCTATTGCGCTTACTTTGACCTTGTTTGTCCCGTAAAAGATCTCTGGATCGTCATCCATCTTGAAATCCCTCAAGATGTCAATCACAGGTTTTCTATTTCACTTATTTTCTTTGTTACAACCCTCCCTAAAGTCTACGTTGAACACACATGTTGTAGTTGCGACGGTGTTTATACATGAGAACAACTCGTGTGAAACGGTGCTGCATGCTGGTCTCTATCCCGGCGGCCTGGCAACAGACAATATCACAGAGCTAGCTTGTTGTAGTGCGTGTGTGGAACGAAAATAGAGTCTATAATTATACTGTCTGTTGCCATATTTAGTATCTCATCCCTATATCTCCCTCTATGTGTATATGTGTGCGTGCGTGCGTGCGTGCGTGTCTGTGTGCGTGTGTGTGTGTGCGTGTGTGTGTGTCCTGTTTAAACTGATCCTCTTCAAATCCAATTGCACATGTGGCTGTCATATAATGCACAATGAATGTTGCCTGGCTGTTCTACATTCCAACAGAAGACTGAGAGTGAGAGTTACAACGACCGTGCCTGCTGGCATACTTAGAGCTAGGACTGATCAACATGGCTATTGATCAATCGATTCTTTTTTTCTATTACCATCCAAAGAATCTCCGAATGCTATGAATTACAAACATATAAGAGCATGCAGAAGCACAAACTAAATATGGAATGTATTATTTTTTAACCCTATATTTCTTTGATTTAACAAGTCCCCATTTAGTCTTAAAAAAATACTTAAAGAATTATTGATTTAATTATAAAAAATATCATCTGATTAAAGATGGGAATTGTATCTCTGCATCTCCGCGCCTTGGTGATTAAATAAAAGCAATATTATTGGATTTGTATGTAATCAGACACCAAAGGGGACAGATTGGCTGCATCTCTGATCTCAGACCAATCGCCACACAGTAGACATAATACAGAAGTAGATATGTTTCTATTGTGTCACCTCTGTGCTAATGCAAGGGGATTATAGATATAGATATATTGACCTGAAGTTCTGAACACATTACTATTTGCTGACTTGCAATAAAGCAGACCTTGTCCTGTTGACTTTTTGTTGAACATCTTATATTTTCATATCCTCTATAGTGTGGGACAAATAGAACAACCACATTGAACACTAAGCAAGTGGAGAGCTAGATCCGATGTGTGTGGAAGTCTTGTTAAAAGATGAACTCATCAAATGTGGAATTTTTGTTGTAGCTTTGTTTCCCCTGTAAATTCAGCCAAATAACACTGTATATACAGTATTGTGAAAATGATATACCCGATGTCGTCTGAGAGTTTAGTCTTTATTCCAAATACTATATTTTTTACTATATATATATATATATATATATACATATATGTATGCATGGAAGAAGTATTCCAATGGTTGTGGGGAAGTGCATTTGAACAGCTGCAAGCAAGAGGTTAGCTAATAGGTTGTCCGAGCTTGGTCAGTGCTAATGGGTCGTTAATGTTTACTTTCCATTTGATAAAGTCTGGGACTGTTTTCGTGCTCTTGAATCTCTTCCTTCACAGGTGCCACACTTTCACAACACACGCTTTTGACCTAATAGATGTTTTATTTATATATATATATGCATCCATATATATACATATATATATATACATATAAAGATATATTCATATGTTTATGTATATATACATATATATACTGTATGTTATATATATATATACATATGTGTGTAAATGTATGTATGTGTACATGTATATATATGTATATATACAGTATGTATATGTGTATATATATATATGTTCTGGAAAACATCAAGCAGTCCAACCCACTCAAGAGTTTATGTTTGGATATTAGAGTCTATAAATGGGAACCAAATGAAAAGTCTAATATGTATGTAATAATCCTTGTACAATGGGAAAATATGTTAAACCAGAGAATAACTTCTAAATAAAATATAAACGACGATTTACATCCTCGAAAAAAATCCTTGTCTCAGTCTTCTTTGATTAGTAAATCAGCAACTCATTTGTTAACTGCATGCATTTGAAAGAATTAGAGATACAAAATATGGAGGGAATAAAGAATGGAGAGTGAGGGGAAAAAAAACAAAAAAATAAGTGAGAATAAGGATGGATAATAAGAACATAGCAAACAGAGAGGAAACTGGGGGAAAAGAGGAAAAAGATAAAATAAATGGAGCCAACAAGAAAATCTGAGATATGAAAAAGGGAAAAGAGAAAATAGATTAAACTATCACTCTTCCAAAATGCCATCATTACATTGTGTTTATTTTAGGTTAGGGTTTGATTTGAGTGTTAGGTATTAGGGTTTGGTTTTGAGTTTGGGATATAGCGTTCAGGGTTATGTTTCGAGGTTTTGTGTCATTCCAATGACATGGTCCACTTCCAACGACGTGGCTCCCAGTGCCAGGAGGTGGACTACGATACCAGGACAGGCTCCTGGAGCCCACAAGATCCCAATTTCCTCCAAAATCCTCCCAGTTTGTATTTAGTTTTACTTGACATACACATGGAGGCATATTTGGTAACACTTGTAAGGGAGAATCCCGAGTTGAACTGGGGACCTCTTGACCTGCAGTCCAATGCTCCAACACAGAGCTATCCCCCCCTTTAGTCATGTTTAAATGTCAAAACCTTGCCCTGGAAGCAGAAAATAGTTTCCAAAAACTATAAGACTAAAAATGGGGTCATAGGTTAAAATACGTTCCATCCTGGGGATGCCGGGCCCGTCCTGACAACGGGGACAATGATAAGCATAAGACGACCACCGTCTTACATTATTTTCCAAACTGGACAGTGTGTCGTGGCATGTTCCTTAAATTAGGTCAGCACGGCGTAATTAATAATACAGTATCTAACATCGCCCTCCATTCACACCAGAACCAGGAAGTATGTAGGTCACTTCCTGCTGGTTTTCATCTCCCAGCTCGAGAGGGCTGATTATACAAGATAGCAAGCGACAGAGCATGAAGATACTTGTATTTATTTAATAACAAGGCTCCACTCTCTGGTGTTCAGTGGGAGTTGATCTTGCCATGCACACGGAACCGGTACAGACAGGTATAGTCTGGGTGGCCCCAGTTGGTCTGGACCAACAGCTTGACCAACCTAAACACACCTTTGTCTCCGCCCTGATCGGTGAAAATTGTTTTTAATTTAAGGCAGTGTTAATATGTGCTTAAAGAAGAAGTGGACAATGAATGAGGAAGTGATCAACCAATTAGTCCAAGACTATAATTGTCTGCTCTGAGATGGACTCACATGAAGTGTGAACGTCTGGCTGGGCTTGCCCTCCCCATCATACACAAAGTTCCCCAGAAGGGTTCCCTCTGTGTTCTGCTCACAATCTGACATTCCCTGAGGGAGAGAGGGAGCGCGCACGCACGAGAGAGAGAGAGAGAGAGAGAGAGAGAGAGAGAGAGAGAGAGAGAGAGAGAGAGAGAGAGAGAGAGAGAGAGAGAGAGAGAGAGAGAGAGAGAGAGAGAGAGAGAGAGAGAGAGAGAGAGAGAGAGAGAGAGAGAGAGAGAGAGAGAGAGAGAGAGAGAGAGAGAGAGAGAGAGAGAGAATAAAGGAGAGGATTTACAAAATGTATGTTTCTATTAAATATAGACATCTAACAACATAAAGGCTACGGACTTCATAGACTTACATAGACTAGAATGTTTTTTGGAGCGCTATCGATCCGGCCTGTGGGGGTCTTGTGCAATGCGATATGGTCCAGGGTGACGTGGCTGATGTTGATTGGGTGGGACAGGGAGATGACCATGTGTCCCGTGCCTCCAGCAAAGGCCCAACACTGTCCAGGAAGAAGCTCTGGCTGGCCCTGGTGAGAGAGAGAGAGAGAGAGAGAGAGAGAGAGAGAGAGAGAGAGAGAGAGAGAGAGAGAGAGAGGGAGAGGGAGAGAGAGAGAGAGAGAGAGAGAGAGAGAGAGAGAGAGAGAGAGAGAGAGAGAGAGAGAGAGAGAGAGGGAGAGGGAGAGGGAGAGGGAGAGAGAGAGAGAGAGAGTCAAATGGGATGTCACCCTTGGGTATAGGCAGATAAGAAACTGAGATAATTACTCTCGAAAAGTGTGAACCGTGTGTGTGTGTGTGTGTTTGTGTGTTTGTGTTTTTGTGTGGATGTGAATAATGCAGAAAGAGTTATAAACCTGGATAACTGTGCGGGGGCTTCTTCGACTGAAACATGAAGTCAGAGACAACAAAATGGATGATTTGGGCAGGTAGCTCGGAGAACACAGGTGTCTCAACACGCGACCACCTACAAACACACACACACACACACATCATGCTCTTAGGGGCATGATCTGATGAACCAATGAGGCTTATAGCGATGCCACTGAGGGACAGACCTAACCTTGAGATTCCAAAGCAAAGTCTGCCATCTCATCAGCCACTGGATGACCATTGCGCTGCCCGAGCTGTCACACAGGAAAACAAAACACATCGACAGTTTGATCCGCTGGCTTGGCTTTTAGAACAAAAGTTCAGAATACAATGATAAAACCATCCCCACTGAATTCCCTACTGCTCTTTAGGGTTGTTGATTGGAGTTGATGCCTTACATAAGTATACTACATAAGGACCAGAAGCTTGTCTTAGCTTTCAAAGAACCATGTGTCTCTCTGCTATCCTAATGCCATGGTCCCCTAACACATGCACATTCACGTGCACACACACACACACACACACACACACACACACACACACACACACACACACACACACACACACACACACACACACACACACACACACACACACACACACACACACAACTAACTGATTTTCAACAAAGTTCATTCCTGTACCTTCTCCTGAAACCACTGGTCCAGAATGTCCTGGAGCTCTGTTGTGATGCTGCCCTGAGAGAGGGTCTTGTTAAAATCCCCAATCCAGGTATTCAGATCCACTTGCATCTGCAGGATGAAGGTTATAATCTCATGTAGTCTCACAAAGCTCAAATCTGCAGGTGAACAAGGCGTTTCATCGTAATTTTGCTTCTGAATTGTTTGGTTCTGCAAACAGCAGAACCAAACCTCGGCCAGCGGTGTTGTCAACACCTTGTCAAGACACTTACATTCTTAGAAAAAGTGTTCAAATTAAGTATTAGACCGGCCATCGTATAAATAAAAGTATAAAATCCCTATCTGAAAGCTTCATCCACCCGCGCTAATGAGTTTCTCTTCAGTAGCATCTCTTTAACAAAACAGGAAATTAGGCAATTAGTAACTCCGCCCCTCTAAATTTTTAGTTTCCCTGGCCCGGGTTATGTGCCGTCTCCCAACAGAAGCTCCGCTCTAATACAGTAAAACTACTGGATTTCAGGTTCAATCTCATATTCAGACTCCTACGTGCCTTTGTGTGTACATGAGTGTGACTTGTCTCCTCACCTTGTTCAGGGAGCGTCCCTGATCGGCCAGTCGGGCCCACAGCTGGACCACTCCGTTTTCCAGGTAGAGCTGCTTCCTCTGGAGGATTCCAATGGAGCTGGAAACGTTGCGAAAAATATCATCAAAAAATATCATAAATACGGTGTTCCCTCTGAACCAAAGGGGGGATATTTCAAGCTTGTCTATAACACTGTGGATGCTTTAGGTAAAAATGCTACTCACTTGTCAGTTTCCGCTTCAATTTGTAACATTTTGGTTTGGAATCTGTTTTCCATCTGAAAAAAAAGAAACAACCAAATCATGTTTTTTTAATAAACTATACTGAATAATGGCAGATAATATCATGTTACCATGTTCTTCTCACCGTGGAGACTACATTCTGCTGTTGAATCTCAAAGTCTTGCTGTAAATACAAAATAGGTTTGTTGTGATTGTACTTCAAAAAGGCCACCACTGCACATCTCGAAAACAATGTATTATTGACCACCCTCTCCTCAGCACTAACATAGAGCCTCTTACCAAAATCTCGGTCATGAATTCCTCAGCCTCAGTGTTAAATCCCTTTGTAAAACACAAGTGTAATCATTAGAAACAAGCGCTTATGAATTGATCCAAATATTAAAAGTGAAAGCAATAAGTCCAATTCCCTTTCATACAAAGCTACACTAAGTGGTAGAGGTTAGAAGCGAGTATAACCATTATTTTTTTATAAGAGAATTGAAAACCTGGATGTTTCACACACTGAACGAGTCAAAAGGTATTATACATGTTTGCACAGTGAATAAGTGCAGTTCCTTCCCTTTCTTTTAACCTGCTGCAAAGGACTGTCCTACCTCTGAAGCAGAACCGCTGTGGGTCTGGGACGTCATCATGAACCGAAGTCCTTATGGAGATTGAAACAGTAGAACACTCAATGATGAAACTCTTGTTCTTGTAAGACACTTTAATGTATTATTAAAATGGTAATTCAAATATAAACTAACATAACACATTCAATATTGAGAGGAAGAAAGCTACCTAAAGGTGCAAGGACATTTTATATGAAGAAAATAAGGTTATTTCCTTTGTGGTATTAATGATGGTATACATTTTCAATGACATTCAACACACATAATGTGATAGATAAACATCTTGCCTGACAAGACACATCTTACCTGGCAGGACGACAAAGCTATCCTCTTTCTATCTATATCTTTTTGTACTCCCTGTCTCACTTGCAGGTAGGAACTAGTGAAGAAATCACGTCCAGAAGGATGCCTGCTCTGAATATTTACTCACCAAATATCAGCAGCAAAATGAGGGTCATCTGCCAGTAGAAAAGAGCCCTGTTCTCAGTAGGGCGGTCATTAGCGCCATCTGTTGGAAGAGAGCAACAGGACAGGCTTGAGTGTGTTCACCTATCTGTTTACTTTCCATCTGTTTCTTCCTGCCAGGAGCAGGAAAAAGAGAGGGAATGACATGTAGCATTGGACAACAGTAGGGAATCGAACCTGGGCCTCTATGAGGCATATTGCCCAGGTGGTGCGTGGGTTCGTGGGTTCAGCCACAATTGCTGAGTTGTGAGCTCTAGCTGTATCATCTCTATACTTCTTTATCTAATTCATGTATCTCCCTATCTCCTATTCCATATCTCAGACTACATCCACTCTAAATTTTCCTCCATTCCAGTCGTCTTGTTGTCCTCCACTTGTATATCTCCTTAGCTTCTCCTTAGTGGACTCACTGCCGTGACTCTGGCTTGGTGGACTCCTGGAGGTTCCCTGGAACTCCATCTTGTCCTCAGAGCCGTAGCTGGAGTCCAGTTGGAGGGCTCTGCTGGCCCGGGTGATGGTTCTGCCAGCCCTGGGGCCATGGCTGCTCCGACGCTTCCTGAACACCCTGCAGGGACGGAGATCATGGGAAGAACGGGAGGATTTTCAAATAATAGGAGTGTTCAAATAATAGCCAATAATAAGATGAAAATACACTTAAAACATGTGTGCGTGTGTGTGTGTGTGTGTGTGTGTGTGTGTGTGTGTGTGTGTGTGTGTGTGTGTGTGTGTGTGTGTGTGTGTGTGTGTGTGTGTGTGTGTGTGTGTGTGTCTGTGTGTGTATGTATGTATGTATGTATGTATGTATGTATGTATGTATGTATGTATGTATGCATGCATGCATGCATGCATGCATGTATGTATGTATGTATGTATGTATGTATGTATGTATGTATGTATGTATGTATGTATGTATGTATGTATGTATGTATGTATGTATGTATGCATGTATGTATGTATGTATGTATCTTTGTATGTCTGTGTTCCTATCACTACACATTGATGCACTTACTTGACCGCAGTCTCTCTGTAGGATATTTTTTCCCCGTAGTACCCCAACGCCAAGAGACGAGTGCTATGTCGGGGCATGACTGCTAACTGCTAACTGGAGAGACAAAGACAGCGACAGAGTGGGAGACAGATACATGGAGAGACAGAGACATGAAGAGACAGAGAGGGAGACAGATGCATGGAGAGACAGACAGAGGCAGATAGGGAGACAGAGACATGGAGAGACAGAGACATGGAAACACAGAGACAGAGAGGGAGACGGAGACAGACTCATGGAAAGAAAGAGACAGAGACATGGAGATACAAAGACATGGAGATACAAAGACAGAGACACAGAGAGACAAACACAGACACAGATGCACAGATATAGTCGGGTGAGCAGGCTATGGTTGCCTGTGATACTGCAGGAGGTTAATAATCAACAGAGATTGTTGTAAACGTACCTCTCACTGATTATAACACTTTGAAAAGCTCTCGATGCGCTCCTATCCCCGTGTTCTGGATCAGGAACAAACTTCAAATGACAACACAGGCAAAGATGTTCACTATAGAATGTGTATTCCGTGATGTCACAGTAGGGTCAGTTTAGAAGGTTTGTACAGCAGTTGTAACAAAGCATCCATTGTATGCGTTCTAAAAAGAAAATGCATCTATTATAGTTTTAATAAGCCCTTTATGGAAACAATTATGAGAAAAGTGAGTGAAGTCAAAAGTGCACTAATAATTCAATGATTAAATAATGGCCCATTTCCTGTGTGGAAAAGGGTTTCCGTAATAAATATTTTTTTATTGGTTTCTGTTTCTTCTGATTCTTCTTACCTATTGGTGACCGGACCAGTCCAAGGTGACTTCACTAGTGACTGTTCATTAGCCTATACAACGCCCCACGTTTATTGGCTGATCTTGAAGGACAAGCTGGATGCAACGTGCAGGATTAGCGAATGTATTAAACGGATTCAACCGAGCAGAGCGTTTATACATGGGGCATGATTTGCTGATATGACGGATACAGATTAGGGTGTTTCAGAGGAGAGATGCGTTGTGCGTTATGACGAAAAGTCGCGTTTGAGCGGACTTGCGTGGTTTTGTCAGGAGAACCTGCCCTCAACATTCATCTTGTTATGTAATTCAAATGGATGCAGAACGGCAGGAGAAGTCGCCCATCTATCTAGCGATCTTGGCAACAAAAAAAGCACGAATGGATTATACTGATTGAAAAAGGACAGGGTTGCAGCATATGATCGAATGCACAGCTTTTTTGAGGGGAGAATTATATTTTAAGTATTGGAAGTACGTGTGGGCATCCTGTGGCCTATCCTGAGGTGTAGCGAGGTCGCTTGCAACTGCACTCGTTCCGCCGATCTGGTGCAAGTCTGTTTACAGAGTGACATCTTCGACGCTCGTATCCGAATCCATGCGGATTGGTTTGAGAGGAGGCACATCTGAGGTGTACTCATACGATCTGTATCGTACTGATTTCATTCTAGAACAAGCGTTGGTTGTGTGTTACAATGGCGGGCCAGGAAGAGCAGCCACCCCGGCAGCAGAAGCAGTCGGAGGAGAAGGCGGAGAAGGACATAGACGATGCGGAGCTCGCCCTGACCGGCATCAATATGCTGCTCAACAACGGATTCAAAGAGAGCGACGATCTGTTCAAAAGATACAGGTAACTGCTTCTCACTTCACTAGTCATAGCAAGTGCGAGATGTGGGATGCATGGGTGTTTTTAAATCCTGGCTGTCGCCTTTTAATTATGTAATGTCCGTAGGTTAGACGTGATCAGCATTCAATAAAGAACCTGCACTAAAACCTGATTTCACATGACATGCTTTTCAGGCATGAGCAAGTGTTTACACTTGCTCATTAAAGCATGTCATATTGACCTATTAGAAATGGTATACACACAGTGTGTGTCCGGTATAGCCTGAATACTATTATGTTGCCTTATTAGATTAAACAACCCATCCCGAGTAGGCCTTATTTGATCAAACGGTTTATTTTAAATTGTACTGTTTAGGTTGAGGTTCCTGTTATCCCATGCTTGTCTCTTTCTATTCAGGACACAGAGTCCACTGATGAGCTTCGGGGCCAGCTTCGTCAGCTTCTTGGTGAGTTCTGAGGAAGGAGGGAAGACCTTTGAGCCTCTTGCTCACGACTGCCGCGCCAGACCTAACATTAGGGATCCAACCCGATACCTTTTTGACTTGTAGTCTAATAACATCCTAGTAGAGCCACCAGGCATGACCCTACATCCACCCACCCCCACCCCCGTTACACACATTACTCGATTCCCTTTACAACCGTGAGTGAGTCACATGAGCCATAAGTGTTGTCCTCACGTCCATAACACCTTTTAATTTCCTCTCCCTGTGACTGTCCTACCTGCTCACTCAGGGCTTCAAGCCCAATCACACGCTCGGATTGCACCACAAAGCCTGACACAACTCTCAAACCCACACAGCTGTTTACGGACGTGGTGCTGTTGATAGGAGGGGGGGGGGGGGGGGGGGGGGGGCATGACCCTGTCACCGATGGTTTTGTCATCACAACTGGTTTGAAGGTGGCGAGGGGGTGATTTCATGCTCTTTGTACCAAGATACATGCGTCTCTTATAGGGTAAGGGGTGTGTGTTTGTGTGCGCGTGTGTGTGTTTGTGTGTGTTTGTTTGAAACAATGGTTACTGTGTAATCTGTATCACGAGGCTCTTGCCTCTAATTATATTTGATCTTAACTGGTCAGTTCACGTTAGTCATGAAGAATAATTGTATTATTTCTTGCATTCATATATTGTGGGTGGGTGCATTCATATTATTTCATTCATACAATTATCATTACCATAAAAAACATATAGAGCTTGCAAAACGCATAAATCAGTTAAAGACGTAAGTAAGTAGACCAGTTTTTTCAAACTTCTATTACGCAACCCTCCTTTAAGCATGAGTAATCCTGCATCCGTCACTAACATACAGAATAATGGTATACTTTCTAAACTATCGTCATTGTCGTCTGTGTTATTATTAATCACTTGGTGTGTGTACCTTTGCATGTGTTTGTGTGTTTGCGTGTGTGGGGGTGGGGGTGTGCAGAACGCCATGATGACCTTTGAGGAGGAGAAGATGCAGATGGCCTGTGATGACCTGCGCACCACAGAGAGGCTGTGTGAGAGCGACAGTGCAGGTGTCATCGAGACCCTTCGCAACAAGATCAAGAAGAGTGTGAGTGTGAGGGAAACAGCTCTATACTTACTCGATAACCTTCCCCCGGGACCACAGCTCATTAGCTAGCTCTGGTATTAACAGTGATATGGAAACTAATTACTAAGATTCACATTCCCAGAGATAATTAAAACAAAATAAATATATTTATTCCCAAGGCCTATTTAATGTTAATGTTTATACCAAATAACATGCCTCATTTATACAAAATTTCGTTTATCCCAAAATTCATTGAGCTGCTAAAGGTGTCCTTGGCCGAAAAAATAGAAGTTTATTATATAGTACAGTATGTACATAGTCTGAAGCCACTGATATACTATATGGACTATCAATACTTTTGAATGTTACATATGGCTAAGCCCTCTTGGATTGTGATGCTTTTTGCATGCCTCTAAAGTTGCATGGGTGACCAACCCAGTTTCAAAGTAGAGTAGCTTATCGTCAGAGTAGCTTATCGTATTGGTATCAAAAAAGGAGGAGGAAGACAACTAGACTGTGAGTGATTACACCCTTAATAATACCATGACCCTAGTCAAAGCCACATTAACATTATCACATTCACATTTGACTCGCATATGGATATTAATTCATTCAGTGAGTTTAATTCATGGAGATATTGATCTCCATTACAACATGTAGTGTTCACAGTGAACGTACAACACAAATACATCAGTGGGACAGAATAACATGAAGAAACAGCTGTATTGAAATGATTTGGGACGCAGGCTTGTTCAGCGCATGCGGTGTGTTTGGATAGAGCTTTGGCTGAAAATAGCTCTTCCACAATGGGGAGAAACGGCAGAGCAGAGGGGCCATCATGCCCGATCGCATTGCGCTGGGTAATCGCTGTGGATAGGACTTCTGGCAGAGCGATAATATCGAGTAGGATTTGACACAGAGGATATTTTGTCATTCATTGAACATCCACAGCTTGCTGCATCGAACACTACAGAATAGTCTGGATATAAGATCCCTCCTGTAGCACAGCCAGATAATTCATGAAACTGTGTGCTCATATATATGTGTGTGTGTGTGTGTGTGTGTGTGTGTGTGTGTGTGTGTGTGTGTGTGTGTGTGTGTGTGTGTGTGTGTGTGTGTGTGTGTGTGTGTGTGTGTGTGTGTGTGTGTGTGTGTGTGTGTGTGGGTCAAAGATGGACGCTCAGAGGTCCGGGGTGGCGGTCGTTGACCGCCTGCAGAGACAAATAATCGTGGCAGACTGTCAGGTCTACCTCGCTGTCCTCTCATTCGTCAAGCAAGAGCTGTCAGGTATATCCGCCTCCACCCCTGAACTTAAACCAAAGTTACCATTCTGGGATGGTAGGCCTACATTTAGATTGTTGTCAATAAGTTGTTAGTAATGGCATAGGGTGTGGACCCTAGCATAGAAAAGGAGAGCCACCCCGATTGAAGAGTTTCAAAGTATTAATTTAGGGTTCTTCCAAGCAAGCAAAGAAAAGAGCATAAAGGTGAATAACCCAAATATGATTTTTTTCTAAAGCTATATCTAAAATCTATGAGACGCTATTGCACAAGTGACCACTAATGGAACCCTAAAACAAACTCTGAACTGGAGGATGATTATTAAGCAACACACGTGAAAGACATGAATTGAAAAGGGAATAGTCAAGCAATAGGATAAGAGAATACTCCTTCTCACATGTTTAAATGCCTACTGAGTATTCAGTTCATGGACAATATGACAAAGTCATATTGTCAATAGTATTGTCCTAGTGAGGACAATACTATTGTCAAACTATACACATATGTCAAACTATGACATATGTGTCCCAGTGAGTAGTCATTCGATTCAAACTTTGCCAAAGTTGTCCTAGTTAGTATTCAGCTCCTTCAAACTGTGACAAAGTTGTCCGAATGAGTTTTGCCTTGTGTTCGCAAAGCGTACATCAAGGGGGGCTGGATCCTTCGGAAGGCCTGGAAGATGTACAACAAGTGCCACAGTGACATCGGCCAGCTGCAGGAGGCCTGCCAGAGGAGGTCCTCTCTGTCGGACAACGCCAACCACAACTCGGCGGTGACCTGCGTCACGGCCGAGGCCCTGGACCGCCTCAAAGGCTCGGTGAGCTTCGGCTACGGCCTCTTCCACCTGTGCATCTCGATGGTGCCGCCGCACCTTCTCAAGATCATCAACCTGCTGGGTTTCCCCGGCGACCGCCTCCAGGGCCTCTCCTCCCTCCTGTACGCCAGCGAGAGCAAGGACATGAAGGCCCCGCTGGCCACGTGAGTAGACCGCTTGTCCGCAGTTATGCTGTTAGGATGAGAAGAAGAAGATGTTAGGATAACGAAAAAACTTGGGCGGAACAGATGAAGTATTTTTACTTCTAGTTCTAAGTGGTGTATATACATTTATGTAGACAAAGTCACTCCAATGTCTAGCATTAGGCTATTTTTATTCTACAAGTATTGGTTATACAATTGGCCGTTGGGTGTGTTATGTTTGTAAGGTCAGAGCAAACAAGAGTCATATTGTTGGAGGAGGACCTTTCATTAGTGTTGGTCTGCTGGCATGTCCATCATAATAAAATGTAGGCCCACATTTTGATTTCTGGAACACATTGAAAGAGAGATTAGGAGGCTAAAGGTTTGTAACTTTTAACAGCTTTTCAGAGATATGTAGACCTGTAGTTGGCCATTTATTAATGAGTGATTTAATCGACACTGCTCTTGCATGAAATTCTTCTCAGGCTGGCCCTCTTGTGGTACCACACGGTAGTGCTACCTTTTTTTGCTCTAGACGGCTCAGACACCACCGCAGGTCTGCTAGAGGCCAAAGCCATTCTGCAGAGGAAGTCTTTGGTCTACCCCAACTCCTCCCTCTTCATGTTCTTTAAAGGACGAGTCCAGAGGCTAGAGGTGTGTAATGTGCTGACAATTCAGCCTTTTATCACCTTGTCATACCTTACTCATCAAGTAATATTCCTACATATTTGCCTCTTTAACTAGTAGCATATGCCAATAAAAAAAGTAATTAGAATCTACTTGATTTATTTCTAGCATGCAGTTCTAATGCAGTTCATCTGTTCACTATTTCACATTGAATTATCATCTGCTAATATTTCCATTGAATGTTTCTTCTGCGTGATCTAATCTAGTCATCCTTACCTGTTGTGTGTGTGTGTGTGTGTGCTCTGTCAGGCACATTCATGGCTCATTTGTGTGTGTGTGTGCTCTCTTTCTCTCTCTCCTTTGACCCCAGTGCCATATCAACAGTGCTTTGGTATCTTTCCATGATGCTTTAGAGCTTGCATCAGACCAAAGAGAGATCCAACATGTGTGTCTCTATGAGATTGGTATGTTTTTTCCTCACAAGGTTAGCCGCTATATTAGCCTTTGGTCAACTGCCCCAAGCATAGCACTGAAAAACGTGTGTGTGTGCGTGTGTGTGTGCGTGCATGCATCCGTGTGTATGTGTGTGTGTATGTCTGTATGTGTGTTCCAGGTTGGTGCAGTATGATAGAGTTGAACTTCGAAGATGCGCACAGGTCATTCGAGAGGCTGAAAAATGAGTCCCGCTGGTCTCAGTGTTACTATGCCTACTTGACTGGAGGTGAGACACTTACACACCGTCTTATATACAGTATATATATCTACAGACTAGAGTTATTAAACTTGCGTTATGCCTGACCATGAGAAGGTGAATACATCTTAGTCTTAAGCCCAAAGCAAACCGTCAAACATCCTGCTTCGTGACTCCGAGAGTGTCCACGGCACTTTTACCGGTCGACCTACAGTACGGAAAGACGTGCGGTCTCTTGTTTCGTTTCTGGCAGCCAGACAACTGCATTTTCAGTCGGTTGCAACACACCCTCCGCTTGTCAGCATCATATTTTAAAGGATATATTACCTTTTTCAACATATTTTCATTGGATCAGACTTCAGTCTTGCTTTTCCATTCCAAGATTTGCACATTGGTTCACGTCCATTCTGGGTGGGAGATGCTCTGCGGCCCTCTTGTGCACACGTTAACGTGGAAGTATAAATCCAGGCAGCACTGCAGAGATCTGTGTGGTGTCTCTGAGTCCTGAGACGCCACACGCCTGGTCTTCTTTGGGTCCTCAGAAGTGAGAATTCTGCTTGCCTTGTTGTCGTTCAGTGTGCCAGGGTGCTTCAGGTGACCTAGAGGGAGCCAGCGGGGTTTTCCAAGACGTGCAGAAACTGTTCAAAAGGAAGAATAATCAGATTGAGCAGTTTGCCCTGAAACGGGTGAGGACCACATGTGTTTTCCTCCAGAGAGATGTACAATTTCTGTGTTGTTATTCATTTTGTCGTCAGCGCAGCGTATTAGACTCACCGTGTGTTTTATGTGAGCAGGCTGAGAGACTGAGGAAGACCCCGCCAAGCAGAGATCTCTGCTTCCTGGGTGTCATCGAAGTTCTCTACCTGTGGAAAGCACTTCAAAACTGTTCCTCCTCCAAACTACAGATAATGAACCAAGGTTAGATTCCATGACCTTGTTGTTCCTATTTCCATCGTTAATATATTTCCGTAATAATATTGTTATATTTTCAACCTAGTGCATTGTGCTATAGTCTTATGGTCGAATTCTACATGTACAGTTGACAGTATTATTATTCATCTCATCTGCCCAGTGTTACAGGGTCTGGACGACGTACCTTGCAGAGGTTTAAAACACCTCCTTCTCGGCTCCATTCACAAATGCCATGGCAACACTAAAGATGCTATTCAGGTAAGACTCTTTAGATAGCACTTTGTAAGGGATTAACCACGGCGAGGTATCACATTGTTGGACAAAATGCACGCCTGGGTTGCTGACCAACAATATTAGATATTACCGGTAGTTACCTTCATCGATAACAGGACACCAGAGGAGACTCATTATTACGAAGTAATGCAGACGATCTATCCACAATATGTCACATCCAGGAATTTCAGCTTGCCGCCAGGGATGAATACGGCCACCAAATCAACTCGTACGTACAGCCATACGCCGTCTACGAACTGGGCTGCGTTCTTCTCACCAAACCAGAGGTGGGTTTAGCTTTTGCATCCTCTTATCATGACTGAGAGAAACATAAACTAATGAGGCCCTTTTGTTTATGCTTCTACACAGACGGTCGGGAAGGGGAGATCCTTGCTTCTACAAGCAAAGGTAATTTCCTAAATTAACACTGCAGTTCCCAACCAAAACTGGTGCAATTGATTCCGAAAGGAAAGTTCAATCGATGTTGTTTCCAATGTTTTTTTTAGGAGGACTTCAGCGGCTACGACTTTGAGAACCGGCTCCATGTACGCATCCACTCAGCGCTGGCGTCCCTCAAGGAGCTTGTGCCTCAGTGACCACAGGCTGTGCTGCCTATCCGAGCATGGGTCTCAGTGTGTGGTTCACAAGCCATTCATTCTCCTGTAAGAAGCTACTGTGGACAGGGTCCTCATCTGCCCCATCCCTTTCCTGAACCACCCCTCATCTATATTTGACATGTTTACCTCCACATATGTAGTATCCAACATTTTCAAAGCTCGTTAGACATGTTTCTTTGTGACGGGTGTGGTTGGAGCGTTCATAATGGCACCTCCCATCACCCCTTTTTCTCTTTAATCCATTGAAGTACATAAAAGCAGCCTTTCACTGACGTCATGCGATAACATGAACGCATGGAAACGATCCCGCTGGTTCTTCACTCTTTGTTCAAACAGAAAAACGTGAGGGAGTCATCTGACGAAGTCCAACGCACTCGTGGTGTTGGGTTGTCCTTTTCAACAGGCACAAGACAAAGCCAGTTTACCTCCTATTTGTTGTCATCTTGGATTTCTGGTTCTGCAGGCGCTTAGCTCTCAGACTCCTGGGCTTTGAGACATTGCATTACCAGTTCCACCCAAATGCATCGATCATCCCACCATCGTCTTTGTAACATCTGGCACACCACACGGAAATATCGACGTTATCAGGCAAACGTTAATTTGAAACCAGTGGGTATTGACATGTGCTCCGGAAACCATCAAAGAAATATACTAGTGGATCTACCCCCTCTTCCAATGTATTTGGTATTCAAAGTCAGCTTTATAGACATTAAATACACTCGTTTTTTTCATGTTATAATTATTTATAATTCCATGATGTGGTGATTGAGGTTAAGCAATGAGAGTTGCGGTGAATTAAAACAATCACGTTAAGAGCAGTGCGACAATGAAACAGCCGTGGCCTAAAAAAGCCATCATGATAGACGCCTAGTCAAGTATAGCAGAGGTGAACTTCAAGTTGGGCATAGTTGATGATGGGGTTTATGAGCCCCCGGTGGCTTTATTTAATATGAATGGAGTATTATTTCAGGGCACTCGAACTATATCGCTCTGAAGCATGGTCAGCAGGGAAATACATAAACATCTGAACCCTAGGAATATGTACAAAATAGGTTCTCATTATTCGTCCCTCCCTGGGTTTAGCAGCGTGTAGGCGTACATGTTTTCCTCCAACCTTGTTCACAGCCGACAGTCCAATGTAACCACGAGTGGGGTTGCTGTTGAGTCCTAGAAGTGAGGGTTGGGAATGAATACCATGTTGATGCTGCCTCATCTTGGGTTGTTGAAATTGAGGTTGTGTTCTTTCAGGATTATGGCCTCCGTGTGTTACTTAACTCTAATAAAGTGTTGTCAGTTATGTCGTAGTTATGGTGGGATGTTATTTTTTACTTCAGAAAAACATTGCATTGATTTCATCGTTTATTTTATTGAATACGTATTTAACACAATATGCTTTAAATAAATATGTTCCGTTGCTGAGTAACAAACAAATTTGACAATTTATTCCAAGTAGACATGGTAATAAATTAGTATAAGTTTCAGCTAATGCTCTACTCCCATCTCTAATTGTAACCCTATTAAGATAATGATGATGTCAAGAGTCAACTGCCAGGTTTTTATCAATGACGGTGACATGTGAACATTCAAATCAAAAGGCAGAAGAAAATATTTTGCAATAAAAAAAAAAAAGAAATAAAACATTAATAAGAATGCACTTTGGACAGGGGAGATGAAGTGCAAGAGTCTTTATTATTAACCGAACATGAAGCGTTCACAATCAGCAGAGAGAATGGATGGAGACAGGAAACACATGCTGCACTTAGATCTTGTTGAAAGCAGCAATATCAACACTCTGGATCTAAAAGGAGAAACAAAAAACCATTAGCCTACAACAGCAACAAAAACATTCAACCACATAAAAATGTGGAAATATATTTGGCCTATCTTTATCCACGGACTTCATGCTCGTGTGTGTGTTTGTCTAGTACTCACGTAGTCCTCAAACTTGGTGATCTCCTCCTCCAGCAAATCCGTCCCCACCTTGTCGTCCTCCACCACGCAGGCGATCTGCAGCTTCCGGATGCCGTAGCCCACCGGGACCAGCTTGGACACACCCCACAGCAGGCCGTCTGCCTGTATCGAGCGCACGCACTCTTCCAGCTTCCCCATGTCCGTGTCGTCGTCCCACTGCAAAGAAAGAGTGGGAGGATGGGGTCAGGGGTCGCAAAAGGAGCAATCCATCGAACAGGAGAGTCCGACTCGTGACGCGATGTGTGTGCGAAATGGGAGCCGGCGACGTACAGGCTTGACGTCCAACAAAATGGATGACTTTGCGATGAGGGCGGGCTTCTTGGCCTTCCTTGCTGCATACTCTGTCACCCGCTGCTGTTTGATTTTCTCAGCTTCTGTGTCGTCCTCGTCGCTGCCAAACAGATCAAAGTCATCATCCTCGTCATCGTCGTCCTCGTCTACTGGCGCGCTGCTTTTCTGTTGCTTGGTTGCAGTTCCCTGGAGGATGCGTACACAATGAAGACTCACATTCACACATATAGTCTCACGTCGGAAAAGGAAAGGTTTAAAAAGACTCACGTTTGTGCAGGGGGCAGCGGGCGCCGACGCAGCTGCAACCGGAGACTTCTCCAGAACTGCCACTCGACTCTCCAGCTTGGACAGGGCTGACCTCAGGTCCTCCACAACTGAACAGACCAGGGGAGGAGAGGAGTCAGACTTAATTCAACCCGTCTGTTTAATGAACCTTTTCCTATGGCCTTTCATTTAATTTTGACATGAATGTATTCTTGTTATCATGTTTATAATGGACAGGAATGAATGCAAGTTAAGGAAATAAAAACACAAACTCCCCGGGGGTACCTCACCTTTTTGCAGGCTCTGGTTCTCCTGTTCCAAAGTCTTCATGCGAGATACAAGTTCCCCTTGATCCCCGGCCCCCGTGCCAGTAGTCTGAAGAGTAACCACAGAAGAAGAAAAGAAACCTGTGGTCAGCACCAGCAATACAAGGATAACGGCAAGATCTAGAGAACAAACCAGAAATGAAGCTCACTCTTCAAACCAAGCCAAAGAAGCAGTCACTATTGGGTAACACACAGTTCAAATGATAGTAGCCAGATTAGTTTCACAAATATCTGACAGCAGATGATCTCTAGTCTGGGCAAACAGGGCGTTTTACTTTTCTTTAGTTCATGTTTGTTTCGACCAATCATGTCCCTGGAGACAGCGATCTGTATGCGTGTAATTGATTACACAAAGACGACAAAAACTGAATAAATTAAAAACACTGTCCAAAAGTGTTAAACTCATTCATATTCCGAACCCCTCGTAGAATAACTACTGCAGAAATACCCTTTAAATTTCCGCACATCCAATCTCTTCTAAAAGATTCATCCATTTGCATGCAAAGTTGTTTCCAGTTTCCGGTATCCGGCCCAGGCGCTGTGCAAGCTTCAACCAGAAGCTCTTTTATAACATAGGACGAGTGCTGGACCATGGACAGACCCTGGTAAAGTGAGGAGATTGAATTTGTGTTGGTTGGAGAGATGTTTGTTGCTTGAAAGGGGCGGGTGGGGGGCCCATACCATTGAAGTACAAAAATCCACCAATGGTTAACTAGATGGATTGAAGCAAACTTGATGGATTTAGGTAAAATTATGTCCATGCAATAGTGCAATGGGCCCAATACTTTTGCACACGGAGGTTAACAAGCATGTTGAGATTGCAAGAGATGACTCCAGTGGCACACAGTAGGAGGTGGGCACTTACGAGCTGGGATGGATGGTTCAGGGCAGGCTGACCAGACCCCCTGATACAGAGGGTGGTCTTCATCTGGTGAGGGGGTCAGGTCAGGGACCACAGAGTTTAGGGCCCAGAAAGAGAGTCGGGAAATGAGAGGGAGAGGAAAGGAGGGAATAAACTAAACAAACTACATGCAGATATGGAAAAAGAATAAAATAATAAATAAAAATAAACATTGGTGAGCAGGGAGTCAAATCAGAAAGGTGGCATGCTTGAATGATACAAAATCAAAGAAACCATACGTATGGCGATCCTGAGGAGAACTAGGCGTGGGAACCACAGACTACCTCACGGTACGATACGCGATAAATGGCCCACCATACCGATAATATTTCGATAAGACGGTTCTGTGATAATCAATATATTGTAAGACAATCCTAGAACAATACACGCATCGTTTCCCCCAGAAAATGTCTTAGTCAAGGTGGTCAAGGAGCGGCGCGGGGGGGGGGGGGGGGTGTCTTCGGTGAGGGTTTCAGTTCGAAATACAACCACCTGATGCCGCCATTTCAATTCAATTCAAAAAGCTTTATGGCATGACTATTGTTTTGAACATTATTACTGATGCATTACATATCTTTATTTTCTGTACTTGATGGAAGCACGTTTTCTTTCCCTACGAGAGTTTTGTACTTTGTTATGCATAATAATTTAAAAATATTATTTTTTATACATTGGTAGTCAAGGCGGGGCCCTACTGTTGTTAAGGCGGGGGAAACACTGACACAACAATATATTTATATGTCCAACTATGAATACAAAATGACCATGAAAAGGTAAAGGGCTGGATTTTTTCCTTAATTATGGTCCAAACTGAGTTTTCCGTTATTTGTCTTTGGCTAGTTAACTTCCGCTCAAGTATCCCTCATTCATGTGTGAGCGCCAGCTCTAGGAGCAATGAAGTAGCAATGCGGGGAGTAGGGAAATATGGTTGGAGTGCCGTATTTTATTCTAAAAAAATATCTATATTTAGAGCCAGCATATCGATTTTCGTATCGCACTTAGAAGGACGTCGATACATCGGCGTATCGATATTTTGTCCCACTCCTACTGAGGACTGGGGAGTTGGTTTAAACACGAGCACACAATCATCACACAACCACAGTATGATTCTGCCTGCAGTTGGTAGCTTGGCTATAATGTAATCCAACCAGCAGGTCAAGCAACAACAAGACGGATCGGGTTCGATTTGTGCGTGTAAAAAAAATCCTTTGTGAATTATTAAATGTATTGTAATAAAGTCTACTCACTCCTGCTAGAGACTTCTGGATGTTTTCCCTCGCTCTTGCGATGTCCTGAAGAATGCTGTTAGCTCCTGCATCCTGCAATTGACCAATATTGGACATTATTCTTCAGTTGTAAAAGCTACAGTAGGCAACTTGGAGAAACCATCCCGAGGCTAGATTTCTAAAATAAAACTGAAAAAAATAAATCACCCACTTCTAGGCACGAGACTAACACGAGACTAACTCCATACTTAGATCTTCCTAGCATTCTGGAAGAATCTGGTCATTTGCAATGAGATCATGGGTAGAGTGCACAAAGGTAAGTAGACAGACCGGCAGGCTATCGAAGACTTTCATTCGGGCCTGATAAAATTATTGTGCAGGCTTATACAAGCCTGCCACAGAAACTGATTCCAGAGTATCCCCGAATGTAAACATCTACAAAGCACAATACACTATAGCAGGAAGGGTAGGACGCTGGCTAGGACCGTATTGAACAGTGGGTACCTGGGTTTCTTCTGAAGGCCCAGGCTGCTTCTCGTAGAAGCGCCTCTCTGCCTCATCATAGCGAGGTTTCTCAAACCAGATTTTGTCCTGGGCGAAAAAGTCCACTGAACTCATGGTGGTGCTAAATAGGAAAGGATCGCAAAATATTGTTAACTCAAAACACAAATAATTGAGTCTCACAATTCTTCAATAGAAAAACGATAAAATGTCATGTGGTGCCAAAATTGCTCATCTATAAAAATACCATGAGATTTTTTTTTCTCAAAATCTCTGATATAAATGCAATACCAATGAAATTATTGTACGGACAGCTTAACTCAAATTCTTAAACAACATGCGTATTTTATACTCAAAACCACAACACAAATGGGAACCAAAATCAAACAAACCCACAAAATGTAATCAGTCAAAGCTAAAATAAAGCTACGAAAAAATAAAAACAGGAAAAAGATTTAATAAATAATAATAAAAATAAATAATAATAAAAAGGACAATACTGAAATCACTAAAGGGGAAATCAAATGCATGGGCTGGCACGACGCTCCAGGGCTCGGGGGTCATACTTGTCCCTCGGGGGGGTTCTTGAGGTCACCGGGGAGGCCTTCCTGCCAGGCCTCCGAGCCCCTGTCACCAGCGCAGTCGTGCCCACACACTGACAGTGGTGGCGACTCTCCGCCGCGTCGTAGCGCCACTTGTCTAGCCACACCCTCTCGCTGTCTGGGTGCATCAAGTAGCGGATCCCTGCCGCAGACACCTCTTGCTCCTCGCCGACCTCTCCCGGCTCATCCTCCTCCTGGATGGGATGCAGGGCGTGAAAGACCTCGGCCTTGCCCTGCGCGGTCAACTGGCCCTCTCCC
This sequence comes from Gadus morhua, assembly GCF_902167405.1. Taxonomy (NCBI): domain Eukaryota; kingdom Metazoa; phylum Chordata; class Actinopteri; order Gadiformes; family Gadidae; genus Gadus; species Gadus morhua. The sequence continues at coordinate 2,869,467 of NC_044059.1, forward strand.
TCCGCCGGCAGCGCGTCGTCCTCTTCCTCCTCTTCGACGAGGCTCTGCGGGTGGTCGGTGCTGCGCGAGGCACCGTACGAGTTGTTCCATTTGGGGGAGCTACTGCTGTTGGTGTTGCTGTAGAGATGCTGATAGAAGGCCGCCTCGGCGTGGTCGTACAGGGGTTTCTCCAGCCACACCTCTTGGAGCAGCTCCACCGCCAGGCGGGGCAGACCATTGATTGGGGCCGCGGGCGCTCTTGGGCTCGGGGTGGCGGGGGTCGGCTGTTGCGACTGATATCCTTCGTCTGGTGTGGGGGGCGTGGCGGGGCGGGCGGCCGGGCAGGCCAGACTCAGCGAATCTGGGACGGGAAGTTGCTTGGGCTTTTTCCTGGGGCAACGCCTGGCCTTTGGCAGGGGGAGTGGGGACCCGGCAGGCTGGGAAGTGGGGGTGTTGGATCCGTAGGGCTCAGTGCCACGACTGACTGAGAGTGCAAGCCAGCATTGATAACGGCCTTCGGCCTGCTCATAGACGCTACTCTCTAGCCACACAGAAGCAGTTTCTGACTGCAAGCCAAACAAGGCAGTGTCAGCTGCCCGGCAGGTCCCCTGCTCCGGTTCCCCTCTGCCTTTAGCTGCTCCTCCGGCCTTTCCCTCAAGCTGGAGCTCTGGGTTAGACGAACGCTTCCGGCGGCGCCGGGTTTTTGCAGGGCGTTTCCCTTCGCCATTGGCGCTTCCACTCTCCGGGGAGGAGGAAGCCGCTTCCACTTTTCCTTGACCAGATTCTGATTTTTTTCTCCCTTCTCCTGCTATTTTAGAGGGAGCATCCATTTGACCGTGGCAAGCAGAGAGAGCACACTCAGAATGATCCATTGAAGGGCACTTAGGGAGGGGGAAGAGGTTCTTCTTGATGGCTTTGGGTTTGAGCCGGGCAGAAAAGAAGAGAATAACAGGGACAGGCTCTTGGATTAGTTACTCAGCATCCATGACGGTTGAGAGACATACAGATGTATTCATTAGACTCTGTGCTACAGTCATTGTCAATAACTGCATTTGCACATTAAGCAGCCCAAGAAGTAAGGCATACCAAAGAGTCAATGAATCAATCAGACAAACTCGTTGGAAGCAGAACATGCAGATGTGTGACAGTTTAGAAGACCAAATCAAAAACAAATTTATTTCAAAAACATGCTTCATGTTCCTCAAGAAGGTAAATGGAATTGGATAAGGATATCTCATGCATTTCACTCTAGAAAAGAATAAATGACATGAAGTAGTAAATAAAGTCATGACATTTTTAAATAAGCATTGTTTGGAATATTTTTCTTAATGACACTGATGTTCAGAGACATGCAAAGAATATTAGTTGAGATGAAGCTGAAAATGCGGTTGACTCCAAGATATATTAGTACACCAGCCATGCTTAAAATACTGTAGTTTCATTGCACAAGAAATGCCTTCCTTGAAGTTTTAATCAATTGTGTTTTTCACATTCATACAAAACCTGATACAAAGCCTGAGCCAAATACAACGGCTTAAATAAATGGACAAATAAATAAATTACATATTTGGGAAGACATTTCATGTGTATTCAAAAATAAGGGTGGGGCGGGGGGGGGGAGACTCACCTTAAGTGTAACTGTTCAATTCAAACAAAATACTAAATCCAAATGCTAAACGCGTTCTTTTCATCCATTAATCCGCAAGCCATTAAAAAGACAAATTAAACAATCACTTATTCGCAAATACAATAAATGACATCATGGGGAATACAAGCAGTTTTATCAAATAAATAAAAGTAAATGAATACAAATTGATTCAATATATACAACTCACTTGTCCAACTCTGAAAGCATGAAAAAAAAGAGGAAATAACGGGTATGGTTAAATTAGAGAATTAGATTAATAAAACATAGTTCTGTTTTAAAGTGCTGTTTAAAACATAATTGTAATCCAATGGTGACTTTGTGAAGTTAGCAGCAGTAGGCCAAATATCAAGCACTCAATGTGTGATATCAACCGACACATCTGGAACAATATTAACAAATGAATGGTGCAGAAGACCCGGTAATTTTTCCTGCCCAATGCCAGTGACATTAATAACCGCCCAGATCCGACATCGCTTGATGGCCATCATTTAAATCTCTCCCAGGGCCCACCTCCCTTGAAGGATGGGAATGGTGTGGCAGACATCCCTTGAAGGGATGGGAATGATTGCCATCAAGGGATGTCGTCGGTAATCACGTATTATTATTATTATCATTTTATGTTAGATTATACCCAGTAAATCTAACACTTGGTCTGAATTTGTGTCCGAATAAAACATACAACGTTGCACATACAGGTCGAGAAGGGAGTCGACCACCTTCAATACTGACGATATCGAAGGTTGAGCTCTGCTCACCTTAGAGTGATACAGATTTCATCTGTGTGTGGGTCATCTAACCGATCATGAGGGCGCTTATTATGTTTAGCATAAGATCAAATCAGATCGTTATCAAAGGGTTATACAATGAATGGTTATCACTGACCATGCTAGTTGCTTCATTCTGATTTGCCGATTGCTAGCTAAGGCTAGCAGTATTAGCACTTTCGTTTATACCAATATGACCGTTTAGCCACAAACTAAGGGCTTAATTTTACACAGAAATGAAGGACTATCAAACACAAATATCGAAACTATTGCTGTCACTGAACGTCGACGACACTTACTGTTGTATTGGGTATATGAATTGGGACGATGTGACACGCGTGGTCCGCCGGTTATCTGCGATACGGGAAGGAGGAAGCCAAGGAAACGATCAAGGCTCAAGCAGAGATGTCGGGAGGTTGGGGGAGGGGACACTTATCATTTAATATATCATAAATCCCATGTGATTCTCGATTTAACTGTGCGTTATTTGCCACACATTTCAGTTGATTGTAATACTTGGTCAGTAGATGGCCAAAAACAAGCTATGCCACAATTCTATGGAAAGGTTAAGCACTTTAGGTTGAAATCTACTATAAGTGTGAAACACAGATCCTCACATTGCAATAAAGAAATGTGGCCCACTACATAAATTCGGTTATCAAGTTTTATTCAATATCAACAATGATTGTAATAGGGAAGTTCAATAACTTCACTATTATCGTTTTATTAAACTCGTAAGAGAATGAAGTGGTTAGCAATAGGATTAAATTAAATGTGAATAAAACGATTGTGTTACCGTTTACCCATTATGATAATAACCTATCAAGATGAAACCGATACAAGGCAAAAACAGAGACCAATTTGGTTCCTCTGTGAAGTTTGGCTGGTTGGTGGAAAAGGTCTGCTTGCTTGCAGGCTCTGAAAAGTTAAGACTGGAGTGGGACTCATCCATTTTAATCGGTAAAGACAACATCATCAGTTGCTATTCCCAGCTCCTGCCGACTTTTGGCCAAGCTCCCTGGCTCTCTCTGTCGCAGATTCCACTGCACTCATGGTTGCTGCCCTCAGACCCCCTTGCTCCAGCGCATGAAGTCCATATATCGTTGTCCCTCCCGGCGTGCAAACGTCAGAGCGCAGCTGAGCAGGATGCTTTCCTGTGTCACGTAACAATTTGCCGGCACCCTGCAACGGAAAGCAACACAGGGACATCCACAGAGAAGTTTATTGTTGAGACAGCTCTATATCCAGAAATACAACAAAACCAATGAAAACAAAGAAACAGACAGTCCAAAATGGCACAGTGCTAGCTTCACTACTGACCACAATAGTCTGAGCTGCGATGCTGTGGGCGAGGGAACTTGGCATTCCCATTTTAACAGCCCCTTCTGCCAGTGCTTCAGCAAACAGATATACCTGCAGAGTACATTAACATTTTAAAGTTATTAAATGACTATTACATGCGAGAGAAATCATCATTTTATGTTTAAGCCACTGGGAGATTAATCCCACAATACCATTATTACTTTGGATACATCTATATTATAACAAACTTATTCATTTTCAATTAATATGCATTCCCCTACACCACTCACAAAGGCCACACCACTACCACTGAGTCCAGTGTGTACATCAATCCAGGCCTCAGGTCCTTCCTCCACTAGGCCACAATGCTGCAGCAAAGAGCTAAGTAGAGCTGCATCCTCTGGCTTTGCAGAGGAGCCTCTTGAAAAGAGGAGAGCCCCTTCCAGGAGCAAACATGGTAGGTTAGGCATCAGCCTGAGGATCACTGAATCTTTTGGCAAGAGCTAGAAGTAGAAGGGGGGAAGGTAATTTTTCCAATTATTTCACTAGACGTTTGACTGGTAGAAGATCTTTAGTGGACAAAATAACTCACAAGCTCTAATGTTGCCAATGTTACGCCCGCTGCAACAGAAACAATAATGTGTTTCTGAGTTACAAGTTGTGAGATCTCACGGAGAATTTCTGGAACCAGGTGGGGCTTGACAGCTACGAAGACCAGATCTGAGCCAGAGACCACGTCAGAGTTGAAGTGTGTGACTGAGATCCCCAACTCCTAACAAGAAAAATGAAAGACATGAATGAATACAATATACGTTTGTGTCCCAATGCTCTCAAAACCCATCCAGATCACAGTACACCATAGTAACCCAAGACCAGACCCAAAAAGTGAGGAAGATACAAACATTTGGGTTCTTTGAAAATATAGCCATGATTTACAATGCTGGCCGCAGCTAAGATGGCATGTTACTTTAGATATGCCGGTGTAAGAAAACATTATATCTGCAAATAGACAGTGTCGATGTTTTGGTATTGTGTATCAAAGGATTTGTGAGTACAGTGGTATTGATATGAACACAGTATCACACACCTCATACCCGTATCTGTATGTGTCCCTTCCAGCAGCTACTGTATTATGATTGTTGCATGACATATGGGGCTGACTTAACGGTTTGTCTCACAATGGAAAATAATAATGACAAGAATTACCTCAAATCGTCCAAAGTTCCTAGGTGATGGGGCACTCACTTTAACATTTACAGGAAGAACATCTCCTGGAAAGCAAATCAAAAATGTGATTATGTATTACCCTAGATTACACCTCGGCTTCAACATGCAAGAGCAAAGCATACAGTACTCTTAAATTATACATGAATGTCATGAAATATGCACATGTTAATACATGCAAGTATTTGTATTTACAGTGATTCTTTCTTCTTCCTACCGGTTTTAACTTACCGGATAAGATCCCCTTTGCTATTCCATATGCCATGTTTCCTGCTCCAATAAATCCTACCCTTAATGGCATATCCATACTGGGGTCGGTTTTTACCTGCGAAAGGTATGCGCAAGAGAGGCAAAGAAGAGAAAACAACATTGAATAACATATTATATAATTACTCATCTATAGGTCTAATGACACATTGGTTGGATATACGGTCAGAATTTGGCCACAAAAAAAGCCAGATGTGACTCCTACAACCATATCCAAAATTCTGATTTGTATTCTTGACAAGGTTCAGCCTATGGCCAGTGGGGAATTGATTCTTCTCCGTCTGACTGTTCTCTCACTTCTTGATTTATATTGTTAACTGCTGTAGCTAGTGGACGGCTTGATTACAATCATGTTCAGAGCCACCAACCCTGTATCTTATGTGCATAATATGCACATACGAACTTTCCAGCAGATTCAGTTGGTCAATAAACCTGTGGTAGCCGGCTGCGGCCATCCATCTGTGTGCTACTTTGAAATGCTGGTCGTTCTTCACTTTCCTTCAGTCCAGGCACTTCTTCATGTCAAGGTCCTTGATCATTTGTAAAGCCAATTCTGTCTCTCATATCCCAATTCTGTTTCCTTATATTGCTAAGCCAGGTTTTTCGGATGTAGCTATATTATACTGCGATGGGAGATATATTTGAGAGGGACAGAATGAGAAAAGAAAAAATCTCGTGTACTCCAAATTGAAGGACGCCTGCCCTAGATGACCACGGAGTTGCGATTGTCGTAGCTTGACCTAAATCCTATTCTGCCATATAAAATGTCTACCACAGAGCAAAAGTGTGTAGAGCACTTATAGGTGCTTCATAGTCAAACACAATAAACTCAGTGGACGACTAAACGTTGATAATGGTATTTTGGATCCGGCTTCATAGAAATACAACACATGTGCTGCTGTTGTTGTGGACAACCATAAGTAGAATGATAGCATGTTTAACAACCGCCGTATAAGACCGTTCAATTATTATAAACATCGCATATAACGTCTGTAATATGTTATGTGTTCACCTGGTCCAATTAAAGTATTCCACGTTCTTCACAAGACAAATGCAGGTTGACACAACTGTCTTGCTGGTAGTCAAATGTACAAGCCTGGCTATTGACAGACCAAGCTCAATACACGTTGGTTTGGAGAGGCTGCTGTCAGTTTCTTCAACACAAATTACTCTGTATGCCATTGGCTGCATGTCGTCGCTTCCCTGTCGTCATTGTGTTAAACCAGCCAATAGCGCCAGGGGAAAAGCCAGCTTGGTGATTGGCTCCCGCAAGAAACTAGAAAGAAGACCATGGACATTGAAGAAGACCCTTCTGCAGGGCAAACTCAAATCGCAGGCAGAATGGGCGGGGCTACCCAGTCAGGCCTTGCTGCTATCCATTTGGATGGTACGCCAGTACGAACGACCAGCTTTAGCGAGAACGTGACGTATTTCCCTTGCTCCAGCCTTCCAGGCCTGATTCCACCGGACGCGTTAAAGGCCTAAATACACCGGCGCCGCAGCGGCGCGTCAAAAACTCTGCCCCCATTATTCCAGATGTACTAGCCCACACCGGCGCCGCGCCGCCCAACTACTCTTCGAGCCAATGTTCTATTCCCTGGCGTCGCCGCCCCTGGTTTGTAAATCCCAGGTCCCGTAGGCACCTCCATATCTACCCCTCACCACTTGATGTCGCCCTCTTTCGTTTGTGAGAAACAATTACGAGAATGGACGATGAGAGACTGGTCGTCGAGGTGGAAAAATATGTCGAATTGTATGACCAAAGTTCCCGTCATTACAAAGACAACTCCAAAAAGGTCATTGCCTGGTGAGCCATAGCTCTGGAGATTGGATCTTCAGGTGAGAAATCAACAATGGTGGACTAAGTACCCAAACCATTAACCATAATGGGAAATAGACGAAATCAAGTCACATATAATCACACCATGTAGGTAGAAACCAGATTACTTGTAATATATATATTTTTATTTAAGGCAAGGCAACTTCATTCATAGAGCACTTTTAATACATGAAGCAGACTCAAAGTGCTTCACATAGAAATGCAATAAATATACAATACAATAAAAAAGACTGGCTACTGAGTCCAGCACAGCAATAACATCACTGTATTTATCCCGAGAGATAATATATATATGTGTATATATATATATATATATATATATATGCAAAAGAGTATTTATACCAGCGAGTGATAATAACTAAATTATAGTGGTGCCTCTCTGCACGGAGCTCCTGGACCAGATTGTGGTAGCCTATACCTGTTCTTGTCTCCGTTCATTGATGGGGTGCAGTGCACCCAAACCCTTCGTCTTCTCCTTGCCCGCCTACGGCGCAGCAGAAGAAGGGCAACCACCCTCTGTCTGGCAACAATTGTTCTGTTGAAATAAAAAAAACTCAATAAAATGTGAAATAACTTGTGTTCAATTATAATGGATAACTACTGGCTGCATACATGTAAATGTGTGGCTATGTTAAGGCTATATATATGGATAGATAGATAGCTACTTATTGGTCACAATGGGGACCAATAAAGCCATATATATATATATATATATATATATATATATATATATATATATATATATATGTATATATATATTAGAGCTGTCAAGCGATTAAAATATTTAATCGTGATTAATCGTATTAATGTCATAGTTAACTCTAATTAATCGCGATTAATCGCAAATTATTTTTCTATGCTAAATATCCCTTGATTTTTTTGTCCCATAATTCTTCTCATTTGAATTCTCTTATCAACATGGTGAAGTGCATCGGCTTGCCTTGTGCAAATGATTTTTTATTGATAACAACATTGGCATATACACTGATCAAAACAGGACGATACAAATAAAGAGCCTATAGTGCAATTAAACGACTGCTTTGAACAAATGTCAATTGAACATAGCAGTCATGCTACTGCTTCTTTGTTTTGAGCCAAAGAAAAAAATAAAAAAAAAAGTTTTTTTTTTTTTTTTTTATAAAATAATTGCGTCAATCGCGCGATAAAAAATTTAACGCCGTTAAATTTGGTTTGCGTTAACGCCGTTAATAACGAGTTTAACTGACAGCTCTAATATATATATATATCAGATATTATACTACTACTATCTATTTTCGCGAATGGTCTGACTTTTGACTCTATAGGCCTGCCGCCCCCACGGTAAATCCGGATACGGACAGTTTCGTCCGGTCCCGGAGGTGTTTCGTCCGTAGGCCTACTATACTATAGTACTATAATATCTGATATATATATTGCAATGTTCTTCATGGAAAGAGGGGTCGAATCCAAAGGAATAGCTTTAAAGAGACTTTATTTGCATATAGTATTTTCGGTATGGTAAACTGATGCTCTGAAGTAAAGAGAGATTGAAGATGTGTTCTAAGCACGTGCGAGAGTGTTCTCCTAGCTGATCCTAGCCACAAACCCACTTATGTCTAATCGCTGCCGGGAGAGTTCTATTGTTTTCATGGCCAGGGGGGCTTCTTATGGACTCAGCGAGGACCGGAAGACTTGGAGAGGAACCGGTGTGACGTTATCCTCGGTTTTCCTCGCCTCGTCTGTGGTGCTGCCCTCTGTGGCTAAAGTATCTATTGCAGCCTTCAGTAATGTCCTGCTTTCCCTTGTGGCTATGTGTAGTATTTACGGCTTATATGTTTGGTCCTACCCCCTATTGGTTAAGTGAGGGAAATACAGCTTGTGTTCCTAAAATACGTAACAATATATAGCCTATATATATAGTATTTTACGTTTTGTACATATTATACTATATACCTGACATTTTTATTGTATTATTATTGTTCCCCTGCTTTGGCAATGAGTTGTAACTGGTCATTTAACAACATTTTGAGGAGATAATCTGCGGGTTGGTGAGGGGTGTCACATGCCACCGCACACTTTTTGCACTTTTTTTGCCAATTTCGGATGACGCAAAGCAAATCATCTCTACAGATGTCATGTTTGCGATTGTCGATGCCGTTAATTTGTGAAACGACAGTCACTGCCCTCTAGAGGATTTATTGCGTAACATCCATAACAACGCTGAAACCAGACGGAGGTATGAAGGGTAGTTCCGGGGGCAACGTTTGGGGCGACGGACGAATTTCGTCCGGATCCGGAGGTATGGATCGGCCTTTACGCGTCCGGTGGAATCAGCTGTCTGTGTGAGTTGACCTCGGTTGACCTGGGGTCAAATGTGAAAGGGCAGCGAATCTCGTAGCCTGGAAATGAGTTGATACCAAAGGTTGGCTGGAATCTTACCACATGGTAACCCAGCCGGGCGGGTCGCTCCATTTCGTGCGTTGGGGAATTATTGCAGTTTTTGTTAAAAAATAAAAAATAAAACGAGCATATCCTACACTACCACTGATTTCATTAGCTGATTTCTGTACATCGCTGAAATGGGCAGGCTGATTTGTTATTTGTATCAGCTGGGCCTTAATCCCGTCGGTGATGCCTTTGAGAACGATCAGCCTTCAGATTTGGATAACAAAATAGGTTACTTTTGAGCACGACATCAAAACCTTTCTTTTATGTTTCCCGTTTTCGCTAAACTCTTGTTTACAATTCATTAAGTGTTAACTTACTTTTAGTAGCCGTGAAAAAGCCGTGACTGTTTGACATGCTTGAATGAACTCGGGATCTTTGACAAGGCAATAAACAAGATAATTACTTTTTAATTTATGTCTAGAGTGCACTGCGTTGGTCACTGTTACTGAGATTGGATGCGTTTTAATTTTTACCAGATTTTCCCTTTTTATTATATTGCGGTGGTCTTTTATTTGAGGCATCGCTGTAGTGATATCTCCTGCTCCTCTAAGATGCATATGGTACAGCTGTCAAAAGTATAGGATATCAATTTATAGTTTGTATTTTTCTCTTTGCAGTTATAATGGCCCCATTTGTCTTTCGACGACTTTGTTCACTACTTTTCTGTATGTTGGCATTAAGATGTCATGTCAGCAATGGGTTATTTGAATGGTTAAAGCCAGCACAGGCTCCTCCTGCAGCAACTCTCCCAGCTATCGGACCAACTGCAAAAGACTCCATTCCGTTTGAAATGACTATTGCAGATGAGAAATTCTTGGCGGAAGCAAGGCAGATGGAACTCAGCCCCTTGGGTAGCTGCCATTATAAGGTAAAACAAAATGTTAAGTGTTTCGCACTACTTGCAATGCTGAGTTAACATAACAACCCGAGCTAGGAGCAAGCTTTAGATGGCCAGTGTATCAGTTAAATTGTCATGCAGGTCTTTGAATCTTTGATGTCCATTTATTTTTCAATTAAAAACGGATCCTTCCTATCCTTTGAAGGTGGTTGCTCAGTTGAAGTCCACCTGTGAAAGTCTATCAGAAGAGCAGCTTGCCAAGCTTGGAGTGATGCTGTTCAACTGCCAAGCCCAGGTGGAGGGCCGCCCAACCTACCCCTGCTCAGAGGAAATGGTATATACTCTGTTTCAGATACCTAAACGACAGGAAAGATGCACCAAACCATAAATCAAAAAGTACATGGTGTATACAAGATGTGTGTTATTTGAGACATTATTGGGAGTTTTGTTTTATAACTTGCATTGGACTTTACGTTCAATTTGTGAAAATGTTAAAATTGTCTCTAAAAGAAAAATACTTTAATACAAGTAGTTAAATATCTCGTTCTTATTTGCAGTCAATTAAGGAGTGTACAGCGGAAATGGACTCTGATACATGGAACGCGTACCACATAGTCAGCAACCGAGTGCGCTCTGTGTGCTACGGCACGCGCCAACTGCACTTTCGGCGAAAGGCGGAGATGACCGTGAATGCTCTCATCTCCACAGCCAGCAGCCAACTAGATGCCATGAATGAGCTAAAGGTGACTGTTCTCGCCTTTTACAATTTTAGAGAATTTATGTCAAGCTGACCTTCGAGTTTCATGTGGACGCTGTTTGCAGGAAGGCCAATGTAGTGGGAATTTGCGTCTAGGACAGATGAGACTTCTAATGCAAAAAATAGCACAATAGTTTAGAAAATTAACCAGTCTCCTCTCTAGCAGAATACAGTTTTACACAGACTTTTAATAGTTTCACCCCCTCCCCGCAATGCATCTGTGAGGGAAATGTTTGCATACAGTAGTTTTTCTCATATAGATATTGGGGACCATCTTTTTACTAGTAATGGTCCTCTGATCATCCTTTCTCCACTGGTATGAGTAATTTACCCTGGATTATATATAAACGGATTAAAGGTTTTTGTCAAAGTTTAGCAAAATTGCTGGCATGACCTTGAATGACCTTCCTAATTTCTACAAGATCAGGACTTTGAAGAAGGTCCGGCCAATACTGGCTGATCCTAGTAAATCCCTTTTTAAAAGGAGTTTCTTTCAAGTTGCTGCAAATACAATCTGCCACGCTGTAGTACCAATATACTTAAACACAATTGTATTCCTGCTGAATTTGGCCTTCTAAATAACTCTCAATTTGTCCTAAAACAAATTGCCCCTCAGATATTAGATATCCTTGATACTTGATCATTAAGATGAGTTAATGGTCTTAACTGTGCCGATCCCTTCTTGGTTCTAGGATGGCCAAGTTGAGCTCAAGGAGTTGACTGTGGCTTCATTGGATAAACTGATGCAGGGCCACAAAGCTTTGCAGGCCCAGCAGGGAGTACTCTGGGAGGGTCAGGGGCAACTGGAGCGCTCCCTTGACGTCAACCTTGAGCACCTTGGCAAGGAGAAGGCTCTTATAGCCTCTGGACAACAGCTGGTAGCTCAGCTCATTCAGGGCATTACACACAGAATGGGTAAGAACACCAGAAGCGCCATACATTGTAAATGTGACAAAGTTTAGAGCGATGCAAGCAAATGCATCAAAGCAATACCACCAACAGACGGACATTTAAAGAAATATACAGAATGTTGTCAGAACGTACATGTGTTAAACTGCAGACTGCCATAGTTTGTGTTGGTAACGTGTGAAGTGATCTAAATGAACGTCATGCTGCATTAGTTCATTATGAGTTTAAGAATTTTAATTAATATGGACCGTATGTAATATGGACGCGAGTTGCAAAAGCCCTGCCCACAGCTGTCTCTTTCCTTAGAGAATGTGAGTGAGCAGTTGAAGGGTCAAGGGTCTGAGGTGCAGGAAAACCACAAGGCCATTATTGAAGACCTTGCACACGTTCGAGACAAAGCACAGGATATCTATCATAAAATCGGTAAACATAACCTGAATAATTAAATGTAAATAAACCAGATGTTTACTTTGGTTTTGTTTTTTGTATAATTTATCTTTTCTTCTCTGTACTTCAGACAGTAGTATGGTGGAGTTTGTTCAATACCAGGACACGACAGCGCAGTACTACACAGACCTGATGCGCAAGCTGGAGCGGATGAACGGCACGCTTGGGTTCATGCTGCATTATCTAGATGGCATGCAGAACCGCATAGAAGGCCGTCTCCACATGATCCAGGGATACCTAGGCTGGGCAGGTACAAAAATGAGTGGCTCCAAGCAGGCGGTGCGTGTTTTGAGATAAGACACTTTTCATAATAGGGAAAACATGGGTCTGTTTCAGTGTAGACACAACTAGTTGGGTAAATATTGACCATGCTGGTGCTGCGACAGATATCAATGAAACCGGTCTAGTCTTAGAACTGCTTGAACAGCAAGTTAGTTTACCCAACTCGACGAGCTGTGAAGGGTCCATTGTTCCACAATAATACAAGCTTTCTTTCTCCCGGTTTCCACTTATATACAGGTCTAAGCCTGGCTGCCATGTGCACATGTGTGCTACACGGTGGCTATGTAGTAATGGGTGCCATACTGTTGACCTTCCTGCGTAGTCCGTTTTTCTCCCGGGTGACGCTGCTGTTCACGGTCTCCCTCAACGCTGTAGCGGAGGTCAACCAGCAACCGGCGCTGGATTTCACTGGCCTAAGCCTGCTGATTCTCGTGCTGACACTTGGTAGGGCTGGGAGAGAGCTAACGTGGCGATGGAGTTGTGCTTATAATGAGCTCATTGTCACTAACCGTTGTGTATGGGTGTATGCACAGGTCATTTGTTAGTCAATCAGTTGTTGCTGACATGCTCCAAGATGAGGGATAAGACGTCCTGTCTGTCACTTCCGCCTTGTGAAATCGTGGAGCCGGTGAACCAGCGTGTGTCATTTGAGTACCACTCTACACCACTGAGGTGAGCTGGCACTGGGTTGAGTTCCACAACAGAATTTAAAGAAGAAACTCAAGGAACCACACCAGTGTCACTAATGTATAACAACTAGTCAAGATTTTCTATTATATTGTAGAAATACAGGGATAGAAAATTGCACATCTTATCTTGATAATGCCTGCTTCCATTTCCCCACTCAAGAAGTGAATGTGATCACTTGATGGAACAAGACCCTTTGGATTTTTTTATTCACGGTATGGACCGGTGTATATCCTTTTTTATTATATTAAATGTTAGCTATTCGGGGAGGGGGGGGGAATAACTGCATTGACTGTAAATCTGCATTCACAGGTGATCCATGTCCGTCAGTTGACGGGTCTCCCAACCAGGAGCCCTTGTACCTCGAGGAAAGAGTTGTGTCAGTTAAGGGTACACCGACTCAATCCACCCCGAAGGTAATGAGGGTGTCCAGGCTCTCAATGGTGAGAATAACGAGATCTAGATTTCGTTTTATTAGACGTGACCTTTCCCAATGACTTGCGTTTTTCAACATTTTTTTTTTACTGTTAGCCCGAAATTGGGTGATGTTTCAAGGGATAACATTCAATTATTCGATTTTACTTATTTCTTATGACGCAGCTCAGCCGTTATCTACTTCTAAATTAAATCGTTTTTTTTTTTTTTTAAATCAAATGAAAAAAGACGTCAGAAATGTTTATTAATCAACTTTGGTTTTATTTCACAGGATGTAAACAAGGTCGTTCCTCTAAGAAACCTAGGCCATGTTTTTGATAGTGTGAGTGATACACGTAATTCTAGTTCCAACACCTCACTAGCAGGCAACAGGTATGTGTTATTTTCTTCAAACATTTGGACCTACATTTGTTCGAAATGTAATGGCAATGATCACACTTTCATTCGGTCCTTTTTTCTGCCTTCCACTTCCCTTTGTTATGTCCAATGGTAGCACTTTATCACGGCGCCAGTTGTGCAATGGCATCACTAAGACGGGCAAGGCTTGTAAGAGGAGCGCCACCCGGGGACATGAATACTGCAACGTACATGAAGGAGGCTACACTTATGTCAACCCCTGAAAAGCCTTCCTTGGACTTATTTTTTTAAATGTTTGTTTTTGTTGTTAACTGGAGAGAGGCATCTTTAAAGCATTGTCTTTTTATATTTCACAAGTTTATTTGAATAAATTATTTTTACTTTTGTATTAGTCTTCCGGTAATTCTTTGTCACTCATTCCTCTAAACGTAAAAGCACATAACGATGAACACTGTTTCAAACTCATTTAAGATCTTTTGATGTATGTATGTGCTTTGATTGCCAGAATATTTTACATCTTTATGCAATGAGCTGGACCATTTAAAGAAGCAGTCTAGTTTATTTTGTTGCATCAATGTTAGGAGGAAGACAAATGCCAAGTTTGAATTGTTTACACCCATTATAAAAAGATTATAAAAGTTCCCATAGCAAAACTTAACCTATAGCCCACCACATGTCTTTTAATGTCCTTATCAACTGAAACCCTTCCATCTCAGCGTTTCACTTGCGTGCGTTGTCGTAGTTGGCCACAAACCAATCACAGGTTTCCTTCAAAGCTGTAAAATAAAAAATAGTTAAATCTTTTGGAAAAACTCACTTCCTGCAATGCTACATAGTCTTTCAACAAACAAGCACAGAAAAAACAGCAGTACCTTTTTCAAACGGCGTAAAGGCAAAGTTTGGGAGGTAACGCATCAACTTTGCATTACTGGCGGTCTTTTTGAACTGACCATCTGATTTATCTGTGTCATACTGGTGGGCAACGATTAAGGAAAGCAAACCATTTGTCAGCATTTTGAGAAACATCTTAAAGTGTGACGTCATTCATTGCTTTTTCATCAGGGAAGTCGATGTGTTTGGATTTTTCCTCATAGCTTAAACAATTGTCACTACTTTGAACCGGATGAAAAGGATACAACCACTTCTTCTTTGAAGTCTAGTGCTCGCACCACTGCCTCGGCTGCTTCTTTGATGGACACCTCTTCTTCCTCTCCAACTGTGACCAATGAGAAGGGAACTAGATAGTTTGGCTCGCTCACAAGGAAAAAAATATGTGTTGGCTGCTGACCACAGAACTCACCAGAGAGTATGATGGGCTCAACCTCATTATAGTCCCTCACCACCCACAGGACCAGACGGGCCAGGTCCAAAGAGTAGATGAATTGCCTTCTAGGCGTGCCAGAACCCCATACTACCAAGGGCTTCCCCTCCTCTGGCAGACCAAGGAGCCAAGCACAAACACACGCACAGGAGGGAAAAATACAATTTAAAAAAGTACTCCCATCTCTGCACCCAATTCTTGCTTAGCTACGAAAAGTCTTACTTTGAGCCCTGTAGGCTTTGTGTATTAAGCCAGGAAGCACGTGTCCATCCTCAATGTTAAAGTTGTCATGAGGACCAAACACATTGGTAGGAATCACAGATGTGTAGCTACGCCCATACTGCTCAAAATAAGCCCTGTAAAAAATAAAACGACACTTGACATGCATAGGTACATATCCCATTCAATGATATGTACCAAATAAACAACGGATTACATACCTATTATGCACATCTATCATTCTTTTTGCATAGGAGTAGCCAAAGTTAGATGCGTGTGGTGGACCATTATGAATCTGGAATTTAAAGAAGCATCAGAATTAGTCTCAGTTTTGTTTTCCAAACCATGATATAGCATGTTAGAGAACAGGTGCTGAGAAATACACAAAATAAAAATATTTAGTTTCTCAACAAACACACTTTTGTGATACAATAGTATTGGAGCAGCACATATCTGTTGGTGTATTTATCTGCATTCAAACTTATTATTGACTCATATGAACTTAAAGTGACTATATGTAACCGAATTGCGAACACATGGGGAGAAAAAAGCTCTCCAAGGTTGAAAAAACTAAAATCTCAGTGGTGAACCGGTACTATCATAAAATCAGATTCTAAATGGCAGATTATGAGACAATTGCTGAGGTTGCAATACCTCATATGAATCAATCTTACACATTGTCAATTTAACTAAGGTGGCAAATATTGTATGAAATATCCCATATCAAGGTTTTTTAGGGTTATTAATTGCATTTGGGGGTACTATGCCTTTATGTTAAAAATACACATTATTTTCACTGTTCATTTCTGCAAAACCAATTTCAGCATCTTTCAAAAACATACTGTTTTGTATCATGTCGCTTTAAGGCCCCCCTCTCTAGTAGCCCAGTCTGCCGTGATTGGTCACGGCAGATTGTGTATAAATATTGAACTAACGACGGCTCTGAATCTACAGTATCAGAATGCCTCATGGGATTCAACGCTTTGCACGCGTGTCGGTAAATTCCCACCGAGAGGTTGTAAACATTGCGGGCAGTGTTGGGGGTCGTAACGCGTTACAATAACGATATTACTTTTTTGGGTAACGAAGTAAAGTAACGCATTACATTTAAAATATCGGTAACTACACTACTTTACTAGACTATAGTAACGCTCTTTCCTGCGTTACCCAAGCCATGGTTGCCTGCGTGTAAAGTCCTGGGCCTCGTTTCCAGATAACGATGGATCTTCACTCGTATGATCATTCTCACGATGGATCTTGCGAACCATTGTGAATTACTTTGGAACGTTTCCCGAAACTCCTCTTAACATGGACGCGCGTTCACTGCACTCACGACGGTCGTAGGATTGTAACTGTCCACTGACACGGTGCTGAAACGGGCTATGTAGGAGAGGGAGACGCAGGAATGTCGCAGGAAAATGGGGTAAAAAAAAAGATCTCCCAATTACGGCCAACAGCAGAGTAGCCTACGAAAAGAATAGACTGCAATAAAATGAATGCTAAAGATATTAAAACACAATTGATTAGGCCTAGGCCGACATATGCTATATCACTCCTAATCCTGAACGCACTTTGCATACATTTTTTGTGTATTATTGGATGTGTTTTAATAAAATGCATCCAATACACGGAATGTCCGCTGGTGACGCCACTGAGGCTACAGTAGGCTAACGATGCTCTTAGCATCCTACGAGTATCCCTGGAGTCCTCGTTAGCTATGAGCATTTTCACTACGTTCGTTACCAACGATGCTTTCGGGAAACGGTGTGAAAACTGTACGATGCTCGTACGACGCACTTCACGATCCACTTAGGCTAACGATGCTTTCGGGAAACGGGGCCCTGATCTGTTGTGGATGCGTGTTGCCTGTGTTTTTGCAGCGCCTGTTCGCCTCGGCACGTTGCCAAAGCGATCGATTTGAGTGACGTAGCTGCTTGTGCGAAGGAGGGTTCAAGTGTTGGAGCACAGAAGCAGGTGACACAGATAGACAGGCTGGTTGCAGGCTTCATTGTAGAAGACATGCTTCCCCTGTCGACTGTTGAATCACCCAGATTTAGAAAAATAGTAGATGAAATACCCGCGACTCGCAAGCCAACATCCGACAGGAAAACATTTTCCCATAACCTGATCAAGTGTTATACTGACATGGAATCGAAGCTCAAAATAATTGTGTCCGCCAACAACAAGTTACTTTGCATTCCTAAGTAACTAACTAAGTAACTTTTTTTCTCAAGTTTTAAAGTAATGCTGTATATCCAGTGCACCGTCATCCCTAAATTAGGAATGACGGTGCACTGGATAGACAGCATTGCTTTAAAACTTGATAAGGCTGCTCTTGCCTGCAAGAGGGTGAGAGGAAAACCCACTAACGATGTCATAGCTTGCGAAATAGATCAGGTTCATTCAGCCCTTGGACCACATAAAGTAACAGCATGTGTCACCGCCGCTTAAGTGCATTTCTGTTTTAATTGTTTGGGATAAAGTGACCATTGATATTTTTCATTGACCACTTAATTTTGTCCTCATGTTTCCCAAAGCCTGTGTTTTGAAACTTGTGTGTTGCTACTGATTGACCTCACCGTAGCCTACTTTATCTTGTTGTTTGTAGATTTTCTTTTCTTTGTGCAGACAGGGATATTGTTATATCATATGGGTTATATATAGATTTATAGAATAAGCACTAAGTGATGATAGGGCTATGATGTTTGTCTATGTATCTACAGTAAATTAAGAAACGGGAAAGTAAAGTAATAAGTAGTGAAGTTACTTTTCAAGTGCAGTAACTAGTTAAGTAATCACATTACAATTCACAGAAGTAACTAGTAATAAGTGACTAATTACTTTTTTTGAGTAACTACCCCAACACTGATTGCGGGTAGCCGGGAGGCACGACTTCTGCCCTGCACAGTCTGACGTCACACTATTACGGAAGTAAAGTTTGAGCGCAAACAAGCTGTTTCAAACACTTGGGGGGACATTCTCGGTGGGCTCAAATACTCCCCCTGGCTTGGACATCGATTTTTCTAATTTAGCATACGTAAAACATGCATACATTACATACATCATATAACAATCTCAAGCAATGGGAAAAAGTCAAAAAAGCATGATAGCACCCCTTTTAAAGTGTTGTGCTACAAAAATACCCAAATCGTAATGTAGATTCAGGTCAAGACACTTTGGAAGACACACTGGAAGACCATAACCATCACTTCTCACCATTGTTTCGTCGATAGGATAGGTGGTCTTGTCTGGAAATATGCATGTAGAAAGGCAGGAAACCACTTTTACTGCATCCACTTCGTGTGCTGCCTGCAGCACATTGTCATTGATGTAGATGTTGTTCCTCTGTTGAACGCACACGCACAATACAAAAGCACAATATAAAATACTCAGCATGATCAATGCAATCCCTATAAAAAATTTTTTGCCAGTGCTGTGGTTGCCTCTTACCCAGAAGTCCAAATTCACCCTCATGTTCTTAAAGAGACCGCCCACCATTGCGGCCAAATGAATGACATGTGTGGGCTTATGCTTTTGGAATACGGCTTGCGTTTCCTCCTTGTTCCTGAAGAAAGACCAGGGTAAAAGGAAAGTCGTTTTTTAATGTTTGTGTGTAAGCATGGTAGTACAACTAGCTTCCATAACGTAAAAGCAGCAAGCCAGGTAGAAGCAAATGTGAACATACATTAGGTCGGCATCTTTGGAGGAGAGAAAAATCCACTCTTCCCCATCCTTTCCTCCCCCCTCTTCGTTGATCACATGTTGTATGGCTCTTCCCACCAAGCCAGAACCGCCTGTCACCAGTACCCTCTTTTGAGCTGTGTGGCACACTGCCATCTATCAACTGATCACAATTAGAACAAACAAGTGGTGTCTTCTACATTTTTCCTTTAAAGCAGGGAACGATAGACAAGTCCTGATTTATCAGATATGGGTAATGTTGATTAACGCATACTGGGCTCCCAACGTTTACGCGAATCAATGAATCCCATGAGGCATTCTGATACTGTAGATTCAGAGCCGTCGTTAGTTCAATATTTATACACAAGCCAATTAGCCAAACTATAACGCAATTCAAAGGGAAACGTCACGTTTCAAAATGTACCAAATGAATCCAGTTGTTGAGAAGTTTATAGCTCTGCAACAGTAAAAAAGCAAGTACATGAGCAGCCAAGATCCGGTGTGGGAGTAACCGGAGCCATTTAGAGAGGGGTAATGTATTTGGGTTTAACGCAGATGGGCTGTATCAAATACAGATTAAAACTGACCTTTGCTACAATTGATTAATTATGAAAACTCCTTAAGAATAATCAATTAGTTTTTGGTTTACTATAACAGTAAACCAAATGTGGTGCAATGATGCTCCCCTTCCAACGGATAGTTATGTTATTATTCTTAACGGGCTTCTCTTCCTATAAACTCGGCTGCGCAGTAATCGGTCCCGATCATTCTGAAATAATACGGTACATTCAAATTAAATTGTTGTTTCTTACCATGCAGGAGTAGTTCAGAGGTAGAGAAACGGCTGTTTCCCAAAGTGAAGGCTGCAACCTTGCTAGAACACTTCCTTGCTAGTCTCGTCCTATGGAGAGATGAGGCTAGACTAGCGTGCTGGCTAGAGTGCTGCCCAAGCCCCCGGGTACAGTGCATACTTCCGCAATCCAACAGTGCTCAGCGGCCAAGCCTGGTATTGCAGCTGTTTAAGCGGGCTGTGAACGTGTCCCCTCGATTCATAGGGCCCAGTAATATATATCTCCGTTCACGCCAATAAAAGTGGATAACAGGAATGTGTCTCCACAAAACATGTCTGGATAAGGATATCAATCAAAGGCTCATAATTATCTTTATGCAATGTACTAAAAAAAAAAAATAGTTTTCTCTTTTCAAAACGCCACCTCACGCGTTTTATTAGACGTTTTATGTTATTATTTTTTGCTGGAGAAGGAGGGGTGGGCAGCTGAAAGGAGTCGTAGTGAAACAAACGTTGTTTCGGTCCGGCATTCGAGAGGACCAAGTGCACGGCTCCGTTAAGAGCAAGGTACGTTTTATTACTCTGTTTTCTGCCCTGTGCTCCTCATAATAAAAGTTGTTCCGTTTGATAATGTCGACAAAAATATTACTGTATTATAAACACCACCACCCACAGTCAAGACTGACACGGCTTCAAATAACAATAATAGTATTCATAATCATTTGAAAATGAGAACTTATGAAGTTATGATGACTTCAGTGCAGTTGATGTTTAGCCACAGTTAATACATGCAGACCAGACCTGCGATCGCGGGCTGCTGATTTCCTCACAGCCTGAGAGCTATGAGGAATACAAGTGATCACAACACATTTCTGACAGCTGAAAATTGCGCATTTGTTGACCTTTATCCATTTAAAGTAAACAAATTATTTTTTCTTGTTGAAAGATATTTTATATTGTTTTCATATTATTATTTACTGATGGTGTTTACAGAATGCGAGTGCGTGTTATATTGAAAGCGAGGCTGGGTGTGCCTATGAATATAGGCTACAGTGAGTTTTTTAAGGTGCTGTACAAGCAAATCATATTGTCTACTATGTACAGTGACAGGGAGTGTAAAGTAACCTACTTCATTCAATATCGAATAGGCTACTGTAGCCTACACTATGTACAAATGGTTTTGCTCATGGCAGTGTTGACAGTCATTTTAACGTGTCAGCAGGCAAGCTTCACTCATTCCAGGATGCATTATGCGTTGTCCTATAGCCTACTTGGAACATGTTTTGGAATGGATCTATAGTAGCGTATAGAAATTTGCTCATAACAGGCCAGTTGGAATACAAAGCAAACTCTTTGTATTCCAGCTGTTTTTTTTGTGATGTTTTATGATGTTTCAATGTTGCGTTGGTAATGTGTTAGACAGCTTAGATGTTCTTAGATGTTTTGTTAACCTGATTCCTATCCCACTCTGTTTAAGTAAAAGTGTGCTACTGCTGCAAAATCTCTTTTCTTTTGTTTTTTTCTTTTCTTTAATGTGTTTGGAAATGACTTTTAATGATGTTAACTAGATCTCATAACTGGCCTAAACACATAGAAATTTGTATATACCGTTTGACTATAAGTCCTCTATAAGAATCTCTATTCATGTAGTCAGTCAATGATCAAACTAGTAGCATGAATATGAATTACAGTCCAAGCGGGTTAGGCAAGGCAAGGCAATTTTATTTTTATAGCCCGTTTTTACAAACAGTTTGTCTCAAAGGGCTTTACATAGCATGAGCATCATAACAACATCCTCTTCCCTTAAACCCTCACATCGACTGAGTAAAAACTCCCAGGAAAACCAAGGGAAAAAATTGCAGTTGGTTCAGAATGGGGGTGGAGCTGTGGAGAATATATGGAAACACAGAGAGACTGCGAGACGCCAAGGCCAAACTACAAGGTGTGAAAGGTGAGGGGGGGGGGGGGGGGGGGGGGTCTGCCTCTCTGACCCATGGGGAGAGCTGGTTCCACAGTAAAGGAGCCCAGTAACTGAATGCTCTACTTCCCAGTCTGTTTTTAGAGATACTGGGAGTCACTAACAGACCTGCATTCTGGGAGCCTATAAAAATCTTTGATAAGTCATAATAAAAATAATGACTCATTATTGTGCATTTAAAGATGTATATTATTACATTGCAGCATTATTTGGGGATGACAATACAAGACTTCCATGAATGTGCATTTGAAGGAGAGTTTGCTTTGTATTCCAGCTGGCAAATTTCTATAGGCTACTATAGATCCATTTCAAAACACGTTCCAAGTAGGCTATAGGACAAAGCATAATACATCCTGGAATGAGTGAAGCTTGCCTGCTGACATGTTAAAATGACTGCCACAACTGCCATGAGCAAAGAGCAAAACCATTTGTACATAGTGTAGGCTACAGTAGCCTATTCAATATTGAATGAAGTAGGTTACTGTACACTCTTTGTCACTGTACAGAGTAGTCAATATGATTTGCTTGTACAGCACCTTAAAAAACTCACTGTAGCCTATATTCATAGGCACACCCAGCCTCGCTTTCAATATAACACACACTCGCATTCTGTAATCACTGTCAGTAAATAATAATATGAAAACAATATAAAATGTCTTCCAGCAAGAAAAAAATATCTGTTTACTGTAAATGGATAAAGGTCAACAGATGCGCAATGCAGGGCTCTCCATTTTTGAACTGAGTTCAGAGTGAGATTTTGTCGGCGGGGGGGATATATTAATAAGTGACTGCATACAAATTTGTCCACAGACATGGTGACTAATGTATGATAGTAGGCATTATTGGCCCTTAACACTAATATTCAGAAACAACACTGCCTCAAAAGGATATTGGCCTAAGCAACACCAGTAGAGGCATATACTTTTCCCTGAACTTTTAAACGTTGCAAACGTGCAAAACATACATCATATTTATGTGGCATTCAGTCCAATGCTTAAAAATATATCTGTGGCATTCAGTAGGCCAATGCTGTGGTAAAGTGTGCAAAGTATGAGTATGAATATTTGATGGAGTATGAGTAAGTGTTTCTTTCTGTTACATAGATAGAACTTTATCAATCCCCTGCAGGAGAATGGAGAAATGTGTTAATGTTTGTCCCTATAAAACAAAAATGGTAAAAAAATAATACAAAACATGACGGTAACTCTAAAGTCAAACCGTCCAATCTGAAGGCTTTACTTAACCACTCCCCCTACTCACTTCCACCAATGCAAAGCGAACAGAACTGAGTAGGGGAGGACCGCGGTCCGTGTACTTTGCGGCCAATGGATTTTCGTTTTGAAATGAGAAAACCAAAATCGGGAAACGAGCTGTATCCCGAATACCATATAGAGATAGGAAAACAAAAATCCGAAAATGACCCATTTTCCGAATTTTGTTTTGATAATAGAAAACGGAAAACGGTAAAACGACCAGTTATCTGATTTTCTTTGATGTGCTTAAACATGGACATCGGGAATTAAAATACTGCGTGGAAATCTTCTTTCTCAATTTTGCAAAGATTTTGTGTTGTGACCCGGAAGTTGCTCTCACAAGCTTAACCGTTACATCTAATTAAGCATGGAATGGAAATGGAGAGCTTCATATTGTTTCGCGGACCCAAACGGCTGACTATGAAGCAAGAGGACATGTCTGCAGACAAAATTTGCAGGATTTTTCAGGTGATGTTACTTTTCAACTTATAATTGACACTTTTATCCATTGCAAAAAAAATGCTCACACAGTTCACAGCGCCTTAGCTTGGTGGCATGTCATTCTATGACAGGTAGAATGAGTTAATGTTAGCATAGCCGCGGCTATTTTTTGAGCGCAGAATAGTTTTTTGACTTCCCACATGCAATTTTACAAACGGTAACATTAACATTTTGATTTTAACATTAACTCATTTGTTGGAGAGACTAGTGATGTACTAGTAGTGGTAATAATACTAGTTGACATGACATAACTGTTTAGGGATGTTCTCTCAACTAGATTGATTAGTTAGCATAGTACGCTAAATATCTAACTGCCAGGGCTCGCAAATATCTAGCCACTCCTTCATCCACGATGCCGTGTGAAAGACGTTGTTGTCAATTGTCAGTCACAGGACACATGGTGCTAAAGAAGCCGTCAGCTTTACTGTCAGTGAATGTGAACAAGGTAGTTTGCCACACCAGCTGGCGAAAGGAAGACTAGATTGTGTCATGGTGTGGTCAATGGTTGTTTGACAATAAAGAGACATTTTCAACCATCCACTAAAACAATGGCTAAGAAGCCCAAATCATTTCTGTTTGATTTGAAAAGATAAGAAACATTTGTATTCAACCAAACAATAGCTAAAAAGCCCGAATTCTTTTTGGGATGATGATATATTAATGTTCCATATGGAAAAGCAAAGAGAACTGCTAAAGACTTGGCGCTCTGAGATTCTTCTGAACAAACTTCTGAAGAGTGCGTTACAAATAAAATTAATTATTATTATAATTATTATTAAAGAACTGCTGAGTTGCAGCACCATTGTTTTAGTTTTTCATTAATGAAAAAAGAAAACATGTTAAATGTATATATCCGTCTTTTGTCAAGATTAATATACAGAGAAAATCGGTAATATGTGATAAATCATTTTTAATCCACAGATTAATCCACACTTTTTTTTTTAATCATTTCACAGCCCTAATATATATATGAATTGTTTTAAGTATGTTGACCTGTGATGTATATTTGTTATGGAAACATGGGATTAGCATTAGTATTTGTACTATTTAATTACAATGTTTTTTAATCCTTTATGGTATTTTTCATTCAATTCTATTAAACAGGTCAGTTGCAGCAGTCTTTATATCACGGACGACTCCAACACGGCAATATTTCCAGAGCCAGCAGGCCATTTTTCAATAATTAATCTAACTAATCGCAGTCATTATGAGGTCCACGGCGATGCAGAGCACCTTCCACCCGCTGCTGGTGCTCCTGCTTTTGGGTTCATGCGCCGACCCTCACCGGCTTCTGCTTCTGCCACATCTTTTTCTGCGTCTGGTTTTTCCACTGAAACACCACCACCACCACCACGAGCTGGAACTCCACGAGCTAGTGGAGCTAGCTTGTTCCAGGGAAGATCATTCCAAAGGTTACTTGTTAAATATGTAACTGATCTCTGCTGCTAAAATCTCGTCCTATAATATATAAATATCATTTTAGGCCCATAGGTGTGATTTTAAGACAGTCTGATTTATCCCCAGGTCAATCCATCTGGCAGAAATTGTTAATGAGAAACTCAGTCCTTCCAGGACAGTAGTTGTGCGCTTTTGGAAGGAGTCATTGATTGCAAAAAACAAATTTACCTTGTCACAGTTGATTAACGACAGTTCAGTGGGTAAAATGTACATACAAGGAACCCTTAAAGTCCATTGACACTTCTTTCATATGCAAATCTCACAATTAAAAACCGGTAGGTATGTAAAGCAGGATTTACTAAGAAGATGTAGCTGAAAAGGTGCTCTTCTGACCTTTTGTTCATTACAACCGCAAGCTGTAGTATTATGTTGTTGCTAACGTATCCTCCCTGTTTCTATTATCGGTAGATGTGATGGTTTAGTTTATTGGCAATGTGGCTAACGTTATTTCATGTCCCTGACTGTGTTTCATTCAAATAAATAACACGTGTTTCTTTACAGCCCAACCAATGTTACATACCCTATTCGGAGACCGTAAGGAACCGTGTGAAATACCCCCAAAAAGTCAATGACCCCTTTTAAAAACAGAAGTGAAGTTAATGTTTTCTGACTTCTTAGGTTCCCAGTTCTGGAAACAGAACTCAAGAAAAATATATGCTGTGCCCGAAAGTGACTTTGTGGAGTTTCAGAATGGGAGAAGAGCTAAAACAAGGTAATACAACATTTGATCTGTAGGCAAATTCATATATGAACTAAAACTTCCTGAAGGAAATACCAGTGTAATGCAAAAGTTAAGAAAGGAAAAAGAAAAGAAAGTAGAGTGGAAGAATAATTATTATTTGAACTTAATTTGGTCTGCTTTTTTGAGTGATGATCATGAATGAAGTCATTATGATTCAATTATATGACAACAACGTCTCATAGGTTGACGTTTTTACAGAGTAAAATAAAGATTTATAAAATATTCAGAAAGATATTCAAACATTTGTTCATATGCGCCATTTGAAAAAAATCTTTAATCCTTTCTTTTCTGTTCATACATTTAAGTCGGAGGGATGGAGATTCAAGCCTGCAGGAGGTCCTTGGACGTGTTGACCAGCTGAAGCAAGCCGCCGGGAGTCTCCAAGAGGTCACTAATTCAATCAACCAGCCGTCTCAGCTGGCCAAGTCTCAAAAGGAGGAGATCATGGCAAATGTCGGTTTGCAGCCCTTAAAGGAAGCCTTTGCATGTCTTGTGTGTAAAGGTACGTGTAAGATATGTAACAGTAGGTCATTCTACAGTACAAAACATAGCCGCCTGCCACCCTCAAGCACTGCGCTGACCAGCTGTCACGGGTGTTCATCGCCATCTTCAACATTCACTCGGCGATAAAACACACTTCTGATTGCTTACAGTTAATTTCCTTCTACATTGCAACTAACAATTAAATGTTATTTTCTGCATCAATTTATAATATATATTTTTTTAACCTTGCAGCTGTAATGGCAGATCCCATGTTCGCCACATGCTGTGAATCGATAATTGGATGTCGTACCTGTGTGGAGCTGTGGTAAGTCACATCAGACCACTGCTTGAAATGCAGGGCAGGAGACTTTGAAAATAAAATACATGAAGTGAAGGGTCTCTCTGCTGCCTTGTCACTTTTCAAGGAGAGAATAATTGAATAGATTTGATTTGATAGATAATTGTTTGTTATGTTTACATTACTGGAACTACCTCAGTTTGTTTGTTGGATGTTATTATGTGTACATGACCAGAAAGATGTTGTTTGTTGTAATGTTTATATTGTGTGCGACCGTTTTAAAAAAAAAAAAAAAAAGAAGAAAAAAAAGACAACCTCCACTTTATCATTGTTGTAATAAAATGTTATTTTTGGTATACTGCTTCTTCATTGACCATTGCAGGTCACTGTGTAACAGGTCGCACATGTCTTGAGGTGATATCAATCGGAGACCTCACTGCATTTTTAAAAGGGCCATAGTTATGGTTAACCACATTTTGGTAGAGGGATAGCAAATCAAAGAGAGAACCAAACTCAGTTTCAGTCCATTGTTGGGCTTCTTCAGAGGGGAAAGGATCACTTCCAAAAATGGATTCTCTTTTCAAGTCTGATCCCATTTCCTGCTGATACAGGTCAGCTGCAACTGCACCGACTGGCAGAAGGTCCTCAGAAAGTTTTGCAGGACACCCTTCTTTAGCCAGTTTGTTTGGTATTCCCCTTCCTGCAAGACAGTAAAGTGAGTAGTGAGATTAAAGGGGTTACACTTGTGGGGAGGTAATCATTTTGCCAATGATGTTTTGACTTGTTATTTTAGTTGTCTTTCACAGCATATTGAAGTTGACAATAATGACTAAGCTTCATTCAGATGGGGGTCATTCCTACAAAATTCACCCAATGTCAATGCCCTCAAATTAAAGATGAATGTCTGTGCTTTGAGCATGTATTCATTTACATTCAACTCCAAACCTGTAGAAGTCATCTAAAATAGCAAGAACATGGTCAACATCCAAAAAACTTGATTCTAACTAATGACATGTTTTACTAATTGAATCTGCCCCTCTACAGTAAGTACTGGATTTGCAGTGTTGCAATTTGAGCTACACATTTGTGAATCTCAGATTGAACTCTACAATAGAACATCAAAATTAATTTACACTGCTTTATTAGCAAATTATGCCTGTAATACAGCCAGTAAAATGAAATTAATCATACCTGGGATCCTGTGTGCATTCCATGCCTGTACGACATTTGTGATGCCAATCCTAGCCAGCTGGCATGTCAGGTTGGACACACAATACCTGGATGTGTTGTCCTCCATGTCCAGTTCCTCCTGGTCCACCAGCTGTACCAGAGCTGTCTTCAAAGGGTAGTTGACTCGAGCATTCACCTCCGACCACATTCTCTCTATCACATGGTTCTGTGCAGGTTATAAGGATAGTGTCAGTCCGCCTGCCCTCATTAGAAATACGCCTCAATGGCAAGAAACCAGGATTAATTTTTAACAACACATTTATTTTACCCTTGTAAAAGGTGTCTGAAGGTAGGGCTGCCTTTGAGTATTGTGTCGATGTTCTGCCAGTTTTTCCTGGATGAATAAAGCCAGATAGAATTCTTTCCCACAGTCAACTCTGACCTGGTCCCATAGTCCATAGGAAAGAACAGCAGGCCTGAAGATAAATCACCGACAAACATAAAATATACATAAACAGCATCAGTCTCTTAGCCATGGCCAGCTAAAGTGACAATTATTTTTTTTTTGTCAAAATTGGAATGATATCAATAATAGTAAAACTGGAAAATGAATTAAGAAACTGGAAGAGGGAAAAAGTTTTTTGTTTTTTCCAAATTAATTATTTCCATATTACAAATCTAGGTTTTAACCTTTTTTAATGTACTTGTTCAAGTCTGGGTCCTCCTAAGGAGACAACTTTGGGTTCCACCTTACAAAGTCTGTGAAGTTAATTTACCGGTACACTTCCTCATAAATCACGATGTTGTTCTTTATTGGCATGGTGGAGTGACCGACCACCTTCTTGCTGAAACCATCGATAGCCATAACATGAGTCACTCCAAACATAACAAGCTTCTCATTCTGATCTACATGCAGCTTGTGACCCATGTATTCTGCATTGTAGGGTATGGGGTTCAGATTCCGGGCACCCTAAAATATAAGAATTACATTATAATAAAAACTCAATAATCTTTCATTCGTATGATTAGAATCTCAACAAGTATGTTCTATTGAAATGTAGAAAACACAATGCTATTTGACCTTACCTGCTGTCTTGCAATGTGGTAGGGTTGATGAATACTTCTCAACACATTGCCCACTCTGCCTTCAGAAGCTTTAACCCCTTTTGCGGATAGATATCCAGTCATCATTTTTCGACCAAAAGACGATCCAGTCTGGGGGGGGGGGGGGGGGGGGGGTTAGGTATGATGTTTAGCATACATAATATATATACATATTATAAAACAATTGGGTTCTATCGAGTTATTAAGCTGTTTCTGATTGGACGAGAGACGTTCCATGAGTTGGAATATCCCAGGACATCCCAACTCGGACTTTCACAGCTAATAATAAATCACTCTGCGATGAAACATTCTAAAGCGCGTTGATGATAACTGTTAGTTCTTGTCATTCCAAACCAAGACGTTGACTGGAACTATTTTTTGTTGCGGAGAAACAATGGTGAAATTAACATTTTTTAAATCAATAACTTTGTGTTGAAATGTTAATTGGTTGAATATAAAATTGTTTTATAAAAGCAATATAGTACTCGTGCGAGTGGGGTAGGTAAGGGATATTGTTACCTGCTGTTACCTACGGCCGAACACCACCCGTGGGAATGTCCCTTTCCTACCCCACTCGCAGCCTACTATATTGCTTAAATATATTTAATTATAAATAATAAATCATCTTAGTTTAAATGTAAATTTTATACTAAATGTTACATTTGATAATAATGTGATTAAGACGTGCATTTTTTAAAAATACAGAAATATTTTCTGTTGATTAACAACCAACGTGTTTATGAATTAAATCCAAAAATTGCATTAGCACCAGTCATGTGAGCGTGTGCATGGGTTGAATTGCGTGCGTCTCACGGAAAGCCCTGCGCAATGTTCAGCTGTCAAAAATGTGTTGTGATCACTTGTATTCCGGATAGCTCTCAGGCTGTGAAGAAATCAGCAGCCCGCGATCGCAGCTCCTTTGATGTGAACGCGCACAGAGCGCATAGTTCAGAGCCGGACAATGATGTCGTAGTAAAGCCCTCAGGTCTACTCAGCATGTATTAACTGGCTAAACATCAACTGCACTGAAGTCATCATAACTTCATAAGTTCTCATTTTCAAATGATTATGAATACTAGTATTGTGATTTGAAGCCGTGTCAGTCTTGACTGTGGGTGGTGTGGTCCTCTGTGTCTGCTAGTGTCTATAATACAGTAATATTTTTGTCGACATTATCAAACGGAAGAACTATTATTATGAAGAGCACAGGTCAACGAAGCACACCAGCCAATAAGAGGACCCGCCCATCGGCGGAAACCAGATATTGAGTGGTAAATTCGTTTCGCTCAGTAAGAACCAAAAAACGAATAAACAAACTGAAATATTGATTTTCGTTTTTTTCACAAAACGTAGAAACGAATAAACAAACTGAAATTTTGATTTTCGTTTTCTTGTCAAAACGAAAAAACGAAAAAACGGCTTGTTTTCTGGTTTCTGCTTGCGTCAATTATTCCCAGAAAACAGAGTAATAAAACGTACCTTGCTCCGTGAGGAGCAAGGTACGTTTTATTAAACCAGAAAACAAGCCGCTTTTTCGTTTTGACAAGAAAACGAAAATCTAAATTTCAGTTTGTTTATTCGTTTTTTGGTTCTTACTGAGCGAAACGAATTTACCACTCAATATCTGGTTTCCGCCGGTGGGCGGGTCCTCTTATTGGCTAGCGTGCTTCATTGCCCTGTGCTCTTCATAATAAAAGTTCTTCCGTTTGATAATGTCGACAAAAATATTACTGTATTATAGACACTAGCAGACACAGAGGACCACACCACCCACAGTCAAGACTGACACGGCTTCAAATAACAATAATAGTATTCATAATCATTTGAAAATGAGAACTTATGAAGTTATGATGACTTCAGTGCAGTTGATGTTTAGCCACAGTTAATACATGCAGAGCAGACCTGCGATCGCTGGCTGCTGATTTCCTCACAGCCTGAGAGCTATGAGGAATACAAGTGATCACAACACATTTCTGACAGCTGGAAATTGCGCATTTGTTGACCTTTATCCATTTAAAGTAAACAAATTATTTTTTCTTGTTGAAAGATATTTTATATTGTTTTCATATTAATATTTACTGATGGTGCTTACAGAATGCGAGTGTGTGTTATATTGAAAGCGAGGCTGGGTCATTCCAGGATGCATAATGCGTTGTCCTATAGCCTACTTGGAACATGTTTTGGAATGGATCTATAGTAGCGTATAGAAATTTGCTCATAACAGGCCAGCTGGAATACAAAGCAAACTCTTTGAATTCCAGCTGTTTTTTTTTATGTTTTATGATGTTTCAATGTTGCGTTGGTAATGTGTTAGACAGCTTAGATGGTCTTAGATGTTTTGTTAACCTGATTCCTATCCCACTCTGTTTAAGTAAAAGTGTGCTACTGCTGCAAAATCTCTTTGCTTTTGTTTTTTTCTTTTCTTTAATGTGTTTGGAAATGACTTTTAATGATGTTAACTAGATCTCATAACTGGCCTAAACACATAAAAATGTGTATACCCTATACCGTTTGACTATAAGACCTCTATAAGAATTTCTATTCATGTAGTCAGTCAATGATCAAACTAGTAGCATGAATATGAATTACAGTCCAAGCGGGTTAGGCAAGGCAAGGCAATTTTATTTTTATAGCCCGTTTTTACAAACAGTTAGTCTCAAAGGGCTTTACATGAGCATCATAACAACATCCTCTTCCCTTAAACCCTCACATCCACTGAGTAAAAACTCCCAGGAAAACCCTTTTAACAGGGGAAAAAATGCAGTTGGTTCAGAGGGATGGAGCTGTGGAGAATATATGGAAACACAGAGAGAATGCGAGATGCCAAGGCCAAACTACAAGGTGCGAAAGGTGAGGGGGGGGGGGCTGTACTTAAATTTAGTTAGAGTGTCTGCCTCTCTGACCCATGGAGAGAGCTGGCTCCACAGTAAGGAGCCCAGTAACTGAATGCTCTACTTCCCAGTCTTTTTAGAGATACTGGGAGTCACTAACAGACCTGCATTCTGGGAGCCAATAAAAATCTTTGATAAGTCATAATAAAAATAATGACTAATTATTGTGCATTTAAATATGTATATTATTACATAGCAGCATTATTTGGGGATGACAATACAAGACTTCTGTGAATGTGCATTTGAAGGAGAGTTTGCTTTGTATTCCAGCTATCAAATTTCTATAGGCTACTATAGATCCATTTCAAAACACGTTCCAAGTAGGCTATAGGACAAAGCATAATACATCCTGGAATGAGTGAAGCTTGCCTGCTGACATGTTAAAATGACTGCCACTGCCATGAGCAAAGAGCAAAACCATTTGTACATAGTGTAGGCTACAGTAGCCTATTCAATATTGAATGAAGTAGGTTACTGTACACTCTTTGTCAATGTACAGAGTAGTCAATATGATTTGCTTGTACAGCACCTTAAAAAACTCACTGTAGCCTATATTCATAGGCACACCCATCCTCGCTTTCAATATAACACACACTCGCATTCTGTAAACACCATCAGTAAATAATAATATGAAAACAATATAAAATATCTTTCAACAAGAAAAAATAATTTGTTTACTTTAAATGGATAAAACAAATGCGCAATTTTCAGCTGTCAGAAATGTGTTGTGATCACTTGTAGGGCCTATTCCTCATAGCTCTCAGGCTGTGAGGAAATCAGCAGCCAGCGATCGCAGGTCTGCTCTGCATGTATTAACTGTGGCTAAACATCAACTGCACTGAAGTCATCATAACTTCATAAATTCTCATTTTCAAATGATTATGAATACTATTATTGTTATTTGAAGCCGTGTCAGTCTTGACTGTGGGTGGTGTGGTCCTCTGTGTCTGCTAGTGTCTATAATACAGTAATATTTTTGTCGACATTATCAAAAGGAAGAACTTTTATTATGAAGAGCACAGGGCAATGAAGCACGCTAGCCAATAAGAGGACCCGCCCACCGGCGGAAACCAGATATTGAGTGGTAAATTCGTTTCGCTCAGTAAGAACCAAAAAACGAATAAACAAACTGAAATTTAGATTTTCGTTTTCTTGTCAAAACGTCAAAACGAAAAAACTGCTTGTTTTCTGGTTTCTGCTTGCGTCAATTATTCCCAGAAATCAAAATTTCAGTTCGTTTATTCGTTTTTTTGGTTCTTACTGAGCGAAACGAATTTACCACTCACTATCTGGTTTCCGCGGTAGGCCGGTCCTCTTATTGGCTAGCGTGCTTCGTTGACCTGTGCTCTTCATAATAAAAGTTCTTCCGTTTGATAATGTCGACAAAAATATTACTGTTTTATAGACACTAGCAGACACACACCACCCAGAGTCAAGACTGACACGGCTTCAAATAACAATAATAGTATTCATAATCATTTGAAAATGAGAACTTATGAAGTTATGATGACTTCAGCGCAGTTGATGTTTAGCCACAGTTAATACATGCAGAGTAGACCTGAGGGCTTTACTACGACATCATTGTCCGGCTTTGAACTCCAATCCAGCTGCAGCCCCGGAGAACAACACCCTGGCGTGACAGAACACCCTGGCGTGACGGAAGTACTGTGGCTGGACGGAAGTTACCTCCGAATATTTTCTATAGACAAATAAACGTATTTATCGCTGGAAGTTACCTCCGATTATTTTCTATAGACAAATAAACGTATTTATCGCTTGAATTAACAAAACAAAGGAATTAAAAAAAAAATTGACACGTTAGTAGCCATTTTTATAGCTTAGAAAAGGTTTTTTAACGTTATTTAGAAAAATACCTAACGATTCTTTGCGTTATTGAACTTATTAGACCAAAAATGTAAATAGTAAAAACAATATTATGACATGTCAGTAACCATTTTTTATAGCTTAGCTTATAGCTTATTTCTTTTTTTATAATAGTAATAGCCTTGTTTTTATACAGGCTAGGTTTTAGTAGCCTATTAGATATTCCCCAGGAGAAACAGACACTTTTCTCGCTCCGGTGGCCAGTTTTGCCTAAATTGTGTTGCTGTAGCATCACATTGGTGATACGGATGACACTAAATCAGCACGGCTTTAACATGAATTTTACTCAATATATTAATTAATAATTAATAATAATAATTATTATGAACAGGTTAACTCTCACTTACTTCCATGAACGAAGTGTAGCAAATTTTTCTAAATGGGCGCAATATTATTATATTATAGTAAATAAACTACGGCAAGACTTTAACATGAATATTACTCAATATATTAAGCATATTGACAGTCACACTTACTTCATGGTTCATCTTCGTTTCTTTTTTAAATAAATCACTTCCGTCACGCCACAGTACTTTCGTCGCGCCTGGGTTGTCACGCCAGGGTGTTGTTTTCCGGGGCTAAATAACGTTAAAAACCTTTTCTAAGCTATAAAAATGGTTAACTAACGTGTCTAAATATTTTTTTTATTTCTGTGTTATGTTAATTCAAGCGATAAATACATTTATTTGTCTATAGAAAATAATCGGAGGTAACTTCCATCCAGCCACAGTACTTCCGTCACGCCAGGGTGTTCTGTCACGCCAGGGTGTTGTTCTCCGGGGCTGCAGCTGGACCCTACTCTTGAGCTTTGCGCTCTGTGCGCGTTCACAAGGCGCTGCGATCGCGGGCTGCTGATTTCCACAGAGTGCTATGAGGAATACAAGTGATCACAACACATTTCTGACAGCTGAAAAATTGCGTAGGCTAATCTGTTGACCTTTTATCCATTTACAGTAAACAAATTATTTTTTCTTGTTGAAAGATATTTTATATGTTTTCATATTATTATTTACTGATGGTGTTTACAGAATGCGAGGTGGGTGTTATATGAAAGTGAGGCTGGGTGTGCCTTTGAATAAAGGCTACAGTGAGTTTTTTAAGGTGCTGTACAAGCAAATCATATAGTCTACTCTGTACAGTGACAAAGAGTGTACAGTAACCTACTTCATTCAATATCGCAAGCAAATCATATAGTCTAACTCTGCTACAGTGACAAAGAGTGTACAGTAACCTACTTCATTCATATCGAGTAGGCTACTGTTGCCTACACTATAAACAAATGGTTTTGCTCTTGCTCATCGCTGTTGTGACAGTCATTTTA
Source organism: Gadus morhua (assembly GCF_902167405.1). Classification (NCBI taxonomy): domain Eukaryota; kingdom Metazoa; phylum Chordata; class Actinopteri; order Gadiformes; family Gadidae; genus Gadus; species Gadus morhua. Next base: position 2,904,724 of record NC_044059.1, read on the forward strand.
AGCAGTCAGCAGGCAAGCTTCAGTCATTCCAGGATGCATTATGCGTTGTCCTATAGCCTACTTGAAACATGTTTTGGAATGGATCTATAGTAGCGTTATAGAAATTTGCTTCATAACAGGCCAGCTGGAATACAAAGCAAACTCTTTGTATTCCAGCAGTTTTTTTTGTGATGTTTTATGATGTTTCAATGTTTGCGTTGGTAATGTGTTAGACAGCTTAGATGTTCTTAGATGTTTTGTTAACCTGATCCTATCCCACTCTGTTTTACCCTGCGTAAAAAGATGCAAAAAGTTGACGCGCGTCGTGATCCCATTCAAAGTGAATGTAGAGACGCGTTGCTGCTTTGCTGCCGCCAGCATTTGCTGCCGAGGAAAACGGGCAGCAAAACTTGATTTGTGGCGCGTCAAAATCTGATTTGCGGCGCGGCATGCCCGTGCCCGCTGCAGGGCACGGGCGAAGGGCGCGTTCACGTATTTTGCGGCGCGTCAAATGCTGCTCGAGTTGAAATATTTCAACTTTTGACGCGCCGAAAAACCTTTGACGCGCCGCAAAACTTGATTTGACGCGCCGCAAAACTCAGGCGTCAACGCGTTCGGGCAGCAAATGCATCTTTTGGTGTGAACGCAGGGTAAGTAAAAGTGTGCTACTGCTGCAAAATCTCTTTGCTTTTGTATGGAAATGACTTTTAATGATGTTAACTAGATCTCATAACTGGCCTAAACGCATACAATTTGTATATACCCTATACCGTTTGACTATAAGACCTCTATAAGAATCTCCTCTGTGCAACTATTCATGTAGTCAGTCAATGATCAAACTAATAGCATGAATATGAATTACAGTCCAAGCGGGTTAGGCAAGGCCAAGGCAATTTTATTTTTATAGCCCGTTTTTTACAAACAGTTTGCCTCAAAGGGCTTTACACAGCATGAGCATCATAACAACATCCTCTTCCCCTAAAACCTCACATCGACTGAGTAAAAACTCACAGGAAAATATTAATTTATGTGATTGCATACAAATTGTCCACAGACATGGTGACTAATGTATGATAGTAGGCATTTTATTGGCCCTTAACACTAATATTCAGAAACAACACTGCCTCAAAAGGATATTGGCCTAAGCAACACCAGTAGAGGCATATACTTTTCCCTGAACTTTTAAACGTTGCAAACGAGCAAAACATATATTATATTTATGTGGCATTCAGTCCAATGCTTAAAGAGCCCATGCCTTTAAAATCACATTTTTCCTATTGTTTGTTAAATAACATAGGTCAGAATAAGTTTGTGACCTGTGGTAAGTTTGAAATCTATGCAGTTTGTCTGCTGTATGCAATAGCCAATGAAAGGAAAAAGGCAGAAGAAATGAGCCAATCTGGATAATGTGACACTGCTACGTAGCGTTGTCAAATTATATTCATGGCCCTGCCCACTTGTTTGGTTCGTAACCACCCACAGAAATTCTGAAGGAGTCGTGATTGAGCTAGTGCTTAATGCTAATACGTGTACGGTAGTTGCTATGTTTGTAGTAACAGTCTAGTTACAGAATTTTGAATGCAATGGCTGAACGACATCGAAGTACATGAACTGCGACATGTCGCCTGCCGCCGGTTGCTGCGAGGCACCACCACCCGGCAGCAGGCAGCCGGGCAGTGGTGCCTCGCGCCGGCAGCAGGCAGCAGCAGCGCGCGGTTCTGTCTACTACAGATTGATGTGGAAGTGGAAGAACCAGAGACGTCGAAGAACCCGACGAAGTACTTTGTGATTCATTATATCGTCTGGAGGTGCACACAGCTTTTGGCCGTGATAATATGTATTATTTGATATAGATATCTATGTATTATATGATATTATTTAGATGTAGAGCTCCAGGACTGTAACGCAAGTGTTTTACACTTCCTTGTTATTTGGATAACCGTTCTGCTGTTGTTGTTATGGCGCATATGCCCTGTTTACATCTACCCGATAGTGGGCCCCGATGGTGCCCGATGGCTAAATCAGCAGCTATCGTTATAACATCGGCAAATAGCGTGGTTGCATCGGGAAACACCGTTACTCTTCCCGGGAACATCGTTAGACAACGGGAAGAAACGGGAAGAAATGCTCAATGATCGGGCAATATCGGGCAACATCAGCAAAGAACGAACATGTTTGTTAATTTTGGGTCTATCGGGGTAGAATCGGTTACCAGGTGTTGCTATGGGCTAATCGGCTATAATCGGGAATAGAACGGGAGTATAACGTAAGACATCGCAAATCGTTCGGGAATTTTCCTGGGCACATCGGCTATATTCGTTAATCTTCCGCGCTTTATCGTGTTTTATCGTCTTTATATCGGCAACCTCAACACACGAAAGACCCTCGAGAACCCTAGACAAATAACGATTGTGAGTGACCAGATTGTGTTAAGGAAGACCCTCAACCTGCCACTCGGGTATAAATAGGGGGTGATGGATGGATGTCCTACTTTTATAATTACAGGGTACTTTGCCCATTTAGAACCGGCGTTCTATTATTATAAAATCGCTATTGTAATATGAATAAATATATAAATAAATATCAGTCTAAACCAGTCTCCCCTTTGCCTTCTCCCGAAATGACGCCAAATGACGCCAAACGCGTCATTTGACGTGTTTGGCGTCATTCGAAATGACGTCAAATGACGCCAAACGCACTTCGGGTGTCTTCCCTGCATAAAATCGTTATGTTATCGTTATAACATCGGGTATGTGTAAATGCTACCCCGATAATTGACCCCGATTCATACATTTTTAGCCCGATGTCACCCGAATCACCCCGACTTCCGGTGGTCCCATCGGCCATTAGCGGCCATTAGCGGGATGGTGTAAACGGGGCAATAACACGTTGGACTCTTGTCTCTGGTATTTCCACAACGAGACTCGTAGTGGGGGTTATCCCAGCCATGGTTGAGAATGAATTGGGGGAAAGGAACTTCGGCTTTGACTCCCTGAAGTAGGCATGAACCACGACATGGAGGAGGAAGGGATTGTTGACCGCGGTCGTCTCCCGCCGGAGCTCGCTGCCGATGGACCACCGCCTGGCTTCAGGAGGCGGTGATTAGCGCTGACCGCTGCCGAGGCGGCGGGAGGCAGGGCTCAAGCTGGATACATTCGCGGCCAACAATCCCTTTCTCACTCCATGTCGTGGGTTCATGTACATTCAGGGAGTCAAAGCCAAAGTTCCTTTTCCCCAATTCATCTCAACATGGCTGAGATAACCCCCCACTACGAGGTCTCGTTGTAGAAATACCAGAGACGAAGAGTCCGACGTGTTATGCGCCATCACACCAACAGCAGAACGGTTATCCAAATAACAAGGAAGTGTACAACACTTGCGTTACAGTCCCTGGAGCTCTATATCTAAATAATATCATATAATACATAGATATCTAATCAAATAATACATATATCACGGCCAAAAGCTGTGTGCACGTCCAGACGATATAATGAATCACAAAGGACTTCGTTGGGTTCTCCGACGTCTCTGGTTCTTCCACTTCCACATCAATCTGAAGTAGACGCGGTCGTTTGAGATTCATAATAGCCTATCGTCTGGAGGCTCACACAGCTTTTGGGCGTGATAATATATATTATATATTATATGATATAGATATCTATGTATAATATGGGTTTCTAAGAACCATTGCGATACATCCACCGTAAACAGAGCGCATTGGTACCGTGGCTAGAAGCTGCTCAGGGCCAGGTGATAATATATATTATATATTATATGATATAGATATCTATGTATAATATGGGTTTCTACGAGCCATTGCGATACATCCACCGTAAACAGAGCGCATGGTACTGTGGCTCCAAGCTGCTCAGGGGCCACACCCCCCACCCGCCTCCTTGACCTGCCTTGACACACCCACCGAAACAGCGCATTTGGGGGAAGCTCAATGTGCGACTGGTTCGGAGTGGATGTAACTCTGCACACGGCTGAATTTCGGGGACGTCTTTTGAAATACTGGTTTGTGGCCCACATACCTATATTAAAGCATCCATAAAATAGCATGGCATGGGATCTTTAAAAATATATCTGTGGGCATCAGTAGGCCAATGCTGTGGTAAAGTGTGCAAAGTATGAGTATGAATATTTGATGGAGTATGAGTAAGTGTTTCCCTTCTGTTACATAGATACCGACATGGAATCGATGCTCAAAATAATTTTTGAGTCTATCCAGTGCACCGTCATTCCTAAATTAGGAATGACGGTGCACTGGATAGACAGCATTGCTTTAAAACTTGATAAGGCTGCTCTTGCCTGCAAGAGGGTGAGAGAGGACACACTTCCGATGTCATAGCTTGCGAAATAGATCAGGTTCATTCAGCCTTGGACCACATAAAGTACCAGCACCGCCGCTTAAGTGCTTTTGATTCAATTGTATGGGATAAAGTGACCATTTTATATTTTCATTGACCACTTAATTTTTTTATCTCATGTTCCCAAAGCCTGTGTTTTGAAACTTGTGTTGCTACTGATTGACCTCACCATACCCTCCTTTATCCTGTTGTTTGTGGATTTTACAGTGAGGCATTTCTTTGTGCTGACAGCCTCTCCCGAAATACCGTGGCTAGTCGGGTGGATGAGCTGGCCTCCGACTTACAGACTCAGCTAAAAACTAAAGCCAAGGAATTTGTTTCATATTCGTTGGCTGCAGATGAGAGTACAGACAGGACGGACACTGCCCAGCTTTCCATATTCATCCGGGGGGTGGATGCTCAGTTTTCCGTCACTGAGGAACTTTTGGATTTACATTTTTTTTTTAAATCGATTCACAGGACAACTACTGGACAGGACATTTTCACACAAGTAGAACGGTGCATCAACGAATCAGAATTGCAGTGGAATAAACTACTTGTTGGGCTGACAACGGATGGTGCACCTGCGATGTGCGGGGAGGTCCGTGGTTTGGTCGGTTTGGTTCGAGAGAAGTGCACACGGGAGGAAACTTGACAGCCTACCACTGCATCATCCACCAGGAAGCCCTCTGTGGAAAGGTGTTGGGCATGGGACATGTAATGACAGTTGTAACCAAAACGGTGAACGGGGCTTGAATCACCGGCAATTCAGGGCATTTTTAGAGGAGGAAAACTCTGTGTACGAGGATGTGCCATACCACACGGAGGTGCGCTTGTTGAGTCGGGGGAAAGTGTTGCGAAGATTTTGTGATACCCGCGTTGAGATCGCTCGTTTCATGGAAAGCAAACAAAAGGTCATCCCCGAGCTTGAGGATGAAAAGTGGCTGAGCGACTTGGCGTTTATGTGTGACGTAACGGAGCACCTCAATGCCCTGAATTTCAAACTCCAGGGTCGAAAGCAGCTGATCACTGAAATGCGAGACTCAGTAAAGTCAAATTAAACTGCGTCTATGGGAGGGCCAGATGCGCCAAGGCAACTTGGCTCACTTTCCTACTTGACAGTCAGTCAGTGACACAGTCACCAAGCCATTCTCGACCAATGTGTATGCTGACAAACTTTTTTTGAATCTCAGAAATTCAACCGTGATCTGTGCGCATATCCATTTGCAATTGATGTTGATGTTGCAGGCTTACAGAAACGCAGGCGGAGGCTGCAATTGCGTCGGAGTAAAGGTACGGCCACACCAAACGCGTTACCCGCGTACCTCGCGTATAAAATCGTCAATTTTTCCATAGGGAACCATTGGTTTACGCGCGTATGAGACGCGTACACGCGTTACATGCGCTAAAGCAACATTTTACCCGCGTAAGCCGCGTATAATTACGCGCGTATATATACGCACGTACATTTCAAGAGTTCAAAAAATTGAACTTTTTACGCTCATACGCATGACGATTAGCCGCGTTGCCCAATCAGCGTTGAGCTTGACCCGACGTCACTGGCAGAGAGGAGTGAGCTTCGACAGAAGCATACGGCCGACATCTTTCTTTATTCTGTGTGGAAATAGTAACATAGTTACGCCATTAAATGCTTTTATGGAAACATTTTTAGCGAGAATTGTGCATTTTACTTTCATAATGTTCGCTCTGTGAATGTGAAGGATGTTTGGTTTGATAGTTATGACGAAGAGGGAACGCTCCGTTCACTTGCATGGACAGAGTCTCTGGTTACTAAGCAACCTCAACGTCTTGGCGGACTATATATCTGCTGATCAACACTACGAATGCTGGAAACACACCAGACACACCATGTGAAGTTATTTAACCCGATTATTGTTATTTATATCCGAGATTATTTAATCTAACCCGATCTAAACTCTATCACCCAAACACAGCGGCGTTTGGGTTTCCTACCTCGGCTCGGACTCCAGCGCAGCCACGGCCGACAACTTTCTTTATTCTGGTTGGAAATAGTAACATAGTTACGCCATTAAATGCGTTTATGGAAACATTTTTAGCGAGAAATGTGCATTTTACTTTCGTAATGTTCGCTCGGTGAATGTGAAGGATGTTTGGTTTGATAGTTATGACGAAGAGGGAACGCTCCGTTCACTTGCATGGACATGGACTCATCTAGGCGCGTTAGGAGCGTAGGCGCGTTAGGAGCGTATGCGTAGGACCATTTTTGACACAAAATGGTCAAGCAACATTTTAGGTGCGTTACGCGCGTAAATCTTTACTTGTGTACGCGTCTGGTGTGTTCGTACCATTACGCGCGTAAATCTTTACGCCGGTAAGCGTCTGGTGTGTTCGTACCTTAACGCTCCGTTTATTTTAAAGTTAAAAAACAGAAGCGATATGTTCCAACAATACAGTGTGCCAGCGTTCTTCTCTCTCAGGCTGTCTACTACGTCAATCGAAAAACTTCTTCTTCTACACCGTAATAAAAACACATCAACCACGGAGCTTTCTTCTTCTGCTCCAAACCTCCTCAGTACTTCAATAGCATCGCTTAGTGGCTGAACTTAGTCATAATATCTTCGAATATTAATTGGCATGAAACAGGAAAACTAATTTACACAATTATAGAACATATATTAAATAACTTGGGGGCTCTGAATTAACTGTCTAGATTGCCCACAAAAACTAAATGAATACAGTTTTGAGCATGTAAACCTATACCTCTACATTGACACTGCACCTGAGCACTTGCAGTTGGAAATCATTGAATTGCAATGTAACGGTGCTCTGAAGACCCAGTACCAGTCAGTTGGGGCTGCTGAGTTTGCACCTCCACTCCCTGAATCAATGCCACAGCTTCGCCTTCACGCCTTCAGGTGCAGAGTGTCTGATAAGAGTTTAACTAAATAGCAAGCAAAATGCCTATTTTGCTTAGGTTTGGCATTATAGGCCCTATTGTTGTCCTTTCAAGTTTCCAGAGTAAGCCATACAATTTGAGATACGACTTGTTGCATTGACTATTTTGCTTTATTAATCAGTTTTGCTGGTATCAAAGATCTTTTTTGTTGTTTTGTTAAAGACAAAAGTACTGTGATACAAATGTAGTTTGTTTAATTGTGCAGTTATCAATACAAAAACATTGTTCAGCACTTGATGAATACTATTTTGCTTTACTAATCAGTTTTGCTGGTAACAAAGATCTTTTTTGTTGTTTTGTTAAAGACAAAAGTACTCTGATACAAATGTAGTTTGTTTAATTGTGCAGTTATCAATACAAAAACATTGTTCAGCACTTGATGAATACTGTTTTGCTTTATTAATCAGTTTTGCTGGTAAGAATTACCCACACATATGGAAAAACTGTCTGGCCCCTGATTTTATTCACAGCCCCCCACATGGCCCTCAGTAAGTTTGAATTTGACACCCCTGACCTACAGACTCCATTCAAATTTTAAAGTGGACATATTATGAAAACAGCACTTTCCCTGGGATTTGGGGTGTTGTTGTTAGTAGATGGTGCTCCCACATGCATACAAACTTTGAAATAAGTCTGTACATGATTTTTTGAGTGAGATACGCATTTCTGGAAGCAGCCCGCCTCCAGCTACCAAACGAGCGAGTCAGTTTCAGCATCCCCTCCTACGTAGGAAGGGGGCACATTTAAATATTACCTCCCACTAGTGTTGCTTTTGTCAACGAAAATAATGACTAAATATCGTTGTCAACGACCCTTTATCACGTGAGGAAAACGAGACGAGACGCAACGTAAATGCTGGTCATGTGACAATAACTATAATTAAATACATAATGCAATATTGTTGATGAATAAAAACGACACTAAATGTGTTTGAAAAAATAATACTCTCAAAATAATAATAAAATCTGTTTATTTTATTTATTTCGGGGGCTGTATCAGATTACGTTACTTCCTGAATCCCCGCTCGTCGCGGCATTATTTAGATTCACGAGACGCAGCAGTGGTGGTAGCGTTAATGAAAACTTAAGGCCCTGTCCACACTAATCCGGGTAAATATAAAAACGTACAACTTGTAACTGAAAATACATAGTACATTGCACAGAGAAATCATCATTTCCATTTCACCTGCCTTTTTTTTTAGATGAGCCCAAGCTTGTGGCAGCGTCATGGCAGTGTCATGGCAACCGAACGCCATCGTATCTGAAAGCCTCCATCTACCCTGACCACACTACAACGCAAACCCAGCGTTTTCATATTTATCCACCTCAGCGATCGTTTTTGAAAAGTATCGTTTTCAGTGTCGGAATTTGCCGTTCTAATGTGGACGGAACATGTTTGGTTGGTACAATAAATACGTTGTCAATTCATATCAGAGTGTCTTCCGTGTCTGGAATGGATGTATTCTTCAGTCTATAAGGTGACAATAATATAATAATAAGATTACCTTGTTTGAATTGTGAAATGGGTTTGGCAAAAATAAAATGTTGGATTTGTCAATGCTAGTATGTAGCCTACTTATACTATATTGACTGAGTTAAATATAATTAATTAATATAAAAGTGACTTAAACAATTTGCTTTGACTAAAACTACACTAAAATAGTCATGGATATTACTTATTTTTGTCATGGACAAAAATAAGACTAAAATGCTCAGACTTTTAGTCGACTGAAACTTGACTAGACTGAAAAGAGTATGAACGTGATTAAAACTAATAAAAACTAAAATGACAGCTTAACACAAAGACTAGACTGAAACTAAAATTAAAACAGGCCGCCAAAAACAACATTACCTCCCACTTCCCACTCCCCTCCAATCAGAGCATCGCTAAGATTTTGTGGACCAGTGGACGAGCAGCTCTGGAGGTGGAAACTCGGCGCTAGCCCTGCAGCTAAGCTCCGGGAGTACAATCCCTTTCTCTGGCGCCGAGCTCACCCCGCCCGAGCGGCCGCCGGAGGGAAGTCGGGAGGAGGAGACATAGAGTAGAAAGGTATTGTACTCCCGAAGCTGAGCTGCCGGACTGCCGCCGAGCTACCCCAGCCGGAGCTGCTCGTCCGACTGAGCTGCTAGTCCGCTGGAGCTGCCACCTAGCTTCGGCGCCAGTTCAGCTCCCGGAGTCATTCCATGGTCATTCGACAAATGTCGCGTTTGGTGTGAACGCACAGTAACTGTGCGTTCACACCAAATGCGACATTTGTCACCCGTTCGCGTTGTCGCCGAAGTTTTGTCCAGCACAAATCATAATCTGTCGCTGTGCAAGTTTTGTCGAATTTGTTGCACCACAACAAGATAACCACCATTGCATGTCTTTACCTTTTGTGGAAGAGGGAGAGACGTCGGAGGACCTGACGCAGTCTATTCATAATATTGTAATGACCACGGAAGAGGCAGTGAATGAAGCATTGATAAGACAGATTTATTAGATAGGCCTACCTAATAAACCGTTGGAACACACAAGACTGGAAACCATAGCAACGCCGGTAAACAAACCCCGAGAATCCGAATCCCTATGAGAGCTCCCCGCGCTACGGCCATCCGGAGGCGCACAGAGCTTTTTGCCGTGATATTATGTATACAATTATATTATATTATATACTATTATGTATAGAGCTCCGGGAGTCGCAAACGGAAACAATCACTTTCTCCTCCATGCTGCAGTTCACCCCGGACTGCACTGCACTGAGTTTGACGGATGAACGCTGATTGGCTGTTACTTTACACATGTCACTCAGTTGCCACGCTGTTGAACGCTGATTGGCTGTCATCACCCGAAATTTGCGTCAAAGTTGAAATATTTAAACTTTTCAACGCGACAAATCAAAACTTGTTGCCGGTTTTCTCTCGCGAAAAATTCGCCCAATATGTGTCTCTACGTTCACTTTGTATGGGATCTTGTCGCCCCATCGCGTTTGGTGTGAACGCAGTTAGTTTGATTATAAAACGGCTCCATATTTCCCCTCCGCCGTCCTTCACTGTCTACGAGGCCACACCTTCATAGACCTCGTCCTTCGAAGGATGCGTCCCCTGAATCTCCAATAGTATCTGTCTGCGTCCTGCAAGACGGAGGCGTGACTTGTAGTAGGCTTAACTTGTAGTAGGAGGCGTGTCTTGTACTTTACTAAATCGCAAGTGTGACTTGTAGTAGGAGTAACTTGTAGTAGGAGACGTGTCTTGTACTTTTCCAAATCGCGGAAGTAGGAGGAGTGTCTAGTACTTTTCTAAATCGCGGACGTGATCTGTATGTAACAGTGGTGCGCGGGTACATAAATGACCGCAACTCGGACCTCAAATATTACTCCTTATATAGCAAAAATGCACCTGACCTGCTCATTTAAAAGTTTGCTCTTGATTAGCTTAATCATAGCCTTACTGGCTTACGTGAAACTGACATCCCTGAGGCATATGCATTGAAGAAATGCATATGCATATGCAATGTTAAAAATAGAGCAGATAAATAGTTCAAATAATTTTATTGAATACATTTCGGTGGGCGCCTCTTATTCCTCCATTCTCAAAGCCTGAAACAGCAACACAAACTTGTTTGCATTTTGTGATGCTTTTGCACTAGAAAGCTTATTTGATGATAACAAAGAAAACTGACCTTGGGGTCTTGCTCTTCCACGCTCATGGCCTGATAAATACAAGACAGAGTTACAACACAGAGTATTTTCATGTTTTTGTGAATTGTACTTTTACAATAGTTTCAGAATCAAGGGAATACAACATGGGGGTTTCGATACAGAAGGGAGTAGGGTGGACATGGGACTAATTTATGAAGAATGACAGGCGGGGGGGGGGGGCTTACTGAGGATGGGCAGAGCTGTTGTGGCAGCTCTGTATATGATGGGGGGGATCTTACTGGTAATGACAGGGTAAGGGGGGGCAGTGTGCTGTGTATGTTATGAGGGGGATCTTACTTAGTCTAATATGACCATACGCTTTCACTTTGTATGTGGTGGAACGAAATGAGAATTGAGCGGAACCACTAGGCGGCGCTGCCTGGCTAGGTCTTACTGTTGATGGCAGTTATTCTACATGCAAAATACAGTATAGTTGTTCATACTATGGACCCATGTTGCAGCAGCCAGTTGTCCTGGAAGTAGCAAGGTAACATTGTTGTCACAATGTCTACTTTTTCATCTATCAAATGTAAACGCAACCATCCTCTGTTTTTATGACCAGAAATTCTATGAAAGGCAAACCTATTACCTCCATCTCCTCTAACTTGCGCTTCCTCAGACGCATCACAGGCTGCCGATGACCTTTTAGGACAGGCATCTCCAAACGGCGGACCGCGGTCCGGCTCCGGACCAAGTGACGGTCCTATCCGGACCCATGACCAATTTAAAATTACAAGAAAAAAAATAAATATATATATATTTTCTTTTATGATTTCACTATACAAAACATGATTATGTTTGTAAAATCGGAATGACAAAATGGCTTGCTCGAAAATAAGGAAAGTTGACGCCGAAAACAGACATTTTAAAGATTAATGGACTTACCAATACATGTTCATTCTCCCGCAAGGCAGTACAAAACCTTTGTTGTGTCTTTTATGTGTTGAAACCGTGGCGCTGATAAAAAGCGGGAATATTAAGCGGCATTACGAATCCAAACACAGATCCTTCGAGGAAAAATTATCCCCAGAAGTCAGAAGTAAGAGCGTGGAAAATATCCGAGCTGAGAGCTCAGTATGAGAGGTCTACGCGTGTCTTCACACACTCATTTACAGGCCAGAAACGTGCAAATGAATGCTCACTTAAAGGCCCACTATGCAACTTTTTTAGAAAAAAAAAAAAATGTACAAAAAAAACAATTTTTGTACATTTCCTGGTGGACGGTAAGACCTGTTTTGTGGGAAAGCCGTTCCAGTTGGTGTCGTTTGGATTTGAGATGGCGGAGTTCGTCAGTGTACCATGGGGCAGAGTGGGAGAATGAGACCAATTCAGACTGAACAGGTGCAAGCTGTTCAAGGCAGGATGAGAGGGATGAGTTATAGCAGTTAACCAGGTAGTCGGGGGAGTTGTTGTGGGTGATGGTGAGTTTAGCGATGGACTCAGAAAGACATGTGGAAAGAGAGGATGGGTTAATGGATTTGAGGTTGCGGAAAGTGATGGTGCGTTTTTGCTTCTCATGGGGGGAGGGAGTGTGAGTTTGAAAGTAATGGCCAGATGGTCGGAGATGTGTAGGTTGTTACTGGCCAGGTGACTGATTGTGATGCCAGTGGAACAGACCAGATCCAGGGTGTGGCCTTTGTTATGAGTTGGAAAATCGATGTGTTGGGTGATGTTGAAGAATGAAAAGATTTCCAGAAGTTCGATTGCGGGTTTGCAGACAGAGGAGTCCACATGAATGTTGAAATCGCCCAGGAGGAGAACGGATGGAGATATAGCACAAAGCTGGGTAAGGAATGCCGATAGATCAGAGGGAAAGGCAGGGTCGGGCTTAGGGGGACGGTAAATGACTGCAATGACCAGGGGCTTGGGACCTGACAGTTTAAAAGAAAGGGATTCAAATGAGGAAGGGGATGGATGTTGCACTGGTTTTAATGTCATGGCGATGGATGATGGCAATTCCACCACCAGAATGACCATCCAGACGAGGTTTGTCAATGTAAGAGTATCCAGGGGGCGTGGCTTGATTGAGTGAAAAAGTACTCATGTGTATCATTGGCGAGCATGAGTAAATTAACAGTATAATCTTTCTCCAAAGAACTGTTGAAATGAACGTATTTGCTTTCATTGAAGCAAAACTTCACAAAGGTATATTTTCATATTTTAGACTTAAATATCTTAAGGCATAAAGTTCAACCTGTTTTATTTACTGAGGGGAAGAGAACCGACCAAAGAACAGGATGCTCTTTATCTTAAGGCATAAAGTTCAACCTGTTTATTTACTGAGGGGAAGAGAACCGACCAAAGAACAGGATGCTCTTTGTCTTGTTGTGCCTTATGAAGAACAGGAACGGATGATCTGCTGTGAAGTGCTCCTCTTGCAACATACAAAAGGATATCATGCCAGCTGTTGCTGCAGCAGCCTCTGTCCCCTCCTCATTCACCTCGACAAAGGCCTTGTGGGCCACCGTAGACAGGAAGAGGCCTCCTTCCCTATTCATTCCAGAAAGATCAGCTTTCCCCCCAATGAAGACATCAGTCATGCCCATTTTGCCCAATGCCTCTTTGAGTTCATAGTCTTCCTCCAATTTGAACTTAGGAAGGTGAACTAAGACATCTGATTGTGTGTCCATGTTTTCCCTGTTGGTCCATTCATCCAGCTTTTCTTGTGTTAGTTCTTTCTCCAGCTAAACACAAACACACACGCACATCCGATCATTAGTAAATATATAATTACATACCATACAGTTATCTTCGAAAGCGGTTTCAAGTGTTGTTTTTGTATAAAAAAAAAAATTGCATAAAAATGCATTGTTTATGATGTTGGTGCCCAGGTTACCGTCACACAAATTTAGAGCTAATTTCTAAACTTGAATCTTCACTTCTCTACAAGAGTAACATGATTCACAACCATGATCCGTGTGGCCATGATTATGTTTTTTTGGAACTGAAGCCAAGCCGTTTCCCGTTACTTGCGTTATCATTCACCTATCATTGACTATGGTATGGCATTACCTTAAGCAGTGGGTCTGAGCCGTCTGTTGACTCTTCAGGCAGCAAGACGAACATGCTAAGCTCCTCCTTGACATAGGGAAGCTCCAAGATCTGCAAGCTGTAGTCAGGGATGTAGTTGAAGGGCAGCTTCTTCATCTGGTACATCATCTCGACAGGCTTGCTCTCGTTCTTACATGAAGGAAACCATAAACATGATGAATACACTTGCTATACAGTGTAAATATTTGTATAATTTTAATGTACACTATTCATTCAGCAGAGAGCTAAGATGCGTACCATTAAGGAGCAGGTAGCTTTTAGGCATCTTGCTGAAGGATGTACCAAGATCAGCTAAGTCAACAAAACCTTTCAACCACTGGGAGTCGAACAACTGGGAACCAAGACTACCCTGCCCCTCATCACATCATCAATAAGGCCACATACACATGAGGATTCAGTCATAATCTGACATTTAATATTTCACCTGGTTTAGTTTGAAGACCATCTGTTTGGTGTTTGCCTTTTCAAATTGGTTGAGCCAGATGCCTTTAAAGTAGATGGCATTCACCAGAGCCAGCCTTGTCATGGGAGTTACAGTACCAGACTTCAGGAGATCTTTGATCTTATCTGTAGACAAACAGACAGACACCTATTAATTGAGATTCCATTGATATGATAGTGTTTCAGTGACGTTCCCAACTCTGGACCCAGTTTCTCTTAATATATTTACTCTCAGTCTGCTGTTCAACCCAGTCGTTGATCTCCACTCTACAATCTTCTGGAGCACCAATGAAGTCCACTGCCTTCAGGTCAGCATTGTAGAACTTCTGGGTGGCTTCTAGAAATGTCTGTATAACGTGTATTAAGAAAGGTAAACAAATGCAAAATCACAGAATCAATGCTGTCATATATTTTTGGAAAGAACTACAAAAAACAAAACACACTGACCGGGAGGAAGTGAGCATTGTTTTCCCCATAAAGACGGTTGGCTAGTTTTAGGATATACGCAGTCGATGAAGAGTTGATATCAACATTGAGTGTCTGGAAATCTGTGTGAATGTCTTCAGAGGAGAAAGAGAGAGTCTGCAAAGGACAGAATTTAGAAAAACATAAAAAATATTTATCCACAATGCAAAGACAGTTGACTGTAGTAAATCATTTGAAGGTTTGCCCATCTATAGGCCTACTAGAGGGAAAAGAGTTCAAAGTGCAACAGTAATGACAAGCTTTCGTCTTTAGACACACCCTTTATTCTTGGCGTTCTTTGTCGTTTTTTCTAAGCAGTCCAGACTTTTTAATACTTCATAGTTCTCTGTCGTCATTGGTAGACAGGCTATCATAACTAAGTAATAACCCTAATAATAAAGATTTCGATTGTATTAGCCTACATTATTACATTTTAATGTTCATCATTAATTGTATTATTTGAATATCTATGTAAATCATTTACATAATAACAGGTTTGAATTTCTTGTATTGGATCAATAAAGTAGCCTAGTCCTACTCTCTTTTCTTTAAAATACGACTTAAATTATCAATTTGAATTGATACAATTATAATACTATATGCTGGTGTTAAAATATAATTGATACAAAAAGTACATGATACATTTCACACGCGCACACACATTCCGTCACCGACACACACACACAACACACACACCACACACACACACACACACACACACACACACACACACTCACACATGCACGCACACACACACACACACCACACACACACACACACAACACACACACACACACACACACACCACACACACACACACACACACACACACACACACACACCGCGCGCGCGCGCTGTGATGTGTTGGGTACCTTCTGCATTTGAGAGGCGGTGTCCCCTTTAGCGCCCAGGTACACCATAGCTAGAGCCGAGCTTATACTCAAAGGGGACAGAAAGACATTCCCCTTTGGGCTCGCTTGGCTCAGTGTTCGGAAAATGTCCAAAGCAAATATTGAGTTTGAGCTACCAAGGTTGGTCATGGCTGCGTGTGTGTGGTCCTCCTGTGAAGATAAACATGGTCAAATGATGTATATTTACATAATAAAATAATCCAATACACTAGTCGTAGTAAGTTCTGTGTTTGCGTTGAAAGTTGAACCGCCCGCTCCCGGAAGTACGGATATACTCAGGACCTTCTCATTAATGTATTACTTGCGTGCATAGAACAACTATGCCAAAAACAAACATCATTATTCACTGTTGGAACCAAATATATTAAGTTTGCCAACCTGATAGTTCCTTTCTTTGTAAGTAGAAAAGCAGACCCGACGGCGCACGGACCCCGTTGATCGGAAGTAGGCTTACAAGTAGGTACAGTGGATGAACGATGAACGTCGACGAAACGGCGAGGTGGGAGCCAAGTGGGAGGGGTCACACGTTATAACCAATATATCAGACTGTCAAGATAAGGCCCCCTAAAGTTACAACAATGTGAGGTGGAACACTCCTACAGTTAATGTAAGCACACAGATAAAGCTTATAATCTTCTCTTGGACTGTCAGTAAGCAATGCCAAATAATGCATGACCCGCCCTTGTCCTTTGGTCTACATAGTTTTTTTTAACCACACCTGTATTGCTCTAGAACTATAGAATATGAATCGTAGCTTTGTATATTATTATCTTAAATGAAGGCCTAGCCTATGCAGAACATAAATTACAGTATTTGATTGTGTGCAATAGTTTTCATTAAAAAGGATATACGTTTTTTTGGGGTATTCACTGAATCACATTATTTATTTTTCCTTCACCTCACAAACTAACTTTATCGATTGAATCTGAAACAGCTCCCATAGACTTAGGCTAACTCAGTCAAATGATTGCCCGAATTGAGCACTGATACCAGACCAAAAAAGGTACGGTGCTTCTCTTTTGATGGGTAAGTGAAAAATAACCTTATAAAAATAGTCAAAAAAACTCTTTAAGAGAAGAACAATAACTAAATATCTTATACCGTCCATCCGGCCATTCAGTAGATGCAAGACATCTTGTGATACTAACAACTCATGGAACAGGGTTTTCAGTAATTTTTTGTGGGTTTTAGGTTTTTGTGTGTCAGTGTGCGTGTGTGGGTCTGTTTGCCAACAATGAAAAATATGTATGGGATCCCATTTTTAAAGTTTGTATTCAATGTAATCCTAATTTGTAGTTGAGGTCAATGGTCTCGGCCAATGCAACCAAACCAGGCGTTGAACATTTGATATAGCTGGAATGACTTGCCAAATCAAATTCAAGCATGAGCACTGTATAGCAATCCCATTCCCTTTTTCTCAACACATCTCAACCACTCCATGTGGTCAACTAATTAAAGTTATAAGGCTCTCAAAAGTATAGAGAGAGAGAGAGAATATTATTTTATACATAGCGGAAAAACACAGGATACCTAAGTGGTTTGGAATCCCCCCCCCCCCCCCACACACACACAGACACACACAAACATACATACGCACACACACGCATACACACATACATAGATGCAAAAGTCCCCCCCCACCCACACACACACAGTTGTATCCACACTACACACTATTCCAAATGACCAATCCAAATCTTTATGATAGCCATAGAAAAAACTAAAGCCCCCCAATAATGAAGGTCGCTATTTGTTTAAGCTTTTGTGATATCATTGTACCTGAATAATGATTGAATGCTGACTTATATGTATTATTGTCAGGGCCATGCAGCTCAGCCACATAAATGTTGCACTGTCGTACGACTCGTACCGCTGTTTGGTTCTGACAATCAAGGCCCACAGTGGGCTCACCATCCTGGGGAAAAGCTTGGGCCAGCTGCTCTGCATGCCAAACCGTGGTTCCACCCACACAGCTGTGACCTTGTAAGGGATTCCCAAGGGATCTGCAGTCCTGATTGAGATTCCATGTAAGATTATGCACATCCCTAAAAGAAGGACTGTGTCAAATATATACAGTCCAGGGTTTTTCCTGCATTGAAAAGGCTATTCCTCCCCCGCCGTAGCCTTCCAGTAGAAGTTGCAAAAGAAAAAAACTCAAAAATGGTGTTTGGTATCTCTTAAATCATTGTTTAGACCTATATTTAGAAGCTATACTCAGCACGATATACGGATGGGTAATAACTATGTATAATAAAGAAATTATGGTTCATTCATTATTTTAGCTGCTCTGTGCCCTGGCGAGATTTACACATACCGGATGTACTGGATGAATTACCAGGTCAGGGTCCATACCGCCCTCACAGGATATGCTACGATCAGTGAGTCAACGAGAAGTTCATGAGGCAGATTTTCAAAATGATTTTAAATTGCTTGTGGTCATTCAATATCCTGAGATTAAATCCCCCAGAAATGACCACTTTCGCCAAACGCTAGACCTGATGTCCAGTCTCTCTTGTGAAACTTTCGTTGTAAAAGAGAGCCTGGAGGAACCCACTAACACTTTGGGCAGTTCAATTGGGTTGATCTGTGATTGATTGGATTGTCTTGACAATCCAATCAAGGAGCCAAAGGGTGCCAAAGGGTGGAACAGGCAGCTCAAAGGACCAATGGCTGGGTGTAACCCAAAATCTGAATACAAACAGAATGAGGAAGCTTAGCCCGTAAAAATTACGCATTGGGTCAAAGTACACCTAGTGTCTTAACCGATGAATGACAAAGTACATTATCCTCTCTTTAAAGCCAAGATCTGCCATTATCATAACAGGTCTGGAATATTGAGGCTGAGCTATATATAGCAAGTAATGAATAATAACTTTTAAAGCAGGGTGACACATGTCCGTCACATTGTTAAACCCTACCGCAACAGAGGCCATGTTAAGCTAATTAACGCACACAAAGGGGTGACAGGGAATGCAAGGAGGATTCAGGACAGGAAGAGAACCTGCGTTCTAATGGAAATCTCACAACAGCTGAGGATGAAGGTTGAAAAGCATATGACAAAGAGAATTTATCTTTATTCATAAAAGAACAATACTATTAATTCACTAATTTCCCTTGAGTTGTTTTAAACTACTTTTTGTATCATTTTAGCAGTTAACCGCTTTCTGTGAGGGTGAAAAGACGAGATCTTGTGTGTCTTAGCAGTAGGTTATCTATTCAATCAAACTCAATTCAATATTATTTGTAAAGCCATTAATCACCAGTACAGTCTCAAAGGGCTTAACAGGCCATACATTTATGTATGGCCTTTACACCACCCTGACCCTAGCCCCCCAGAGGGAAAGAAAAAACTCCCATTAATTAGCACAGAAGAAATACTGAGAAGGAACGCAGAGTGGGGGATCCCTCCTTCCATCTCAACTAGTGGTAACAGAGCCACGGGCTGACCGCTTTAAGTCACTAGCAACAACAGGCGGCATTTGAGAAAGATGTTTTCAGTAGACAGCTGTCAGTTCGGGTCCATGTCATTTCTCAGACTCTCCATTGTTCCGACCTCTCCATAACCCGAAAAAATCCCATTGTTCCTACAGCACACTAGTCCGAAGTCCCTTTATTTAGAAAGAAATAAACCCTCTGCTTCGACATCCCATTGTTCCGATCATATAGGCTTTTGTGGATCACCTCCAATAATCGAAGATCTGAATCAACAATAACAAGCAAAACTAGAGCTGATGGGCTAGCGACCTGAAATTAGCTTTATGGGCTAATGGTGCTGTCTTAAACCAGTGTGCCAAATATCACAACTTTTCACCAAGGCATTCTATGGGCTGCCATAGACTCCCATGGAGGTAAAATAATAATAATAATAATTCATACAAAAACAATAGGTTGTCTCGCAACTTCGTTGCTTGACACCCAATTACTTCTCTCTAGTCTATTAACACATTTCAATGTTGTCGGCCATGTGTCTGCCTGGCAGGGAGTCGGGCGCTGGAGCTCCTGGGGTGGAGCTCTCCGGCTGCGGAGCAGCTCCTGCGGCAGCAGCGGAGCTCCTCCGACGAAGGAGCTCCGGTGGGAGTCTGCATACGGCAACAACAATCCCTTTCTCCTCAATGTCGCGGTTCATCTGGACTTCTGAGAGTCAAAACCAAAGTTATTTTCCCCAATTTTTCTCCACCATGGCTGAGATAACCCCCACTGCGACCTTTACTTGTTGTGGAAGTACCAGAGAGTCGGAGAACCAGACGCAGTCTTTAAGATTCATAATATCAGCGAATATCCCCGTCAGTTCGGCCGTGGCGCAATGAATGAATAAAGATTGTACATTTATTTTGACAGATGTGCCCGAAGTTACTACTTTACAACCTTGTTGATGAACAAAATTTAGAAAAACATGTACTTTAATTCAGCCTTAGGTGAACGGGGTGAAATCGAAGCATAGTATGTACTTCCACCTGCACTGAATACATGCGTGCTGCGGCCGTGGATACACGTCTTATAAGGGGTAACTACATTTCCACGACTTCCTCCATCTTCTTCGCCACCTTTTTAAATAAATCGCAGTTTCTCCGACGGCGACAACAACACGACTAACGTCTCCTTCTACACCCTGCTCATGGCCCCCAAATTTTGAGCATGCGCACAGCGCAAAATCGGATTCAAATCCGATTGAGCGTATACATGCACGATTAATGCGACTATCAATTGAATAATCTAATCCGACTATGAGAAACCTGATTCAATTCGATTTTAGTCAGGCATGTATACATGCATCTTAATAATCCAATCATAGTCGGACTAACCTCATAATTTTCTTGCGTTCAGTCAGTGCGTTTGCATGACAGTACATGACATACTGTTGCTAAGCAACCGCCGATATGGTCAGACAATCTGAACTAAAGTGTATATACTAATGTATATATTTATTACACAAATATAAAGCTAGAAAATAGCACCGCAAAATAAATACATGGCAAAAATCATTCTGTCTGACATATTCCTTTCATTGTCAGGCACTTAATTAATTTAAATATTTTAAATACAGAAATAATATAATGTATCTAAATACAAATTGTATCAAATCTCTTCACTTGAATCAAATACAAATTACAAAATACCAAAACAGATTAAAATATTTATTACAAATTCATGTACTTGAAATGCTGCGCATCTCTGCCCACACTCCAAAATACAAGCCTTCACTGCAGGCCTGTGTCATTATGTCAGTTGCCATTATTAACCCCGTTGACAGTTAAGTGTTCCATACAGCATAATAAATAATATATGGACACTACAGTCCTTCCCATGTCTAATCTCTTAATCTCTCTGATCTGTCTGTCTCTATCTGTCTATATCTGTCTGTCTGTCTGTCTGTCTGTCTGTCTGTCTGTCTGTCTGTCTGTCTGTCTGTCCCTTAGGCAGGCACCATTCCTCCCTTGTGGGCAGACACATGGCAGCCAAACATTTTCCATTATAAACAAGCCTCATAATATTCCCATGATCATGTCCTGCAAGCTGGCCATGAGTGATCTCCCGGTCCCCAAGCAGACCCCCCTACCTCAAGACCCCTCCTCCATAACAAACTCTCTCTCCCTCTCCCTCCCTCTCTCTCTCTCTCTTCTCTCTCTCTCTCTCTCTCTCTCTCTCTCTCTCTCTCTCCTCTCTCTCTCTCTCTCTCTCTCTCTCTCTCTCTCTCTCTCTCTCTCTCTCTCTCTCTCTCTCTCTCTCTCTCTCTCTCTCTCTCTCTCTCTCTCTCTCTCTCTCTCTCTCTCTCTCTCTCTCTCTCTCTCTCTCTCTCTCTCTCTCTCTCTCTCTCTCTCTCTCTCTCTCTCTCTCTCTCTCTCTCTCTCTCTCTCTCTATCTCTCTCTTCTTTCTCTCTCTCTCTCTCTCTCTCTCTCTGCCCGCCAATGGACCCCCTGAGCCCACCCTCCTCCCAGGCCAGTTGTATGGACTCATCTCTCTGCGTCCAGTGACTCACCTTGCAGACAGAGAAAAGCACTGGCAGCTGTGGACTGGGCTCACGCACTCCAGAACACTGCATTGTGTTCAGTAGATCAATACTTTCCCTTGCTCGTGATCTGTGAGAACGGGGGCCCCGACCGTCTGTAACGCAGGATCCCAGTCAGTGTGCAAAACCTGGAGGAAGGGACTGCTACAGCTACAACACACCCATGAGGGATATGGGAGGAAAGGAGAAGAAGATCCTAGTCATCGCAAATGTAACCAAATATCAAAGGCAAGTTTCTTCACATTTTCTTTATATTTGTCGTTACTTCATGTTTATGTCTTCCAGCCAGCTGACAGTGAGCAGTTTATATGCACTGACAACTATTGGGTTTGACATTATTCATTCAATTTTATAACAACCTGTTTCTACATAAGAAATGTATAATCTAGGTCGATATCTGCTTTGCTTTGATAAATGGAAAAGGCATTGAGTGAAAGTTCAACAGTTACAGTCTCTGTATATTTGTTGAGGGGTTGCTTCTTTGAGGAGTTGGCAAAGCTGTAAATCACTACAAGGGTCCAAGTGTGTGTCAGTCTGTGTGTGTGTGTGTGTGTGTGCGCGTGTGTGTGTGTGTGCGTGTGGGTGTTTGTGTGTTTGTGCGCGCAGATGGATTCTAGACACTTTCCTTAGCAATGCGGAGTGTGTGCAGTGTTATATGTACATACATGGGGAGATTAGACTTGGTAGTATTTTAAGACACTACAATAATACCTCAGATTTCATAAGCACAAGAATGCACTAATTTGAACTTCAGTTCTTGATCAAGGCTGCAGCCATCAGGGAGAGCAGGCTTTGAAGGCACAGCCAAGCAGCGATGTGGTGTTTAGTTGGTGAAAAATAAACCTGTTGATAACCTGATATTAGGGTGGAGTACCTCCAAGCCTATTAATTTATTCCACGGAGAGTATCTCTCCAGTATGTCACGGTTATGCCGTAACATGAGTGATCTAGAGTGTTGAACCATCACAACTATCAATTAACAACAACATCTACCAATTACTCAAAACCCTTATGATGTCAGTGATTATATTATTCTTTTTAAACTATTTTTGGCTCAAATGGCCAGGTTGTCAAGCAGGTTTGTTAAAGACAAGCTTGCTAAAGAAACATCTTTGGTTAGATCATATCAATTTCAAAATGTTACCAATGTTATCAATCAAAAGAACGGCCAGTCTGTGAGTCAAAGAGAGTTTGCAAAGATCACATAAGCATAACGCTAAACAACTCAGCGGTGTTCTGAATCAGCCAACTGCGTCCCTGTATGGGAACCCAAATCCCCTTAACAGCCTATGATGGACGTGCCATGTGTTATGCCGTGCAGGGGAGATTCCTAGAAGATCCCTATGGTGACGACTGTCCACATGGGGCCTTCCTAGTAAGGACGCGCCAAGCGGGGCCTCTTCGTCCATCACCCATGCTTATAAGACTGGGAAAGCCACACTCACTGATGTTGCCGTGTATGCGTCATGCTAGCCCGAACACACGCACACGGAAGTATATGTACACACACACATGTGTGTGTACGCGCTCTCAGCCTGAAACACAGACGTGCATCTACACAGACACACACACACACACACACACACACACACACACACACACACACACACCACACACACACACACACACACACACACACACACACACACACACACCACACACACACACACACACACACAAACATAGACAAACAAGTGTGTGTGCATGAACATGTCCATGTATTGTACAGAATATTCACAGCACAGAACCACCCGCCCACTAACATTCGCAACACATCATTTAGTGGACATTTATAGTAGACGTATTGAGATATAATTTGACTTCTAAAGAGACTAAACAACTATGTAATGGTCGTGATGGTTAGATGTTATTGAGTCAAGGGAGACAATGACTTTTGACCATTGTTTATGGTGATATTTTGGTTCATACTCTACGATGCCCAGTTACTGGACACGCAATTGACTCAATTTGTGAACATATCTCTGAATGGGATGTAAATCAGGGAGAAAATATTAATTTGTCCCCTTGAAATTTGACTTTGCCAGAGCAATTAGCCATAACCGTGTACATCTTGAATAGTAATTATCGAGACACGCAGATGAGGTTTCCTCTAATGAGCTACATTATCATATTCAGGACCTTTATACAGTCCATTAACGTAGCCTCCAATGCAAAAATAACCGTGAAAATAGAAGCCGAGTCACTCGATGCCAGCGGATCACCTTGCAAGACCTGTTGTGACTGCAAAGTTTGCTCTCATCTGCACACCACACACAGGCACACACACACACACAAACACACACACACACACAAACCCATACACTAAACACGGGCACACACTTTAGATGACACACGCACACATAGCTGGCTCTGTCTTCGTTGTTGCTTTAAGAGCTAGGAGACTCACACAGCACTTCCTATCAGTTACATAGAAGGATTATTGTGGGGAAGACGGATCGGGTCCCCCCTGTCGGCTATTTTATCGGAGGGGATTACCAGTGGCAGGGATGGGACAGTCCCAACACAAACCACAGCATTGCTTAGACGTTGACACACCAAACCACTCCATGCAATGTATGTTCATGCGGTGCATAGCCAAATACATGCACATGCACTGGTTACATGTCACAATAACATGACATTAATTAATGCACATTTAATTAACATTGGTAACAGTTCATTAACGGTTAACCAATGGTCTAGTTATCATTTACGAACGGTGTTCGTGTTTTGAATTTGTAGACGAAGGTAATAGTATTCATGTAAATTAAGATAAACATTGATACATTATTCAAAAGGGTTAAGCTAACCAACTAACGCTAACCCCTTTACTAATGCTTATTACTGCATGACCTTTATGAACTTTATTCTAAAGTGTTACCTGTGCGCTCACTTTCCATACACTGCATCCTTATGTAATTTTGCAACACATGAGTTGAGGTGGCCACAATTCATTTCTATTGTGAAGGTCATTTCTATTGTTTTTTATTCATTGTTTTATTTATGTTCTCATCGCCTCTAAGCACGACAGTTACTGTGACTAGTTAATCTAATAGACAGTGCTGTTCAGTAATAGTGATAGAGAGTTGTTTTCCATTTCAGGTTTACATCCAGCCATGTTGACCTCTCTCTCACTGCCAACTGCTGTGACGCCCACTAAATAAGCTCTTTAAAGTAGCTGACCCTCGGGGTCACCAAGACCCTGGAGAGTATAGGGGAGTTGGGGGCACGGGGGATCCCCTCATAGTGTGGCAGGCCATGGTGAACGCCATAAAACAGGCATGCTAGTTCCTCAAAGCCTGTTCAGTATGCAAGACCAAAATGTCTTTATAGTATGGTGACCATGACAACAGACAACTGTTGCACTCTCTCTCTGTTTACCCTTAACACCTTGTGTAAATATATGTCTCCACACACACCCTGTCTGTTTGGATAAGATCATAAAAAAGATCTTCTTGTGCTATAAAAAAGGGAATGAATTCTATAAAGGGTAACTTTTTTTTGCTAATCAAAACAAGCCTCATTCAATAATCAGCATATTATTATATTATATATGATAATTATTATATATGATATTATTATATGTTCAGCATAGTCATTGTGCATTCATATATGTTGATAAAGTTAATAAAAAATAATCATAGTATAAAATGAAATTAAGAAAATGTTAATTTGTCTCTTTTGCATTCAGTTATCAAATCTGCACAACTGACTGAATAGTTATGCCAACAGTGCTCAAATTTTATCATGAGCAAGAAAAAGCTTAGCTAGTGGTTCCCGACCTTTGACCTTAAGTGTAACGCTAAATTGTAAAAAATAGATAAATGCACATGCAATGGTTGAGTTGAGAGTGCCACACTTTATACACAATAAACTGTATTATTGGGAGAAGGCTATTGACTGTGGGAAACAGTGGAAAGGAAAAGCAAACAACGCTACTTGGTGTGTTGAATAGCAAACTAAGCAAATTTAGCAAATTAACACAAAGCACCAAAGGAAAACATTACAATCTGAAACAAATTGTATTTCCAAAGTGACTTTTTTTTATTACTTTATTTACTGAACAATATTTATAATGCATTTTTTCCATGATCTAAATGATTTGTTTTGTTATTCGTCTATTCGTCTCATTTATCTATTTCAAGAATAAGTAGCGTCGCCAGGGATAAGCATACCACAAGCTGGAAAAAAAAGTGGTACACCCAGTAATATCTAGTGGAGCATATTAAATGGTTGGATGAATTAAGCCCCCCCGCCCCCCCTTCTTGCAATTTTTTTTTGATGCTGCACTAAGAGATTCTCTGGCCGTGTAGGAAGGGACAAATGTTGGGGAGCTGATGAACGGGACAGGGACAGGTGCTTCTCTGGCTGGCTCTTTGCTCTAGTGCCAGAGTTGAAGCTTGCCCGGAGGAAACCTCTGATGCTGAATAATTGGCCCTGGCAACGATTCGTCTCTGGTTGGTGTCGGACCGTGATGAGAGGGAACACCCTCTGAACCTGTTAATAGCACAACACAGGCAATAGATTTGCACCCCCTCCCCCCCCATACAGACACACACACACAGTCACAGGATAAAAATAGCCCCGGTTGGCATCAGCTTTATCGCCCTAGGCTGGACAGGTTAAGATCAGCAGAAAGCCTTTTGTCGCCAGTGGGTATCAGCGCAGATCCCTCCTTCACTTTCCCCATCATCCCATAGAGAACGGAAATCCAGCAGTACACTGTGGGACATAACAGTACACAGTGACCCCCAACCCAATTAACTCTAGTGTCACACATCAGATTTCACATTCATATCTAGAAAACCATCCGCTATGCCAAGCAAAACATTTTCAATAAATGTCTTGTTTTTGATAAATCGCAATGAAATGAACAGAATCAATTTAACCTAGTAGGCCTACGCCATTAAAATGTTATATTTATAACCCGCACATTGGAGATTTTAGATACAACGTGAATATGAATTGTGTTATACACTGTCTCCTCTACCTGGATGTATTCATGGCTATAAAAAGCTTCTGTGGTTTGATCAATTAATTTGATTATCATTGCACTTTTTTGGTAATTTTTCTCTGTGCCTTTTTTTTGGTGCCATATAGGCAAGATCAGCAGAAGGGGCCGTTAACCTTTTGCTGATCTTGCCTTGGGCACCAAAAGGGCTAGGGACGGCCCTGCCTTGCACACATGGCGGTATACATTGAAGGTAAAAGACCCACCAGTGCCAATGTTAACAGCCTCAATGCGACTGCAAGACAAACAGACAAACTAAAATCGGTTATTCGTTTCGGATTGCAGGTCTGAGAAGACGGCTCAGTGCGCTGATCTGGTGTCTGACAGAAAGAACGACAGGGTGCTTTCGTCCGGGCTCCCACCTCCACCGCCCATCCCCATGTCCCCTATCGTCGAGAAGATGGAGGGCCTGAAGTCCATCAATAACCGTAGCAACGGCCTTCGTCTGGGGCGCCTGGCACTGTACTGCCACCTGGAGAAGGTGGAGACCATGCGCTGCTTCTGGGAACTCAAACACGTGGAGCTGGAGGGGGGCGACCAACAGGTTAGCGCAATGAGATATACGCCTTCTAGTTTAGCCCCACTTCAAATAGTAAAGCTGCTTGTGAACCCGATTATGCATGAAGACTAAAATCAAAGAAGTGCCCTAACCGGTCGCTAGAGGGAGTTGTGCGTCTTTCATTAGCTTCGTTCACTAGCTTACTGACACCTTATAGCCGGAAGGTGGTGTCTCCTAGCAGGTTCGGATAAAAAAAAAAACCGCAATTAGCACTAGCATTAACCCTATAATAACGTACAACACACGAGTAAATAGGAACTCTTATTTAGTTGGGTTGTAGGCCTATATTAATCTTAATGAAATATGTTGTTATGCTTGCCTTGACGTTGGACGTAATGGATTAGGGCACTACTTCGGGTGCTGAGCAGTCACTCTCTTGCACCCAGTAGGCTTCTTTCTCATTTCGTAATATTTAGTTCTATCGTTTCACTATTTCTCTTCCTCCCGGTCTTCTCCACCCCTTTTCTCTGGGCTATGATCACACTTGTTAGTAGGTTTGTTTCGTCAGTTGTTTCGTTTCGTAATACCCGATTTTTTATTTTTTACATTTGATAAACATACATTCCATATGCAACCCTGTAGCAGTCAGTACATAGCAGAGCAGTAATCCATACAGCGGTTCACGTGGAGACCGCAACCCGGTCCGGTTACCTGACCCCTGTCCACTCACTCTGTCTTCCCCAACTGCTGCTGCTTATTAAAATCTTAACGCAATATGAACTCTTTCTTTTTATTATTTTAATTTGTAGAAGATATACTTAATATTTGGTTTGAGTTCATTCATATTTGTTTAGTATGTTTATTATGATCCTTAGAAAATAGGTATTGGTTTCTTTGTTGCATATAATGTAAATATAGTAGGAGCATTATTATTAGTCTATTTACGTGCACTTTCATGAAGAGGTACACTTAATAAACACCTCCCTTTAAATGCACCCCATGTACATGTTTGTCATGTTGGCCGTTAATACAAAATCTTGTCATGTTTGCTTTCATAAATCACATTATCTAAAGAACATGATTAATAGAGCTGTCAACCCTATCGTTTTGCTACACAAATAACCTAACCACATTGGCACCCATACTGTAGGCCCTTTGTTTTTCCCATTGTTTTTTTTACTGTTTGTGTGCGTACGTGCGTGATTCCAAGAAGAACAAACCAAACCAGATCTTATCAAACCGGCTTGTGGTTGTGGATGCTTGCGTGTGAACGCAGGCTTGCGTGTGTCACCATCTACAGTTTGTTTCAGGCTTCCTACCGTGAAAACACATGCACGTGTGTGGCCTTCTAAAAGGTTCAGATGATGCATGTGCACCTTCTATTTCCGGCGTGAAGAGAGGGGCCAAGTAGTGGCCTATACTCAGGGAACCTTGGACGCGATGAATGCATGCGTGAAGTGCTGTGTCCTCAGTTAAGAGATACCAGCAGAGTCTCACTGACACACCAGCAGTAGGCATCTGATTCTGCATACAGAGGCAGCACCTCTGAACTCCGCCGCACCTGTCCCCCTCTCGTCTGCCAGAAGGCATGATCGCTCCTTTTAGGCAAAGGGAGGTGGAGGAGGAGGGTGGTAGAGAGAGAGGTGAAACGTTGTGGGTGGCTGGCATGACAGCACAGCAGCCCTCCCCTCACTCCCACCCAACCACCACCCGCCAGCCCCCACCTCAATGTGTGTGTTTGTATGTGTGTGTGTGTGTGTGTGTGTATGTCTGGCTGTGTATGTGTGTGTGAATGTGTGTGTGTGTATGTATATGTGTGTGTGTGTGTTGGGGGGGGGGGGGGAGGTTGTTCATACCCACACAGAAAGCTAGTGGCTCGACTGGTCCCCGAAGTATCGGTAGAGTTGGGTACAGTGTTGTGTAGATTTCCCCGTTCCAACTCCGCTGCTGTCTCGCTCTGTGTCCACCACAGTCAGCCATTTGACTATTGAGAGAGGTGGGTGGGAGGGTGGGCGGGGGTGGGGGGTAGAGGAGACCCAAGAGTGAGGAAGAGGAGATCCACATGCGACCGCCATGGAGAACCTCCTGAGGGATAAGGAAATATGGATCGTCGGGAGCGTGTGTCTCGTGGCCTCCTTCCTCTGGAGGGGATTATGGAATTTGCTCTCGTCAAAGAGGAAGAGTAGACCCTCCCGGTCAACGGACACACAGGTAAACGTCAGGCTTGTCAATGCAGCCACCGTCACGGATGCCCTGTTGCATCCTAACTGCCACGTCTTTGTGTCGATTTTGCAGAATGCAGAACCCAGAGCATGCAATGAAGGCAATAGAAAGCGTGTATATTCCTAAAGCCAACGTACTGTGAAAACAAACAACCTTTGCCGATTCTGAGAGAGCTCTGGACAGGATAGGTCAAGAATTCTGTTGTTCTACAAAGTACGCCATCATTGTGTCACCATGTTTGGGATTGTTCATGAGAAAAAACAGATGCATCAGGACAGGTATTCATGATAGTAAAGGAAGATTGTGATAGATTAAACTGCTAAAGACCTGCGGTCCTCCACCCATGATAGACTGGCCATACCGCATAGTGAACGCCAATCCGGTAGGTCAGAGCAACACTTAGTGGTGCTTTGATTGTGTCGAGAGTGTCAGGTCTAGAGAGCCGGTGTCAAAGCCCCCAGTTGCGACCATGTGACCTGTGAATGGCCTAGTTTAGTACGACCTCCATATAGAAATCGGAGGAAACGGACTCTGTATTTATAAATAAGTTCCAGGAGCGTGCTTCTACAACATTCCAGGTGGGTAGAATTCGTTCTGAAGCTCTGGGTGTGGATAAGGAAGGATGACTTGGCCAGGGCTTTTGTTGGATTTTATTGACATGATGTTTGGGGCTTTTGCTGTGAATGTGTTGCAGAACATATCCTGTTTTCACCTTTCACCTTGTATGTTGGGGACCCAGGATGAGTGCACATGCACGTGTGTACTTATATACTGTATCATCCATTGCGGGGTTGACTATCCCACTTAACCATGGCCCTCCTTTGCATCTCACACTATGCGTATCAAGTCGTTTAATATGTTAACATAATCCCGTCATGAAGTAAATGTAATGGATTCTTCCATTACATTTTTTCTCCGAGTCTTACTGCGGCGCTGCTCCCCACAGCCTTAGCCCTGTATTTCAGTCTGCACTATAGTTCTAAGTGGCTACGATGCTCTCTCTCTGAATAAAACTGTGTTACTGATGAAGAACAATTTATTTTTAGGAGACTTCGGAGAACAACAACAAGTATTATTAATAGATTTAATTTTAGAGCATGATCATGGGAAGATACAGGCAGCAAAGTTACCAAGTATGCATTCAATGAGACAATGGGTGCACATGATTTTTTAAAGGGAAACGTTCACATCGTGAGACTTTAATACAAAGGAAAAAAAGGTGAGGGGGAGTGGACAGACCAAGTTAAAATGCAATACACCATGGGTAATGTTGACATGTCTGCAAGTCTGCAAGCAAGGCGGCGAGACAATTACGAATCCACACAAAAAAAGGTCAGTTGATTGGCATGGCCTCATTATCAGACTTTGTGGCTACAGTGGCAATGCTAATGCAAACTATCTTAACACCTTTCAATTAGAGAAAGGAAATTCCAAGGAAAATGTAGACAAATTAATTTTCAATTGTGTTAATAGTATTTATATAAAAAAGGTTTATATAATTTGATTATAATTCTGTATGGTTGTTACTATCTAACAAAATGTCTAATCTATCTAACCAAATGTCCACTATTTACCTACTATTTGATGTGCTTTTTACATTTGGGTCATTAATCTGTGATATGTAATTTATTATGAAGTCAAAACACATAATCATTTGGAACTAACAGATGGAATTTACTTCAAAAATTATGTAATTCAGTTAATTCAATATAAGGAAATGCAACTTGGTCGGTTGTGGATCTTTATATGCAAAACTCAATACGCAATATTTTACACTGAGCCAGACTAGCACACATAATTTTCCCATTCACAAACGTTTAATTAATTTAAATTTGAATGAACTTGTGTAAAGTACGCAGGTATGCATGCTAAGATAGAGCTGAGGAGATTTGTGGGTGTATGTGTGTTTGTGTTAGTGTGTGTTTGCACGTGGCAGAAGTAACATGGCTATGCCATGTTCAGAGTTATTTCAAACCATTAAAGCAGCAGGATTTTCATTGCTCTATCACACTCACTATAATGTAGGACCTAGCAGTCCAACTATGTTCTATTAGAACTTCTGAGGGGATACGTCACAGAGTCTGGGCAAGAAACCAGAAACTGCAAGTGGTGGAGTAACTCCTTTTTTCCTCTATCGTTGAGGAGATATTCTACCAAAAAAAAAAACCTTTTTGGGGCGAGTTTCAGAAGGGGATCTTATACAATGGCCAAGTCTACAAGGTGTAGATTTGAAACTTTTAAAGACAATTTTACAGTTTACAGCTGGACGAGTTTATGTTTGCAAATACCAGGCTTACAGATCCCTGCCTCCAATAACATGACTGGTCGAAACAGATACTAAGCAAAAGAAAGTGAAACACCCAGACTTCAGTTCGTCTTCCACGGATTTAGATTGTTAATCACAACTGTCTCTCTACCTGCTGCCCCTGCTCTCCAGGGCTGTTTTGTCGGTGTGTCTCTTGGTGGCATGAGACCCGGGGGGAATGTGCTGTTTTTGCCTGGACTCTTCTTCGATTCGGCCTCCTGGCGGTGTCCAGTGACGGTCGTTTGCGAAACTCACTACCAAGGCACTGCTGGCTCCAAGTGGTAGTGCTAGTCATATAGACACATTGGCAGGCGTGCACTAGCTGCTATTCACACACTCACACACATACACACACACACACACACACACACGCACGCACGCACGCACGCACGCACGCACGCACATATTCACACACAAAAAACACATGTGCACAAAAGCACACACACACACACACACACACACACACACACACACACACACACACACACACACACACACACACACACACACACACACACACAAAAAGCTGGTTAAAGTTGCCTTGATTCGTGTCAGACTGTTCCAGAGACAGAGATAGAGAGAGTGCCATACTTTTTGATTGAGATTTGGATCGAATTATAGCAACTAATGAATCGTCATTACTTGTTTCATTGCTTCAATAACAAATGATTGATTAAGTTATTTATTCTATCTATTTGGTAATTAGTTCTTGGAATAAAATGGATTGTGGCTGCCTCGTCGTTCTAATGCTACGGCCACACCAAACGCGTTGCTCGCGTTAGGGGCGTTGAAAATCGGCATTTTTGCATAGGGAACCATTGGTTTAGGCGCGGTACACGCGTTGAAGCGTTGAAGCGTTGC
>NC_044059.1:2939943-3007443 GCF_902167405.1 Gadus morhua
GTATGCTCATTCTTGCATCTGCGTGGCTTGAATAATAATTTAAAAAAAAAGTATGCAACATTTTCTAAATAGGTCTCCGTGCGTAGTCCCGCCCACTCCAACAAATCAAGAAAGCCAACTCCCAGTGTAAAAATGCCTTGTGTTTGCGCTCCTTGAGGCCTGTTGCTTTGATCACCTGTTCAGTGATTACCACCTCAACTGTGTCTGTGTAGCGAGGCTTCATGAGTCCCCTGTCTTGCACTTAAGGTACGGCCACACTGAACGCGTTACGCATGTAACGCGCCTAACCTGACGCTTGATCATTGTGTGTCACAAAAAGGGTTCAACGCGCCTAACGCGCCTACGCAGCTGAGCCCGCCCAGCGGAGGTGTCTGCTTCGCCCTGAAGGGGCTTATTTTTAATAATGACAGGCGACGTTCTATAGCCTGCATTATCTTTTTTTTTTTTTTTTTTATTATTCTTCCTTCTATCCCGCTTATTGCACGGCTACTTGCCAAAACGAAAAAAAAAATTCACATGGTGTGTCTTTTTACAATTTATTCGTTACCAGCATTCGCAGTGTTGATTAGTAGAGAAGTAGTCCGCCAAATACATTGCCGTTGCTTAGAAATCGAGAGTTCCACGGCATTGAGAAGACCCGTGTAATAAAGCTTTATAATATTTCTGTTCATGGCATAGATTTCTCCTCAGATTAGGCAATAAAGCAATAATTTAAAAAAATACCACAAACGCTCGATCAAAGGCCCGGCCCAAGGATAGTGGTGGGAAATATCGGCCCGATCCGGCCCGTGGGTCGGCTCAGGCTTGGGCAGAGAATCTAAACTCTAGTGCATGACATCCTCCGTAGGCGCTCACAGCTGGGTGAGTTTCACCACCTCCTCATCGTTTCAGCACACACTGAAACGATGACTTGGTCATCCATGTTCTCTGCTTCTGTGTGTCCTCCGTCTCTCTGCCAGTGACATCGGGTCAAGCTCAACGCTGATTGGCTATCGTGGCTAAGCGTCACACATAGGCGCGTCAAAAGTTATATTTTTTGAACTCCGCGCGTTAGTGCGTTGGGCGTGTTGGTGCGTTTGGCGCGTTATTTAGGTGCGTAAATCGCGTCTGAAGCGCCTAACGTGCTGCTTTAGCGCGTGTAACGCATCTACGCGCCTCCGTGCCCACTACCTCCTTCAGTCAACGGACGTGGGAAGGCGTGGCTGACTGATGGGGGAGTAGTCTTTGCAGAGGCATCCGTCAGCCAATCAAATCGCTTCGCCGGGTTCTTCCCGCTACTTCCTGCTTGTTGCGATGCAAGATGACCCGCTTTCCCGCTTTCCAGTATCGTCAGAGCCCGAGTCGCGTCACAGTGCTTACATTTGCATACGTGATCTGATTGGATGACGGATCCGTCGCTGCCGAAAAAGTTGAACATTTTTCAACTTCTTGACTGAGCCGAAGGCTCCAACGGAACGTACGGATCCACAATGCATTGCGCGTCCGTCCCCATTAAAGTCAATGGGGATCACGCAACGGACGGAGGTAGTGGGCACGGGGCGTAAACCAATGGTTCCCTGTGCAAAAATGCCAATTCTCCACGCCTCTAACGCCTCGTGCCCACTGCACCGTCAGTCAAAGGACTCGTAGCTAACGAATGGGGGAGCTTTCCAGGGTCGTCAGAACCGTGGACATATTATAAAATGGACAACGGATTCCAAAATGGCTCCCATTCATTCCTATGTAAACTGCTCAATGGCGCAGGGCAACATCAAGGAGAGATATGCTTCCGCACCATGGGTCCCTAGCCACGCGCCCACGCCCTACTTCATGCCGTACCGGATGCAGAAATATTCTTGTTTTTTAGCATTGTTAGCATTGTAGCATCATAAGCGAGATGTCTGAGTGATCGCAGTCGCATTGTCTACCGACCATGGAAGTACAGGTTACTAATCGCCCGATGATACACTATATGTTTAACAATTATTATTTTTGATTAGTTTGCCCGTTTTTGACTTTATAAGAAAAGCACCTTGTATATACCTTTTTGAATGTTAAAACAGAAATCATAATTACCACTCTTTTTTTTATATATTTCTGTTTCTGAAACGAGAATCAAATGCCCATTATATACACAGACCCATCAGCTGGTGTACCCAGTGAACTCACAAGGTGTTAGGAAACAAAGGAGTCTGAAATGACCCCACATGGTATCATGGACCTATTATGCGGGTGCAATAAATAAGACATATATGATGGTGCCAGCCCCACGTCAGGTTTCAAAAACAAGTAATACTGAAACTGAATCTCAAATTTGATCCTGAAATGTATTTAACATGAAATATTGTACAGGGAGAGGGCTGTGGCCGCAATCGATGGAGGAGGCAGTCAGGTGTGCAGGAAGACAACAACAGAAGTATGATGGACAGGGATCTGACATGGACAGGGAATTTTTTTATTTAAACTTTCAGAGGAAATCAGGCCTAGTAGGCCTACTGTAGGCCTATGTAAATAAGATTAAAGATGTCTAGGATAGTATAATGATAACTGTAAATGGCAGGTGTACTTTGCTTTTGATGGAGCCATGATGTTATATTAATAAAAAGCATTTTATTGATGGGCACCTTTCAGGCCACTTAAGCACACCTTACATGTATAATTAATAATAGATTAAAAACACTCGGATGGAGCGTGTTTGTCACTTATGTGAGCTGGAAAGATCTGGAGTAACGGATTAAGATGCAGCTGGGCAGAATGCTGAGAGGTGATGCATGATGCATGATGGTGGCACGGCAGACAAGTACAGGAGCATGATGGACTGGGATCTGATGAGGAAACAAAAAAGATTTTCTAACTTAAGATAAAATATACTATAAGGGGTTTAGTTAAGGCTTTATCATTAATAAGATAGACTATGACAAACAAACAAAAAAATATAAAAGGCCTGTCTTAGTTTAAAGCCCACTCACCACGTCAAGGTGCAGGCCAAGAGTGGGAACATAGAACAAAGACTCGCATCACACTCAGACAGTCACAACATGAAAAAAACACATAAATACATGAAACATGTACATAAATACGAGACCATAAGATATGTTTGGGTTTCTCTTGTTTTATCTTAAAAACAAAATGCTGATAACATTAAGAAAAGAAGGCAAGAAAATAAAAGTAATAATAGATAAAGCTAAACTCCAAAATTACAGAGGCCACTGATCGGATGTGCTGTTCAAAAAGAAATGCACTATTAAACTGCCTTGTGCTCCGTTATGCAAGCTCCAAGTCTACAATTGAACAATGTGTTTTTGCAGTTTTGAGTGCTTTGTGCCAACTTGTGCTCCGTCATGCAAGCTCCAAGTGTACTGCCTCCGTCCGTTGACTGATCCCTATTGACTTTGAATGGGGACGGACGCGCAATGCATTGTGGATCCGTGCGCTGAAGGCTCCGTCAAAAAGTTTAAAAATGTTCAACTTTTTCAGCAGCGCGGATCCGTCATCCAATCAGATCACGTATGCAAATTTAAGCGCTGTGACACCACTCGGGCTCCGACCACCCTGGAAACCTCCCCCATCCGTCAGCCACTCCTTCTGAGTCCTTTGACTGACGGTGCAGTGGGCATGAGGCGTTAACGCGTTCAGTGTGGCCGTACCTTTAGAACAAGGTCAAAGTGCACAGTGGCTTTGGGAATCGAGGGAAGTTAGTAACAGAAGGATCAGAGAACTTTTGTTATTAATTGGTGCATACTAATTGCATTCCAGCAAGCTTAATTCAACGTTACAGATAAAAGCAATAAAGTGTGCAGCAAACCATCTGCACTGCTTTCCATTATTTTTTGTCAGAAATTAGTGAATTCTCCATGCATGTATTTTGTATCAAATGTGGTGTTGTTTTTTCTTGGACAGAAGCTTAGCACTGTGCTGTATTCAAGGCTTTGCACGGGTAGAAGAGAAAGCTGAATCTCTAAAGAAAAGAGGGGTACCAGAAAGTACATTGAGTTTGGCTTCATAGAAGCAATGAAGAAAATTAGAGCAGAATGCATCTTTTGCAGTGAGAAACAGGCGAATGAAAGTTTGAAACCCTGCAAGCTGAAGCGACACCAGACAACTAAACACCCCGAGACGGTGGGTAAACCAAAAGAGTTTTTCCTCAGAAAAAGGGAACTAGTTGTCACAAACAGGCCCCAAAACATTAAGGACAGTTTTGCCAAAGCAGGAAGCGACCAGAAGAAGGCAACGGTTGCATCTTTGGAGTGCTTTCTCCTTATTGCGCAAGCCAAAAAGCCACACAACATTGGGGAAACACTGATTAAACCTGCTTGCATTAAAATGGCTGAAATACTATGTGGACCACAGGTGGCTAACAAATTTAAGACTGTACCACTGTCCAACAACACTGTGAAAGACAGAATCGACAGAATGGCAGGAAACGTTGAGAACACACTCGTCGAAAAAATCAAGACAGGCCCGTTTTCTATCCAGCTGGATTAAACTACCACTGTGGCAGAGGAGGCAATTCTCATTGTATATGTACAATACATTGAGGAAACCGAGCTGAAACAAGACATTCTTATGTCTGTTAATCTCACAGCCACCACTAGAGGAGAGGACATTTTCAGTGTAGTTGATGCGTACTTCACAAAGCACAATATTCCCTATGAGAATTTAGTTGCATGCTGCACAGATGGAGCTGCCGCAATGAGGGGAAAAAACAAGGGCTTCAACAGCCGTTTGAAGGAGAAGACGCCCCACTGCTTAGTGTTTCACTGCATGATACACAGACACGCACTGGCAGGCAAACACCTCTGTGAAGACCTGAACGTAACATTAAAGACTGTGGTAAAAATAGTCAACTTTATTAAAGCGCGCCCGCTCAACAAACGGATCTTTGCGCAGCTGTGCGAGGATGAGGTGCACCAGACACTCCTCCTTCATACTGAAGTGTGCTGGCTGTCCCAGGGCAGAGTATTGGTGCGTTTCATGGAACTTAAAAACCAAATAAGGGATTTTTTAACTGTTCATAACCAGAAGCTATCTGAAGAAATGACAGATGAGTTTCTCATTAAGACTTCTTATCTGGCGGATATTTTCAGTCTGTTCAATGAAGCAAACAAACGCATGCAGTCCGCGGATGCCAACGTAATGGAGTGCAAAGAGACAGTGGATGCGTTTGTGCGCAAAGTGGAGTACAGAATGAAAAAAATGGCAACGGGAGACCTGCAACAGTTTCCCTTGCTACAACAACAGTCAGGGGGGAAGTTACCTGATGCTTTGGCCAGACAGTTCACCCGCCACATGGAGGAGCTTCAGGAGGAGATGCACTCGCGTTTCTCGGATGTAAATGAACATGTCTCAAAAGACGCATGGGTGATGGACCCATTTCTCGCAAAAGAAGAAGATGTCGAGCATCTCCAGGCTGATGATGAGCTTATGGATATAAAGTCCAATTCTCTCTGCAAGCGGTTCTATGCTGAACATGGATACAAGCGGTTTTGGCTTGTGAAAGGACCAGGAGTCGCTCCGAGACTTGCTCATCACGCGACCACCAGATTCATCTTGCCATTTGCCACAAACATACCTGTCAGACTGCTTTCAGCGCTCTGGTCACACTCAAAACA
Organism: Gadus morhua; assembly: GCF_902167405.1. Lineage (NCBI taxonomy): Eukaryota > Metazoa > Chordata > Actinopteri > Gadiformes > Gadidae > Gadus > Gadus morhua. The sequence goes on from NC_044059.1 coordinate 2,945,535, forward strand.
AAGGCACGCAACAGGCTTGATGTACACAGTGTAACAGCCTGTTACCAAAGTCACACCAGACATCCCATCACTGGCTCAGGAAATGCAGTCTCAGAGCTCTCAATAAAAGACAGGCTGCCTGGACTCTCAAGGTGTGTGTGTGTGTGTGTGTGTGTGTATGACAGTGAAATTAAAAGGAGATCAAAAATAGAGAAAAATATGTTCCTAAAAGTGTAAGTTCTGAAGTTTATTTAAATAGTGCAAAATCAAAACAAGTTCTGAAGTTCTTAAGTATATAATATTGCAATTTTACACAGGTTACGTCATTGTTCCATGCCGCCATGTTTCATGTTCCATGTTCTTTTTTATGTTAGCAGTGAATATATTGAAATAAAAAGAAGATGCATTCCCTTAGTGTTTTGTAAGTTCCTTTAGTTTTTTTGTAATTGGGGGGGGGGGGGGGGGGGGGTCGCCAAAGTTTACAATAGTAAAAATGTGGGTCCCTCAAGAAAAAGGTTGGGAACCACTGCTTTAGGGTGCCACTTTGACTTACTGTGTGTAATTTGTTGACTATTAGTTAGTGTAGGCCTTAATAAAATAATGCATATATTTTGTATTCTTTCTGTTGTTCTGTGTTCTTGCATTTTTTGCTGATTGTGAGACGGTTCAAACTGTACATAGTATGAGCATTAGTAATTTCCGAGGGGATTTGACCTAGCTGCAAAAGTATAGTGAAAGAGCGTATCAATTTTTAACATGGATACTCTCTTCCATGTAGGCTACTGGGCTTTATTTTAATTGTTGAAACAGCACAATATGTGGATATATCCTCTGGTATGTTGTGTGCCTCCGCATGTCGTATAAATAATCATAGTGGGCTAGCATGGCCAAAAATGCCAGGGCCATTTTTTGGTCCCAGTCCAGCCCTGTGTCCAACTCTTTTCAATCTCTGATTGCACACTCAAGCCATTAGCTCTTATCACAGGCCACCCATCCAGTGACGTCCAGTGGGGGGCTGTGCTTTAATTTAGAGGACCCCCCCTCCACCCTCATGCTATTCTTGAAACTCTCCTCTGAATGGCTCACAGTTGACCTATAGCTCTGCCTGATGGGCTGTTTTCCTCCCGTCCTTTTGACTCCCTGTCTGCTGCCCGGAGCTTTGTTTCGTAACATGGTGTCTGTTGTCGCTTCGCTTTGGTCGGTTTAGAACTTGACAAAGACTTTGAGAGAAGAAGTCTATTCGTTTGTGGCTGGAATTGAATATCGACGCAGAGAATCTTCTTCCTGTGCTGAGGTGATCGACCCTGGCAGCCGTTTGTGGGCAGGGTGGGTCCAGACAGCTGAGCAGGTATCAGCCAACGATCTCTGCCCCCCGGGACTCCCAAAGCAGTCATGAGCTCCAGCTTGGTCAACTCCTTAGCAAAGGTCTACGACCCCAACCCGCTGCACGGTCAGAAACTAGGGCTGGCACGAAAGCTATCCACAGCTGGATCGGACCGGATCCGTACCGCCTCTCCCACGTCCTCCTCTTCTTCTTCTTCTGCTTCCTATTCCTCCCCCGGGCCGGCCATGCGCTGTGCTGAGAGTCGCATGGACTCCCTCAACTCTCAGATGGAGCAGCTGCTCCACATGCAACACACGGTCCTGACCCGGCTGGACGGCCTGTCCCACACCCTGGGGGACATGGGTCAAGACCTTGCCTCGATGCGGGCGGCTGGGGCGGAGGGCCGTGGGCAAGGGGCCCAGGACTCAGAAGTGCTGGAAGTGTGTTTGGACGTGCGAGGGATGGTGCAGGAGACCAACAGGCAGATGGAGTGCCAGGCACTTAAGCTGGAAGGGGTGGAGAAGCTGGTGGAGGGCATGCAGCAGGTGCTCAGCTTCATTGGGGAGGTGGTGAAGAAATCTAGGCTTGTGGAAGTGCTGTTTAAACAGTCTGGCAAGAGGGCCAGGAAGAAGGTGAGTTGGATTCTGGTCAGGGTTAGATTTAGGTTGAGCTTGTGATTGGATTCATGTCTGCTCTGTTTTTTCCAAAGAAAATTATGGGAAGATGTTTCAGTGGTCTTGGTGTACTTACTCTAGATCTGTTGTTCTGCTGTCTTGGGTTGAAACTCTCTTTGTTATTCTTTTCACCCTTTAATATTGGTGAATAAGACGATTTGAAGCTAGTGTGTATTTGTTTACAGCTGTATATGTTGAAGACATGGGTCGAATCATCTGTCTTTATGTGTTCATGTCAACACATAGACAGACATTTTGCATGTCCGAAATGGTCAAATGTAAATCTGTTACATTTACATTTACACTAACATCTACATTTACATTTACACACAAATTAAAGTACATAATCTTCGTTGAGGCTGTGTGATGGGTTTCATATATATATTCAGATATTCAGAATTATGTCTATACACAGTGGTGTTTCATGATTTTTTTGGTCTGGCAATGAAGACGATAAGAGAGCAATATGACCTCTCATGTGATTTACACACAGCACAATTTATTATGTCAGAAACCAAAGTTACAACAAAACACTGTTCTTACCAATGACCAAAACATATGCTACAAAAGACGCTACTTCCCTTGACAGTTCTTGACAGTCGTGCAAAATCTGTAGCCTGTAAAATATCGGCTACAATTCCTGTATTTTTATTGTATTGAGACTAGTGGATACATTTTTACACTCCACAATCTGCTATTTCAGCAATCTGCTTTTTTGTCAGAAAAAAATACTGTTCTCTTGTAGCATCTCTGTTCATGTTCTCCTGTTTCCAAAGGCTAAGGACAACAAGGCAAAGGATGAGAAGGAGAAAGCCAAGCTCAGCCCCACCGCCTTGAAGGCTCTGAAGAAGAGAGGCCACATAGGTAATGCCCACAGTCACGGCAGGGCCACAAATGAACCAGGGCTTGGCCATTTTGCCCCTGAAACAATAGTAATAGCATTTGAATTTGGGATGGCGGGTGCTTTTAAAAGCCTCCCGTAAAATATTGAGTTAACTTATGTATTTTAATCTTTATTTTTAATAGTGGGACCAGAGTTTATCTTACATTGGAGTCATTCAATATTGTTCTGTCATCCCACATTTTCCACCATTTGATAACAATTGCCCAGGAAATGAACTAAAATACCCCCAATACCTCTTACACAGTATCAAAAATGCCAGTGTTCAAACTTTCCAACCTGAAACAATCACTCTGGTTATCCTGCCCAGCAGCAGACATGAATACAGAGGAACCACTCAAATATTCAGGGAGAGGTCAGCAAAAAGAGTGATGTTCCCTCTCTCTCCCCAGACCCACCCCCCTCATTCATTCTGAACTCCAGGAAAACGTGGACAGGCTCAACCGACAGAATGCTGAACGTACCCACTGCAACGCGGGGGCCGAGGGCCAACAAGGGGGAGGAGGAGGAGGTGGAGGAGAAGGCCAGACGGTGGGATTTACACTGTCCGGACCACACACCATTGAAGCCCAATCAGAGGACGAAGAGAAAGAGAACTCAGTGGAGGAAGAAGAGGAGGATGTGTTGGAGGTGTCTAGGGAGTCGGAGGTGGAGGTGAAATTGGAAGAGCCAATTGGACTGGAGCAGAAGAGAACAAACCCAGATAAAGCAACCTCAGAGTCACAAGAGGTACTCGGTGTCCTTCTAGTGGTTACCAGTCAAACCAGTGAGACGGCCGTCCCGCCTCTGGAAAGGTAATTGAATCCCAATATAATATTTAAATGTGTATAAAATATATCGCTGTGAGTTCTTGCGGGTTGTTGATAAAGTTTCCAAAGTTTTTAGGAAGAATTTAGGAAGGTCCGTGGTTCGATCCACTTATCAGTTAAATTCTAGGTAATTGACCCCCCCGTTGTGTGTGTGCGTGTGTGTGTGTGTGTGTGTGTGTGTGTGTGTGTGTGTGTGTGTGTGTGTGTGTTGTGTGTGTGTGTGTGGCTTTCATGTATGCAAGGCATTCATCATCAAGCATTTGATACGGGCAGCTATAAAAAACATAAGAATGGAATGGAAACCTTCAAGTGAAAACGTAATGTTCTGACTGTGTATGGTGCAGCTCTGAGGAGCCAGGAGAGATGGCCGCCTGCAGCAAGCGCCGCGTCACCGAGGAAGACGTGTTGAAGGAGGACCTGAAGAAAAGCCGCGTGGACCAGAGGGAGGAGGAAGGATCCACCGAGGGAGACGGGGACGAGGACCGGGTCGGCCCGCTGTCTGCTGCGTCTGGGCCGGACGAGGGGAAGGCAGACGTGGAAGACGATGGGGCAGAAGGGTCAGAGGCCACCGTGTCAGAATACACGATTGGTAGGACATTGATGCTTACCGAACTGCTGCTTTGGAATCAATGCAACATGCATGGCGACTTGTACGTTTACATAAGTTGATACAGTCCGGCGGCTTTCTTTGTAGAAATGACTCTGGTTCTAAGTCGGTGACATTTGACTTTTTGTTCCAGAGACACATACTGCAGATCGGGTTACATAACACCATGCGTGCTCCGGCGTCACTCATATGTCAGCCTGCGCAGCTGGCAGAGCTGATAATGAGACAGTGGCATGCTGCTATTTCCATCCATTCTGTTACTGGAGAAACACCTCTCTCTCTCTCTCTCTCTCTCTCTCTCTCCTCTCTCTCTCTCTCTCTTCTCTCTCTCTCTCTCTCTCTCTCTCTCAAATTCTCTTACTCTCCCTCTCTCTCTTCTCTCTCGTGCACATTCTCTCTCGCTTGCGCACATGCATTTACTCTCTCCCACACAATTTGCCAAGGAAGTAAAAAATGTACATATTGTTTTGAACAAAAGGGGGACTTTCTCCACATTGCCCTCTCTTCATTATCATTGTTATTTTCATCCTCACAGACTCCAGCCCCCACCATCGGCCCCTTCGACCACCGCATTGTGACCCCAAACCCCAACAGATCTCCACGTTCTACACCATCAACAGAGAGGAAGTCCTGGGAGGGTGTGTGGCAGAGAGAGAGAGACACACACACACACACACACACACACACACACACACACACACACACACACACACACACACACACACACACACATACATACATGCACAAAAACATAAAACAAAAAACACACACACAAGAGTGAGACCTCAGTATCTGGGTTCTGTGTCCACTAATGGACTCACAGGAGGATCCAGGTCAGAGCAGTGGTGTTCCAGCCATGTTCCTGACAGGTATTCTGAGGACATATTTTGGATGGCCGATGTGAAGGAGCGGCTACTTCAATCATGTCTTTCCAATACCAAAGATTACTCCTTCCACACACAATTTTTTTTGAAAATATGAAATATTGCCCAGTACATTCCTAACCCTTCCGTATTACTTGTTTTTCTGTGTAGGCAGTCAGTTATTCATACATCCTAATATTATCTCATCCTGGATCTGGGTACATCCCCCAAATTTATGAAGAGCAAGTATTTCTACATATTTCACTTGTTCATTCATTCTTTCATTTCGAAAATAAGGGGAAGATTCGGACAAGTCCACAAATGTATGGAGAATTCCTCTGGTCTCACATTGGCGGCTAAGATCATTAAAGCCAGGAGCCAGAAAGAGAAGGTAAATGTGCTTAATGTTTAAGTGTTTTGCTTCTTCCAAGTTCACTTTGTCAATAGGCATTTTTACACTGCTAAGCTGGTACGGTCGCTGCTTGGCACACCCTGAAATTTCACTGTCTTGCCTGTGTAAACCCAAGGGGGTATTATCCGCCTTTGTCAAGGATCCGACTTTCTTGGCGGGTATAAGACGGCATTGGAAAAAAACGTTTAATCACTGTTGTTCTGGCCTTGAAAACATCTCCGGAGATCAACGTTCTTAGATAAACTCTATAAATGTTTCAAATGAACACTTTGTAGGCCACTGCAGAAAATGCTTTCAGAAGGGGATTTTTATACATGTATTTCAGAAATACACGTATTAAAATCCCCTTCTGAAAGCTTCATCCACTTGTTGAATAAGTTTCTCTGTCTTCAGTAGAATATCGCTTTAACAAACAGAAAAAAAAAGGCGTAACTTCGCCCCTCTCTGTTCTTGGTTTCCGTCCCAAGCTCTGTGGTCCCTCTGTGGTCCCTACACCTAGTGGTTCATCTTTAGCATTGTAGAATGGCTGGAGCTGGGATTAGCCTATAAACTATTGGCTTTCTCAAATAGCACGCGTCATGTTTCCCTGTCCACATTGCTATCGAGAGAGCTGCGAGATCTGATAAGGTAAGCTGTCTTAGAAAGGTTTTGTGGTCACTATACCATCCACTCAGGTATTCAAAAGGCGCATAGCCAACCGAAAGCCAACCATGCAAGTTCGACAACAGATCGAATCGCCGTCACTGGTTGGTCCGAAAGGTTGTGACATCACCGCCAAAAGGCACTTGTCAGTTGCCTGCTTGTCGCTACTCTTGTTTTCAACTTATTTTTACAATGATCTGGTTATCCAATATTAAACCTGTAAAGCCAGACTTGTATGTGTGTTTCTGTGTTTCTGTGCGTATGTCTTTTTAATTGCGTGTGTTCCGCCAGGATGTGGTTAAGAATGAGATCCAAGTGATGAATCAGCTGAACCACGTCAATCTCATCCAGCTCCACGCTGCATATGAGTCACGCCATGACATCATTCTGGTAATGGAATAGTAAGTCGGAGTGTATGTGGCTATTCATATTATACAAATAATTGTTATTTATGTGTTTTATTTTATCTTAATAGCACCTCGAGGCCTGATAAAAGGCGCTATAAATACCAAACGGATATTATTATTATATTATCATTATTACATAGATGTGTATAACCTTTTATAAGACATGTTGACTGATAATATGTAAATTCTCTCAACATTACACACTTTGAGAGATTTAGTCATGTATGTGTGCTTCCTTCTCTGCGTGTTTAGTGTGGATGGTGGGGAGCTTTTTGATCGCATTATCGATGAGAACTACAACCTAACAGAGCTGGACACTGTGCTGTTCATACGGCAGATTTGTGAGGGTCTGCAGTACATGCACAAGATGTATATCCTTCACCTGGACCTCAAGGTCAGCTGTGTGTGTATGTGTGTGTGTGTGTGTGTGTGTGTGTGTGTGTGTGTGTGTGTGTGTGTGTGTGTGTGTGTGTGTGTCCTAAATGTATTATGCATAAATTACCACATAACTGATGCTCAACCTGAATGGACTTAGAAGACACCTATTAAAAAAACTTTAGAAATGGTCATCCATTATTCAAGGTTTTAAGAATCTAGGAATATATCCCAAAATGAAACGGCAAATTAGTACTTGATACATGAACCAAAAACATCATTGTAAGTCTAAGTGTCATCAGAAATCCATGAAGCACACACACACACACACACACATTCCTACACACACACACACACACACACACACACACACACACACACACAACACACACACACACACACACACACAAATTGCACTTTATATATATCGTGTCTGGACTCTCTACTGTCTCTCCGCTGTGTAACGGACTAGCGCAGGTGGTGGTGTTCCCCTTCATAATCCATTCTATTTCAGTTGACATTCATTGTATTATTTTTGTGGTTTTGCTTCAATGTTCCCTCTTTATTTCCAGCCAGAGAACATTCTGTGTGTCAGCAGAGTAACAAATAAGATTAAAATCATTGACTTCGGTCTTGCCAGGAGGTAAGATTTAAATGCAGCACGCATTTGGTTTCCCGCACCATAAGATGTGTTCCTGGTGGCTCCTTCATGCAACCATTGTGATCATCTGCCCCAGGTACAAACCAAGGGAGAAGCTGAGGGTGAATTTTGGTACCCCTGAATTTCTGGCCCCTGAGGTCATCAACTATGAATTTGTTTCATTCCCCACGGATCTGTGGAGTCTGGGGGTTATAACTTACATGCTGTAAGTCTCCCATGCACGCACACACAAATGCATACACGCACTTATGCCCACACACACGCTCATTCACGTAACATCCACTGTAGACAGATTAGCACATTAACAAAATATGGTATCAACCACACATTTGTAAATGAAACAGACAGACTGAATCAAACAGTAAAGACGGAGGCAGAAGCACAGACACAGACAGACAGACGGACGGACAGACAGACAGACAGACAGACAGACAGACAGACAGACAGACAGACAGACAGACAGACAGACAGACAGACAGACAGACAGACAGACAGACAGACAGACAGACAGACAGACAGACAGACAGACAGACAGACAGACAGACAGACAGACAGACAGACACGCAAGCAAAGACACCAATGTTGCAGAGCGAAGCTGACCCATTGCCGCCGCTGTACCTCCCTTGCTCCTCCCTCAGGCTGAGCGGCCTCTCTCCGTTCCTGGGAGACGATGACAACGAAACCCTGAACAACATCCTGGCGTGCCAGTGGAACTTTGAGGAGGAGGAGTTCCTGGATGTGTCCGAGGAAGCCAAGGACTTCATCACCCGGCTGCTGGTGAAGAGTAAGAGCTGGAGGATGAGCGCCACCGCGTCTCTCAAGCACCCCTGGCTGTGTGACCCCGGCCTGCACTATCGGCTCCAGCAGAAGGTAGGGTCCGAGGAGACGTTTCCTGGAGATAAGCATGAGGTGGTGTCATGCCAAATTTGTACCGGCTGCCAAATTTGTACCGGGCACGTCAACAGTTGTCCGTTGCCAGGCAACGGACAACTGATTACGTAAGGGTTGTCCGTTGCCGGGCAGGTTTCAAAAAACATTCGCGCTCATGTTGCCAAAGACGAAATAACATAATACAGATAACGGATCGCTAGATAACACTTGTTTTTACTTTATATTTGTGTTGTATTTAATTGTTTAATCAAATTTAGCTAGTAAACTGAGTGTTTAAAGCGGGTTTCAAAAAACATTCGCGCTCATGTTGCCAAAACATAATACAGAAAACGGATCACTAGATAACACTTGTTTCTACTTTATATTTTTATTGTATTTAATTGTTTAATCAAATTTAGCAAGTAAACTGAGTGTTTAAAGCAGGTCAAGGACGAAATAGCACAATACAGATAACGGACAAGTGCGAATGAACGAGCTTGAAGGTTTGCGAATGTTCGTGAACCTTTCACGTCATTCGACGCGATCGTCCGTTGCCAGGCAACGGACGACGCGATCATCTGTTGCCAGGCAGGTTTGGAATGGATTACGTATGGATGACGCGCCCGGGACAAATTTGGCAGCCGGTACAAATTTGGCATGACAGTGGCACTAACTCTCGAGGTGAAAGAGTGCCATGTCAAACCTCAAACTAAGGAAAACTAAAGCTTAATGAGAGTTTTTTAAAACTTAATATGAGAGCTACGTGCTCTTGGAAGAGTTCTGGTAACAGCCCTGTTTGCAAGCAAGCAGAAGCTTGAGTGACATGTCACATGGTTTCTGCACTTTATCCCGTTAACCATTTAACGGGATAAAGTGCAATGGAAACAGGTTAGCCATAGCCTAACCTTTCCCCCACCCTCACGCATAAAACACTTTTAATTTACCTGTCTCACAATGGTCTGAACCCAGCTCACGTTCGCGATTATTTCTGTGTGTTCACTCAGGTTTCTTTGTCCAAATTGAACATGCCCATGCATTGAGGATGGAAATGCACCTAGTTTCACATTAATATATCTACCACACTGTAGAATTATTAGCATTCTCCCAGTTAAACTCAAATACACATTAGATCACTAGACTGGATGGCTCTAAACGGTTCTCATACAAAGACGGGAAGGCTGGTATTATGCACCTAATCTCTGGAACAAGCTACAGCTAAATCTGAATCTATACTCCCATTACTCATTCCTTTGACGGACCCTAAAATACTACGTGCTCTTAAACTGTCAAAATGTGTGAATGTTTCGATGATGATATTGATATTTTTTGTGATACTTGATAATTGTTTCAGGGCTCTCTTGCAAAAAATAATTAAATCATTATTAGACTTCCTGATAGAAGAGAGGTTAAATAATAAAAATATATAGGTTGCTTCTCATGAGAGAAGCAACCTATACCTTAAGGCAACCCATACCATAAGGCAACATGCTTATAATGCCATCACTGTCTTTGCAGAAACTCAAGTGTGATTCTACAACCGCCCCCCCTCCGGAGAGCTAGGAGATGTGAGTTCTGCTTTGACTTTACATTTTAATTGCTTGTGAGAAACTGGTAGGTAACATTAAGTACTGAAAGGTTTTGCCTTTTCAATGTATATGTCCATATTAAAATGGCGATCCCGAAGATTTACGTTTTGTTATTTTCTGCGACTTTTTGAGTATGCAGAACTTTTACCAACAGTCTCGCCAACCATTTCATAACATTCATAATGCTGCAAATGCAAGGGCTTTCATCAGTGGGCCATAGCCCTAATCACCATTGTGTAACCTCATTTGGCAATAGATGAAGAGATTTATTTACAAGAAAATCTTGTAAATAATATAATATCATAGGTTTAATCTCTATTATTCATGGTATATAGTATAATAGATCTCTAAAATTGTAATCCTCCTGATTATAATTTTGTCAATATAGTAAGTGCCATTGCAGGTCTTAAAAACGATCATGCTTTTAATTTTCATTCGACTCTGTATTTCAGGATATCTGATGATAGGTCGAGGCTCCGGGGCCCCAAAACTGGACCAATGCTGCTGAACCTGTTTCCTACCACCACTTTACTCTCTGCTTCACACCCAGGAACCATTTTCCCCAAACAGTTCGTAGTTCTTTCTAACAGAATGTATCCCACGCTGTTCAAGTCACGTGTACCACTGTCCTACTGGAGAGACAACCTCTACCTCTTAGGTCCAGCTCCATTTCACTACGCCAAGACTACTTTTCTGTGTTTGTAGATGGTTCTTGGTTCATGCCGTTCCCACTTATCACCTTAAAGAATGCAGAATGTGCTCTGCACTAGTCATCATTTTGTATAATTAAAAAGTCCTTCTTCAAAGCAAATCACTGTGATAGGAGACACAGATAAAATGGACAAATATAATGTCACGTAGGTTGGGGTAAATTGCTAATCCTTTTTTTGATAAAAGCAACTATTGCTTTTACATAGCATATCTGTCTGTTGCATGCTTTGCACTTTATGCTATATTTTTCTGAGATGTAACAAATTACTTTGAACAAGGAATTTTGTTGATGTAAATTATCAATAATTGTGAACATTAGATTAGATCTACTTGGCAAGTCTTATGAATAGATTTTCTTTTCCTGGTATGCATGAGATAAAACCCATTCTGGCCTTCAATCCACAGAGGACATCTCATGCTTCACACAAATAACAGGATGCTTCCCTTTGTCCCAGCCCGGTGGGGTGCTTGCCTTTGATGAAGTTTTATCCTGGCCTACGCTACCTTCTGTGTTTTCTAATGTGCCACTAGCTTGCTGTGTCTTTGGCCATTTTGAGTCCTACTTTCACCTTCCATGAAGGCATGACAAACAACTAATGTTGGTTCTTATATGATTTATATGGTAGGTATAGTATATTATTATATATATATATATATATATATATATATATATATATATATAATCTTATGTCCATGTATTATACATATTATATATGGTATGCATAGAATAGTGTACCCGTTCAATACCGGACTGAACTTGAAGATGCTGTTTTATTCACGGGAGCTTACTTTTTCAGTATTTCCAAATTCATCTGCATAGTTATTTAAACCACATATGGTTCTGTTGTGCAGCGAGAAAACAGTGACATGAAGGGAAATTTTTCAACATAAAAGTGCAACATTGTTTGAAATCAATAGGTGCCTAGCCATTGATGTGGCCTACGATATGTTGAGTATCCTTTTACCCTTTTGAACCTAATGGATAAGCTTGGGATTTTTGCTATACTTGATTATTTTGATTTTTATCTTTTTTTTCAAGTTTGTTTGTGTAACACAATTAGAGAACATGCGTTTTTAAATGTGAAATAAATATATATACAACACAATAGTGACAAAGAATTTTGGGACTTTGATCTTGGGGTCACACACAAAATAAAACGTAGGGCAGTGTTGCATCAAATTGTTCAGAAGCTTTGCTTAGAAAATAGTGAGAAACAGATTAGTTGGTGTTTGTTTCTGTAGACCTAAAAATACGAAAATACAAAATTAATGTAAATCACTATATACATGCATTAACTTTGATTGGGCAACAACCCGCAATCTCTAGGGTCACTGCATCCTCAGCCTCAACACAGATCTCATGAAAGCCAGTATTCGAATAGCATGATTGGTTTGGTTACGAGAATGCCTTCGAGTTAACTTATACCTGTCTGTTGAAAAATGTGCTTGTTCGGCTAGGGGCTGGTTCATAATGGCAAGTTCGGCTAAGGTTGTTTTGCAGGTTCATCGGATAGGTTGGGCTGTTACCTGATCATACACTTCACACTCCAGTTGTCAAACAGGTATTCCATTCTATGCCCACTACAAACTACGCCTACAGCTTTCAAAACTGTTTCAGATTCACCAAAGGCTGTGTCCACATCGAGGTAGAGGCTTTGAGTGAACCATGGAGCATTCCACGGACTGTGCTGTTAACAGGAGCCAACAGAGGCTTGGGCTTGGAGATGGTTAAACAAATGGTAGACGGTCCCTCTCCCTTGCCTCGTTTGTTTGCCTGTTGCAAATATCCATATACTATAAAGAAATATAATTTTTCAAATTGCAAAAATCGAATCACTCCAGTGGATCCGGCAACTATTGGCAGTCAACAGGCTGTCAGCGATCTGCATTTCACGTTATTTGGACTAAACCATCTATGGGAGAGGTGAGGGGAGTGCAGAACATTTTCTTTTTTCATCACAGTCGTTCAAATATTTTCATCTTTTCCATGGTTCTTTTACAACTCGACCACTGGTTAGGCCTAACCACAGGGATTAAGGGCCTCTGACTTGCTGTTGCATTCTCATAAGTAAGCTAATTTTAGGGGCTGGCTCATAATGGCAAGTTCGGCTAAGGTTGTTTTGCAGGTTCATTGGATAGATTTGGCTGCTACCTGATCATACACTTCACACTCCAGTTGTCAAACAGGTATTCCATTCTATGCCCACTACAAACTACGCCTACAGCTTTCAAAACTGTTTCAGATTCACCAAAGGCTGTGTCCACATCGAGGTAGAGGCTTTGAGTGAACCATGGAGCATTCCACGGACTGTGCTGTTAACAGGAGCCAACAGAGGCTTGGGCTTGGAGATGGTTAAACAAATGGTAGACGGTCCCTCTCCCTTGCCTCGTTTGTTTGCCTGTTGCAAATATCCATATCCTATAAAGAAATATAATTTTTCAAATTGCAAAAATCGAATCACTCCAGTGGATCCGGCAACTAGTGGCAGTCAACAGGCTGTCAGCGATCTGCATTTCACGTTATTTGGACTAAACCATTTATGGGAGAGGTGGGGGGAGTGCAGAACATTTTCTTTTTTCATCACAGTCGTTCAAATATTTTTAGGATTTTCTTTTCTTATTAAAAGGTACATAGCCATTTTTCCTAACCTACAGATAAATCGGATATTATTTAAATCCAGACCCTCTCACGGACCCCTGCTTCGCCATCCCCTTTCACCCCTTTACCGCGTGGCTGATAGCTCGGGCATATTTGACTCTCCCGAGTCCCTTTAATAATCAGTTGGCAGCCTGGCTGCCTGCCTGTGTCTGTTCGACCTGTTGTTGCCAATAACCTTCCTCAACCGCGATATCGTGTTTGCAATTTATTCCTCTTGCCAGACCATGCAGACTACCTCCTGTGAGAAAAGTATAGACCACTTGTAGGTGTGTTCACTATCTTAGAAAAACAGTGTTTTGGTTTGAGGTAACGCAGTTGATCACTCCTTGAACGGGTCTGTTTTACCAGAAGATAAACACCACCCTCCATTTGTCTATTAACATTCGGCCAACTGCAATATCTGGCATTCAAGAAGGTACGCGCAGCCAATATAAAGGCACTGTTTTCAACAAAGGCTGAGTTAGAGGCAAGTGCTGAGTCATGGCGAGTGTTACAACACGCACTGTGTTGATAACGGGAGCTAACAGAGGCCTGGGCTTGGAAATGGTTAAACAAATGGTTGAAGGTCCCTCGCCCTTGCCATATTTGTTTGCCTGTTGCAGAGAACCGGATGGACCCAGAGGAAAGGTAGGGTTATTATGTTTTCACATGACACAACCGTAAGCGAATGTGTTTTTCGTAGGAGAAGTCTGGGAATCTCGCCTCTGATTAGTTACAAGGGCTCTCCTTTTAGATCGTGTTTTGATTAGTCCTAGCTGGAGTTTAGGGTCAATGGCGTGTTCCTGAATCCTCGGACGCCAGCGTTCCGAGTTGCAATTTCCGGTCTCGGGACGTTCCCGTTCGTTTGTGCGAATGTGTCATGAAATTGGCTAGTCGTTATTTATTGTTAGCTACATTAGCCTCTTTAGCAAACCAGCCCGAAAACAAAAAACACAACTTTACATTGTATTTCCGACTTCCGACTCGGAAGGCTGGCGTCCGAGCATTTAGGAACACAGCATAACTCTTAACCCTGACCAATCGGAGGAGAGCACTTCTAACCAATCAGAGGCGAGAATCCCAGACTTCTCCTACGAAAAACGCATTCGCCTGCCGCAAGCTTTCAACCAATGGTGCAATTCCGTTGACTTGAGGCGTACCACATCATGAACTATCGTGTAACATCTCCGCAAACGATATAAATAGAAGAATACACATGCAGAGCCTGGTGAAAGACTACCACCCTTTATACATAACAAGTATTACTACAAGAAGGCCATAGCAAGTTGGAAACGGTGGAAAGAAAATGCCAGCAACTTATGCAGTTTCATTTTATAAACACAAATCAACACGAAACGCCAATGAAAAACATTACATGAGAAACACACGCAATACACAAAGTGACACTATTTTTGAAATAGAAATCCTGAAAAATATATTGCCTGAACAAAATTAATAAAATATTTATTCAATATATATTTTCAATTATCTATGTTTTTTCAATTATTGTACCACCTGCAGTACCGCACCACTCTGCCTCTATGAACGGCTCACCTTCCCATGCAACCCCCACCACTAAAAACAATTCTCATTTCATTGGGTCCTGAATAAAGTTTGCATGCAACTCACAGAACATTTTATTCTGCTATACAGGAATTGCAAGCACTGGCCAAGAGCCACCCTGATGCGATCACCGTCATTCAACTAGGTAATGACTCTTCATTTAAAAATAAACATTTTTGATGTTTCAACCCGATGTCACAAGAACACTACTGTGATGTTTCTTATGTTGACCCTTTCTGATCTCGCTCTCAGATGTCGCCGACCTCTGCAGCATAAAAAAGTGTGCGGAGAGGGTAGGCTCCCTGGTGGGGCCAGGGGGCCTCAACCTGTTGATCAACAATGCAGCGGTTCTTTTCCATGGCACTTTTCAGAGCACCAGTCCAGAGGACATGCTAACTACCTTCAACACCAACGTCATTGGCCCAATGAGCCTCACTAAAGTGAGGGCAGGAGGGAGGAAGTTCTTACGGCTGTATTTCTACATAGTGATGGTTTTGAAAACATCATCTTGTTTGTACAAGTTTCATGCCCTTTCTTTCTAGTAAATGCATCATTAACTTATTTCTCCCTGTGTAACATCTCCTTTTCTCTCACTCTGGTTGTCATCATTATGAAGGAGCTCCTCCCTCACCTACGAGCAGCAGCTTTGGCCAGCAGGACACCAGGGATGTCTTGCAGTAAAGCAGTCGTGGTCAACCTCTCTAGCATGGCTGGAAGCATGACCGGTACTCCTGAAAGCTACAGCAGGTTCCCTGTGATGTCGTACCGCATCAGCAAGGCAAAGACCAGCGACCAACTCGTATCTAGCTAGCTCAAGCCCTTTGATTAAATCTGTCCTACAACATTCCTATTGAAAGTGTTTTTTTTTAAATTTATTTTCCCTTCCCGTTCAAGGCGGCTTTGAACATGCTGACCATCTGCTCTGCCTTAGAGTTCCAGAAGGATAATATCTTGTCTGTTCTCCTGCACCCTGGCTGGGTGAGAACCGACATGGGCGGAAAAGAGGTGAGGGTGCTGCTGGCCACTGTTGTTTACTTATTTGCCATTTAACTTTAAGATAAGTAAGCTTTACAAAATATTTTAATCAACAATCAGAGGTTTTTTCAAAAACTTTTAATTTGTAGTGTCAGTGAGATCACCACTGCTCAATGTTCTTTTTTTGCAGAATAGACATAGAGTAGTGGTCAATCTATGGGAAAATGATTGATAATTATATTATTCTATTACCCACTAGGCGGACATTGACAAGCTAGAAAGTGTAGGAGGCCTGCTAAGCGTGATCGATTCCCTGACAGAGAAGCACAATGGAGCCATCCTGGACTATAATGGTGTGTCATTGCCATGGTAGTCCTACATATATAGCTCCATTGTTGGATGCTGAGTGTATATTTCATGTTATTATTATCTTTTACAATACTTAAAACTTTATAATGACATGTGTAATACCAATTTGTACAACTATAACATGAGTCTAATGCTCATGTCATCATTGGCTATTGGCTATAAGCATTGTTTTATAATAACATCTGAATAAACTTTTAAACTTAAAATCCTAAGAGTTTAAGTGTATGTTTACCAGCAGGTGGTGCTGTTTAACTTGACTATATCATAAAAGTGAACATGTCTCCATGAATATTGTTCATTATTTCTCATTGCTTCTTCCATCCCCTGGCTTCTTAATATCGCTAGATGCTTAATGTGATTCTGAGGAAGAATTAAACGTATTCTTCTTTGCCAGTGTTGGTAGTTACTCAAAAAAAAGTAATTGGATACTTATTACTAGTTACTTCTGTAAATTGTAATGAGATTACTTTACTAGTTACTGCATTTGAAAAGTAACTTCACTACTTATTACTTCACTTTTCCGTTTCTTAATTTACTGTCGATACATGGACAAACATCATAGCCCTATCATCACTTAGGGCCCTATTTTTAACGGTCTGAAACGCAAGTGAGAAGCGCCAAGCGCAAGTAGCTTTGTGGGCGGTTCTATGGCGATGTCGCTAGTTTACCGGCGCAAAAAATGACTCTTGCGTCCAGCACAAATCTAAAAAGGGTTGGTCTGAAGTAGCCTAATTACCCGTGGGTGTGGTTTGGGCGTAACATGCAATAAACCAATGAGGCCTAAAAAAATGTTTTGTTTGGTTCCGGTTTCCGACCGACCCTGTCAATTTATGTGCGACCCAAATTATTTTATGAGTTTTATAAAAAAAATATATATATATTTTAATGTAATTACGTTTTGGTACAGCACCTCTATAATTACGTTTTGGTACAGCACCTCTTCATTCTGTACAAGGATGAGCGAATTTTCTCGTTTTTAAATGAAAAAAACCTACCTATCATTCGCTGCCACTGGAAAAAATAAAATAAAAAAATAAAATAAATTCCCTACCTACCCATGACCTCAACCGACAACCAACAGGAACCAAACTTTTTTTTTTTTTAGGCCTGAGTGCCAGCTCCCATCCCCTTTAAGAGCCATGAGTGCATTTTAATCTGACGAGTTGATATTATGACAGCGCGTCTGCAGTCTCAGATGAGACGGATGCACATGAATTTCAAACTTCAAATGGCTCAGTTTATGGCCAAATAATATGGCCTAATTCACACATGGAATAAGGTTTTCTTCCACAACTTCAGAAATACTGAGTCCTCAAATAAATTTTGGCAAAGCAAACTTATATGATATAACAGATGATATGCGGTAACTGTGGTTCTATTTAATGATACACGCAATACATTATAAACATTTTTTCTTATCAGTATTGTATGCATTATCGTTATCCACTTGTGTTCCTAATATGCATGCATCCCCCCGTTAATATACATTGCCATGGACTGTATTATGCGTTACGTGTTTAGTTTGCGTGTGTTTAAACAGATGGACACACACATTCATTAATTATTTTACACATAGGCCTACACCCACGCGTGCCCGCATTCATTCATTCTTTTTAACACTCACTCGCGGTAAAACAAAGTTTTCTCACAATCAAATACTCATCAATCCTAAAAGTTATGGGCATGTAGGCCTACACAATGTCTGTCAAGAAAATATGTGTTTGCTGTACGGTGTTTGCAGATGAATTGATTTAAAAGTACAACTTATTACCACTATATCAGCTGTTCTTTCCCAAATAATTTACCAAGAATGTCTGGCTAGGTAGATGAGAGAAGCAAAGTGTATACGCGAGGTGCACAAGCAACATTATGCATGCTCTTTTTTTATTATTTTTTTTTTTTTAATTTTTTTTTTTAAACATAATAACACAATGACACAAATATCTACAGACATGTACGAGAACAATAACAACAGACATTTGACAGAACACAACAAGGGAAGGGTGCAAGGATGACACCTTAAGATACATAGACATTACTTTGAACAGAAATATGATAGTGACTATTAATTCTCCAGCATAGAAGCTGCGCGCTCCATGCACATCAAGTCCTTATATCCCCTAAGCCATGTTTCCTTACTAAAGCAATCCGTTTTGCGCTCCTTCCAATTTAGAAGGATGAGTCTTTTTGTGGCCAAACAGCCCAATGTCCAGCTCTGGACAGCAGCCCTCCCCACAACTGGTCCCTAATTTACCGACGCGTGGCGGTGGAGGGAGAAGAACGCTCTGCGCCAGTTGCAAACTAGCAACGACACATGCGCCAGTGATTAAGTCAATTGCGCCGGATTCAAGATAGGGCCCTTAGTGTTTATTGTCTTCCTCTCAACCTCTTGCAGGCAAGAGCAGCCTTATCAAGTTTTAAAGCAATGCTGTCTATCCAGTGCATCGTCATTCCTAATTTAGGAATGACGATGCACTGGATAGACAGCATTACTTTAAAACGTGAGACAAAAAGTTGCATAGGTATCCTAAGTAACTTTTGTTGTTGGCGGACACATAATCCAGGGAGGACTCAAATCAGTTTGTGCATGTATGACACAGTAATAAGGAAGGGAGCCGGACATATTCCCATCCTTGTGAAACGTTTGCACCAATCACATCTGAAATATCCATGCAATATGTATTCTAGCATACATTTTGCCATTTTCAAACACACATCGGCTCGCTATTCTCTTAAAGACTCTCTCACACACACACACACACACACACACACACACACACACACCACACACACACACACACACACACACACACACACACACACACACACACCACACACACACACACACCAGCAGTGCAATACAGTTTACCTTTTACATTTCTGTTTTTTTCTTACGTTTCTTTATGTCCTGATCTATGTGTCTATTAAAAAATATTTTTACAGCACTGCACATGCATTTTCTAGTTAACAATTATTCGAAGAGAACGAAGGTCGAGGGAGCTATTCTTCACTATTCACGGAGTCCGAGTTGAATAATTGTTTTAGTATACCTATACTACACGTGATCACTCCAAAAATAAACAAGATATCCCTTTTTGCCGGGATTTATTTGTTTTTATTAGCGTGACGAGACGACCGTAGCAATATCCCGAGTTTGAGATCTCAATCATGGGATTTTGCCCAATATCCCAAGATAGTGAACCAATCAAATTGCGCACTCTTAGGAGGTTCACGTGTAGCATATACAATATCTCATGGTGAACTTATAAAAGGTTTTCAGTAAGAAAGGATAAAGTTGGGTGATGTCAGTTTTCAATAAATTGGCGCATTTTATTCAGCTTTGTTTTTATTTTTTTATGTTTTACTTATAGTAACTGTTTCAGTAACAATTTCATGTGGCTATTGTAACTTTACTCTTTTATTGTGTATTTAATGTATGTAGTAATGTAAGGGAACCCAATAATATGAATTCTGATGTTCTAATTCAATATCCTCAATATTTTAGGGGGGGGTGGGGGGATTCACATTTTTTGGGTGATATCATTGGGTTTTCTTATAACTTTTCATAGCGGTCAGTTTTTCTGACACAAATACAAATACGAGGTGGGTAATTTGTATTGCTTATGATTTATTTTAACAGTGACATAGCTCATCGCATTGCTCCAGGCCAGTGGACAGTCAAGTTTGGTAGAGACATCAAGGTACATTTCTCCTGCATCTCATGCACTTGCATGCACATGTGTTATTTTTTACCATAACACTGTTATATTGCCTATCTAACACCTTGGCCATTCTTACAGGGTTTTCATCACCAAACCACTGGAAATAATTGTGGTATCTACACATACTTATGGTAAATTGCTTTATATTATCTAGTATCTAAGTGTTTTTGTATTATTTGAAACTATCAAATTAACAGAACTTTGCCTTTCACAGAATGCACTCAGCCTGAGCACAGATGCTCCATTTTGGTGTACTGAGGTCAGTATTATGTAGAGACAAATACATGAACAAATAGACTGTTAGCAGGAGCACTACTAAACACAGTAGGAGTCCAACAGTGCAACAACAGAAAAGTAGACGAGACGAGTTTTAGTCTTCAGCCTCAAGGCATATTTATTTTATAGTAAATAACTAAACTGCTCTTCCAGCCTTCATGTTGGGAGCGGGCTAAGAGAATGATCAAGTCCGGAACATTCATATTAATAGGGGGCATGACGTCACCAATCATATCACATCCGTTATCAAACTGATAACGCCCCCTTGTGGTGTGGAACAGATATACAGTACAGAATACATCAGTCAATCATACATACTTATGTCAACATAGACAAATTGTGAAGTACTGATTTCTAACTGAAAATTGTTCCTCAACTTCAATATTCTATCATTTATTTTAGAGAGACATGGCACACATCAGTAAATGGTGGTGCATTAATTTGATGGAACGGTTCCAGATTGATGGACAACTTTAAATGTAACTTCCTACACAACATTAGTTATACATTAGTTAACCTTTTTTTTCTGTCACTGTCACTCGAAAGCCAAGGACAGAGGTTTGGATACTGGACAAATGAGGCCACAGCATTGCTCCAAGGATCATTGCAGCCGATCTACAGGATCCCAAAGAGCAGTAAAAGGAATCATGAGGTGAGCATGATGTTGGTGGCAGAGGACACCCAGTGTCATGCTCCTTTTTGTTATAGACTCATTGTAACGACCAAGGTGGGTCTCTCAAGACTCCGCCCATTTGCGCTGGTTGCCTGTTCTGTCACCTCCCCTTGTGTGCAGGTCTCAGGTGTGTGCAATGACCCTGCTGATTGGGGAGTGTAGAAAAGACCTGCCGTGCCAACATCCGGGGCTCTCTCCTCTCCTCCGCTGGCTTTAGGCTTTTGTTTTGTTGTTCCCATGACTGATCTCACACCACACTTGTGGTTACATTACATATTACTGACTTACACCACACCCCATTAACAGATACAATAGGTCAGATGACTATAGTTGAATAGTTTTGTTCATCACTGAAAACTCATCAGTAGTAGCCTTCGTTAGCATACCATTGTGTAGTTTTGCGAGAGTAGGATGTCAACTATTGTTTTTTTTGCCAAGTACGGACACAAATAATTTTTCTTTCTTCAAGGCGGATGATGTTTTCCTGAAGGACACAATTGAGGCAGCAGCATGGTGCCAGTTGCAGTCCTTCACCGACCACGTTTCTCTCCCGATGGTCATTGGGATGGAAGGTGCAGAGCAGCAGGCAGCATTAGCAGAGCTGAAATCCGTTGACCGCAGTTGCCCGGAAGAAAGCCCAAACAGGATTGAACCGTTCCAGTTCGTCTTCAATTCAAAGAAGGACTACGAAATGTTCTGTGTGGAGATGTTTGACCGGAGAAAGCTGAAAGTGTTTGCTTCTTGGGAGTAGCGACATTTGACCTATTGTTTTAATTTTTTTTTGTTATTTTTAAATTATTCTGTTGAATAAAAAGACTCCTGAGATTGGTGTAACTTAATGTGCGTCTCAAATGTAGCTTTTCATTATGTCTATTGAGGATTTTTTTTCCCTTAGATGTTGTCACTTCGTTTTTCCTCACATTACAACTGCTAAGGTCATACATCAGGGTCACAGTCCGGGGCGGACTGGCCGTAGTTTCTGTTCAATCTTATGTAATGAATCATTGTTATTCCTTTACCCTGCATGTGGCCTCCCCAGTTTATGTTCATGCCAGAGCCAAGCATGTTACACTCATTAATGAAATTCAGGTTTCTTATTCTTACATGTCTATATTGATACATAAATAATTTTCCCTCAAAGGTTCAGTTTGAAAAGGCCGACAGGTGCTTCATATTGGAGGTAATCTTTCTTTTTTAACTAGAACCTGTACCTAAACATCAGGGGAATGTGTTAATAAGCTTGATTTTTCCTGACCTATATTTTACAGATGCCAACATCTGTGCTTGATGAAATCCTCAAAGAGGTGGTGCTCCAGGAAGTCATTTTGACTACACGTGTGTGGACTCCTATTTACGTTAGGCAAATAATGTACAAAAAACATGAGAAGCATTGTGATTTTTCTGTTGGATATGTGTATATATGTGTATATATGCACAAATACACACACACAGAGGAGTGAAAAATAGCTTAATGATATTCAAAGAGAACAGTCAGAGCTTCTGAAGAGGGATTACACTGATCTATTGGATACACTGGACAAAATACACATCAACTCATTCATCAGTGGACCCATACCAGCAGTTGACAGGGGAATAAACAGATTCAGTCGTCTACTTGCACTGAATACATGGCTTTCCAGAGTCTGCAATGAAAGAGGAAGGGGCTTTATTGACAATTTCAACTTATTCTGGGGGCGCAAATATCTTTTCAGAGCAGATGGCCTACACCCAAACAGGTTAGGCTCAAAACTGTTGAGGGACAATCTTCTCTTCTCGCTTTACGCACAGGCCACAATCTTTCCATGGTCTGACGCACAGGCCACAATCAGAGCACAGGTTGAGAAGAAGCGAGACTACAGCCTCCCCCACACATCTACTCTGCCACTATCTGACACACAGATAGCAGACAGCCCACAGACCTTGAAGAGAGACAACAGCCCACCCGACGCCATCAACACTGTGCCCTCCCCCATCGCTGATGCTGGCTTGACGAGGAACGGCCACCCCCCTCCTCTGCATTACAGACCAAAGACCTTGAAGAGAGACAACAGCCTGCCCGACACCATGGACACCGTGCCCTCCCCATCGCCGATGCTGGCTTGGCCAGGAACGGCCACCCCCCTCCTCATCTCTCCCATAGCTACAACAACTCCAGCTCCACTGTCTCCTCCCTTTGCGATTTTCAAGCTGAATTTAAGAAACAGGAATATGTAGGCATCAAACTTGCATCTGTGTCAATGATAGCATCGCCAGGTCATTCCCACAGGCTGATAACACCAAAGCGGAGGGCGCCCCAGCCCCCCGCCCTGTACTGATAGTAGTCCTGAGTATTACTGAGACAAAAAAGGGTTCAGCTGTAGACAAAGTATAAAGGACGTTTCGCATAATCTGCTGAACCCAAGGTTGCCTATGTCAAAACATGGCAACTTTTGCATTCCTGCTGTAACCACTAAGAGAGTAAACAAAGGGAAACTTAGACACACTGCTAACCTCACAAATCTCATACATATTTCCTCCAAACCAAAAACAACCTTAAAGCCTATCAACAACACCATCAGGATGGGTCTACTTAATGTTAGGTCTCTTAATAACAAATCATTTTTAGTTAATGATTTTATTACCACCTCTAAACTGGATTTATGTTTTTAACTGAAACATGGCTGGAACAAAATAACAGTGCAACCGTTCTGATAGAGACAGCTCCCCCCAACTATAACTTTTTTGATGCATGTAGATCTGGAAAAAGAGGTGGAGGGGTCGCTGTTATATTTAAAAATGATTTTCAGGGGAAACAGATGTTATTTGGTGATTTTCCATCATTCGAATACCTTTGTGCTGTATTGAAATGCTCCCCCAGAGTTCTCCTATTAATTATTTACAGGCCACCCACATACACCCTCATACCCACATACACCCACATATAACTGGTGACTTCAATTTTCATACTGATGATTTGAATGACAAGTGTGCAAAAAAACTTTTCACCATTTTGGACACATTTGAACTGTCCCAACATGTGAAAGAGACTATTCATTGTAAGGGCCACACTCTAGACCTGGTTATCACAAAGGGCCTCAATGTTTCTGATCTCTCTGTGACTGATCCTTCCTTGTCTGACCACTTTTGTGTTTCCTTTAATATATCTTTTATTCCCAACATACAGACAAAATCAAATACTGTCAAAAAACGGTATATCAATGAAGAATCGTATGTACTTTTTAGAAAGGCCATCTCCTTACTACCACCTCTCAACCCATGTTCTGCTGATGATCTTGTAGAAAACTTTAATTTGAAAATTTTGAAAGTCATGGATGTCATTGCACCTTACAAGGTTAAAACGATTTCTGGAAAGTAAAAGGCACCCTGGAGAAAAGCTGCTTCTGTAACAGCACAGAAAAAAGAATGCAGGAAGGTTGAACGCATCTGGCGTAAAACAAAACTTCATATTCACCATGATATCTACAAAGAGAGCCTCCGTGCCTACAATTCAGACTTAAAAGTGCTAGAGAAACATTTTTCTCCAATATCATTAAATCCAATAATAATAATGCAAAAACCCTATTTGCAACTGTTGACAGACTGACCAACCCCCCAACACAATTCCACCTGATCTCCATTCCACGCAGAAATGCAATGAGTTTGCAGCTTTTTATACTGATAAAATTGAAGGCATCAGACGCGCCATCAATATCTCCACTTCAAACAAAAATTTTGGACTACCACCCTGTTCAGGCAAAAGTAACATGGCAGGGATGGCATGCTTTAATGTTATTGACTCTAAAACTCTTGTGGAAACTGTTACACAACTAAAGCCATCCACCTGTTGCCTTGATTCTTTACCTACCAACCTCTTTAAGAATGTTTTTGACTGCCTAGCAATAGACATATTGCAGATAGTTAACAACTCTCTCCAGTCAGGCAACTTCCCAAAAGCCCTGAAAACTGCAGTTATTAAACCCCTTTTAAAAAAGCGGAGCCTAGATACCTCTATTATTAACAACTACAGACCAATATCAAATCTGCCCTTCATAAGTAAAATCATTGAGAAAGTTGTCCTCCAGCAACTTAATCACTTCCTGGCATCAACTGGTTGTTATGACACCTTCCAATCAGGATTTCGACCCCTGCACAGCACTGAGACCGCCCTCATTAAAGTTGTAAACGACATCCGTCTTAACACAGACTCTGGCAAAACCTCAATACTAATGCTTCTAGACCTCAGTGCTGCATTCGACACTGTAGACCATACAATACTTTTGGACAGGTTAGAAAACTGGGTGGGGCTTTCAGGCACAGTCTTAAATTGGTTCAGATCCTACCTACAAAATAGGAACTACTTTGTTTCCATCGGCGACTTTGTATCAGAATCAACCAACGTGATGTGTGGAGTCCCACAAGGTTCGATCTTAGGACCCTCTTTATTCAACATCTACATGCTCCCACTAGGGCAAATCATGCATAATAACAATATTGACCATCATTGCTATGCTGATGACACGCAAATCTATGTATCGCTATCACCAAATGACTATCGGCCCATAGATCTGCTGTGCCAGTGCATTGAGCAAGTGAAAGACTGGATGTGCCGACATTTCCTTCAGCTAAATGAGGATAAAACAGAGATAATTGTATTTGGTGCTAAAACGGAAAGGCTTAAATCAACCCAACACCTTCACTCTCTGTCCCTGAAAACCTCAATCAAAGCCAGAAACCTAGGGGTTATCATGGATTCTGATTTACATTTCGAAAGTCACATCAAATCAGTTACAAAATCTGCATATTATCACCTTAAAAATGTAGCAAGACTTAGAGGGCTCATGTCCACCGAAGACTTACAAAAACTTGTACATGCCTTTATCACTAGTAAGCTTGATTACTGCAATGGTCTCCTTACAGGTCTCCCAAAACAAACTCTAAGGATGCTTCAGCTTGTTCATATTACACCAATTCTTAAATCGTTACTTTGGCTTCCTGTAGGTCAGAGAATTGATTTCAAAATCATGTTGCTAACCTATAAATCCCTACATGGTTTAGGCCCAAAATATTTAACTGATATGCTTCCACTACATAAGCCTTCTAGAACACTAAGATCTTCTGAGACCAATCTGTTAATTATCCCCAGAGTAAACACGAAACATGGGAAAGCAGGATTTAGTTACTATGCAACAAATAGCTGGAATAAACTCCCTGAGGATTTAAGACTTGCCCCAACTCTGAGCACCTTCAAAACAAGATTGAAGACTTTTATGTTTGCTTTAGCTTTCTGCTAAATCTTAAATACTTTACCTTTATTTTACTAAAATGCCTTTTTAACTTTCCCTTTATTTTCTATTTTTACCAGAAAAATACATGACATTTGCTGAGGTTGTTTGTTGTTTGCCTTTGGTTCTGGGCTAGAATCCTAGAATATTGTAATAGATTGTCCTTAAGGTCGGGTTGTGGTCCCGACTTGGGTTCCAGAGAGTCTGTTGATCTGATCTTAAATAACTTTCAATTTAATTTTCTCACTTTCTTAAATACTTTGCACTTTCCTTTTTAACTTTCCCTTTATTTTCTATTTTTACCAGAAAAATACATGATCTGATACCAGAGAGAAAGGATAAGGGTTTGAGACCAATAATCACTGAATATACGAAGAATTGTGTTTAACTCTTTTGAGAAGAGGTGTATAAGGGTTAGAGTCCTGAGTTTGTATTTGTATAAGGGTTAGAGTCCTGAATTTGTTTGTGTAAGGGTTAGAGTCCTGAGTTTGTTTGTATAAGGGTTAGAGTCCTGAGTTTGTATTTGTATAAGGGTTAGAGTCCTGAGTTTGTGTGTGGGTGGAATTCTGAGACCGAGCTCCGTGGGAGACGTTTCCAAGTTCTGTCTGGGTTAGAGTCCTAGAATCTGGATTGGAGTTCCAGAGAAAGGACCAAGTTCCTTTAGGTCGGGTTGTAGTCCCGACTTGGGTTCCAGAGAGACTGTTGATCTGATCTTAAAAATTGCACTTTCAATTTTACTTACTAAAAAGCCTTTTTAAACTTTCAATTTAATTTTCTCTTAAATACATTGCACTTTCTATTTTACTCATTTCTTTGCATATGTTTCCTTTTACTTATCTATTATTTTATTTTATTGTATGACAATGTTTATATGTGAAGCACTTTGAGTCTGCCTTGTGTATGAAAAGTGCTATATAAATAAAGTTGCCTTGCCTTGCCTTGCCTTAAAAGTATAGATATATAAGATAAGATAATCTTATCTTAAGTATATATATATATGTCATATATATATTTATTATACATTATATGTTACATTATATCTATAAATAGTCTAACAGTCTAAGTAAATAAGACAAATACACACTCTGAGATAACTTACATTTTGCGAAATGGTGTCCGAGCCGATCTGGCAGCCGAGCCAATATGGTACTTACACCCATAGACTTACACCGGTCATTATTGAAAATAAACCCGTTCAGGGTGAAGCAAGACAGCCCCGCTTCGCGTCAGGTTCGCCCTGTCAGGGCTTATTTTCCTGATAATGACCAGCGTTCTATACTTTATCCCTTACATAGTTTTGGAATGGCCAAGACTTCAAAATATAAAGGCTATATAGTAACATCGAAAGAGGGCAAAAAAATCGAAAAAGACATCCCTGGGGACATTTAAGTAAAATACAGCAAGATCTGAAGTTAATGTGAATGTAGTGGTGCATATATTTCCATCCTGTTGGAGGCGCTGTGGAAGTACCTCGAAATGTCAAAAATTCTCCTTTTAGTTTACAACTCCTTGGCTGCTGAGCCCTCTTTCGATTGGCCGATCCCCGACCCAGCTTCCTACTACGTCACTTGTTAGCGTAGTTCGATTCGGTTTAATAAACCCATTCTCATTGAACTGGAGTCCCACTGTAGCGTACTATCCTTCCGTATTTCGTCTCAACTACCATACACGTAATTTGTAACTTGAAAATGGCCCAATGCGTAGAGTCGTCTACGGACCTTGCAATGAAAACGGAAGAACAGACTGAAAGGAAGGTGGCCGTCATCACCGGCATCACTGGACAGGTAAACCGTTCCGCAGCACCCACTGTGTGAGGGAAATGGAAAAGTCTACATGTTTTGAAACGCCAAAGTCACAGACGTTATGGTTTTCCGAAATGCACTCTGGACTTTCTGTAAAGATTCTCTGTATTTCTGTAACCATTAGCAGTAAAAGTATTTTTTTGTTTATTATATTTTACAATCTAGGTATGTCGGATCGTTCATATTCGCCTGACCTTAATATGCTTCTGAACATGGAAGTATCATTATGACTATTGGCGACCCAGGTTGCTTACTCTATGATATTGCCTTAATTGTACAGCTTCCAGTTAACAATCCAGTTAGTGCATGTATGACACAGTAATAAGAATGGCAGCTGTGAATGTTCCCATCCTTGTTCATGTAGGACACAGTAATAAGGAAGGGAGCCGGACGTATTCCCATCCTTGTGAAACGTTTTCAGCAATCACATCTATAAGACTACTGAAATATCCATGCAACATGTATTTTAGCATACATTTTGCCATTTTATTTCAGGAATTCCATTCCTTATGCAAATGTCACAAATTGTATTCACTTATATTATCCTATCTGATGCGTCGCCCCTTCTCTAGAGTGGCGCTTCCTAATTTCTAAGCAAGAACATTTAACATACGTTTATAATGACAAACAAAGGGTAAAGATGGTCAACAAGCCAAACTGTTCGGGCCGGAGTTTGTTGGTATATCAGTTCTTGCTCTATGAGCTTTACATGGCCTTCATAGAACCCCATATGAATAACAAGTTAGTCTCCCAAGTTATAAAAGACACCATTTCAATGTCTCTTATAAGGGATAGCATAGCATCTTTATATGATTTATTAATTATATTGACTGAAACCTTTTCACCATTGTAGTGTATGAAGCCTTAGTGTTTCGGTGTAGGCCAAAGTATCAATTTCTTTCATTGTCACCCGTCTTTTCTAGCTTATCTTCTGTTACTTGACTACAATTATTCTGGGTCCATTCGTGTCTTGGGATATCTGAACAATATCCATTGAATATGTGGCCTAAGGGCTATTTGATCATGCAGTTCTCATTTTGAAGAGTAAGATTCTGCTCTCTAATATCATGATTCTAACTTCACGGTCAGACCCTTTGCATAGTATCATCTGCTATATGATTAATTGTAAATAGTTTGATACTAGATATCTTCTCCCTAACATGGATACCTATCCTGTCTGTTTTTGCTGAAAAATAGCTTAATTGAGCTAGGCAAATTAATGCCAACTCAAACATTTAACTTGGCCCTTGTTAAATGTCAAACTCATTGTTAAATTAACATGCAAACCTTCTCCAATCTGCAATCTTACAAAAGATCCAATTGTTCCCTCCCTTCACACCAATTTATTTGATATGCGCAACCTATGATATGCACATCTCGCTCGGGGGGTTTCCACTCTCAGTCTCAGCTGAAGTGGGCCTTCCTGCCCGGCCCGCTGTTCGAAGCATGTTGGGATCGTCTGTTTGGCATCCAGAAGAGAGCTAAGAGAATCCATAAGATCATGTGTCTTGTTATTCCTGTATGTTCCTGCTATTCCTGTTGGCTCCTTTAAGAGTAATTCCAACAAAAAGTCAAGGAGCGGCTGTATCCGGCCATTTGTCATCGTATAAATAGGGATAAGAATAACCCTGACACCTGGTAACTATTCCTTTGATAAATTGGTTGTTTTTTACAATTGTTACGATTATTGATCGCTAAATCCTTTTTCCTAACACCGTGGAATACAACGTGTGACACTAATATGTGTAATACTTAATTTAATAGTTTACTTTTTTATTGTAAATAAAGTGTGTGTGCATGTGTTTGTGTGTGTGTATGGTGTGTCCCCAGTGATATTTATTTACTAGGCGGCCTGTGTCCGGTGGCATTCAATTTTCTATTGGACAAGTTATAGACAATAGGCAGTATTCAGTTACACAGCCTGGGATGCAAAGTGCATTGAGTAGTGTTGTAGGTCAATGTGTGGGTGTGTTCAAACAAAACATTCAGGAGGAACACACACTGCTGTGAAGTGATTGCCCTGAGCAACATCTTCAAACGTATTCAGCAAAAAAAGATTAGTAATTAAACAAAGGGCGCAGTAGACTGATGAGCCCTGATGTCTTTTTTTTTTTTTTTTCTCAACCATTGTGAACAATAAGTCTTCTGTGATTCCCATACATTTATTTTTCAGGAATGTTGTAGAAAGCACTGCTACAATATTTCAACCATATTGGAATAATTGAGATAATTATAATATAAATTACAGACATAATTATGGTTCTAAACAAATATTAACATAAACAATTATTCCGATATATTTTACTCTAACTAGATATTTAAGTGTTAACTGTTTACATAGACATATATTTTAATCTACCCGTGACAGCATTTGTTGGGTGCTACGCAACTGAGTTCGCTGGCAGGCTCTGTTCCACTTTGGGTGTTACTTGGTATCTGTGGGGAGTTAAAAAACGATTCCAATATTTCAACAGTAGGTAGCGCCACAGCAATGGGGACTGGACTCGATGATAGTTGCCCTCCTTGGGTTGGCGCTCACTGTATACACAGTACATTAGCAAAGGCCAATTGCACAGAATCATTGTGATGACACAAACACACACTAAAAATAGCAGGTTTGGGATGTGATGGTAATGATGATGGCTATTCTGAGGCTTGCTAATAGACACCATGAGCTCATATTTGCAATACCTCAAACACATGGACTAGTTTAATCCACTCACTCATCGTACTCATCGTACTATTTCAATTATTGTGCATATAAGTGCATCAAGCATACATGAGTATAAGACAAACTACTCACTCTGCTTGTCTTTGCTTTGTTAAGTTCCCAAAGCATATTGCCACCAATGATCCTTGTGTGTGCTGGAATATTGTGTTTCCCTCAGACTATAATATTTATGAATAGATTACCTACCTGTTCATCCTTATTTTGGGAATTTGTCATAGTTTTGGCTTGAAATGAAGACTGTCTCTTTGACCACTGAATTAATTTGCACCCTGTAATCATTAAACTGACTTTTGGCTCCAATCAGAAACTGCCTTTTAAGGCCCCGTCCACACGAAGCCGAAACGGGCGAAACCGTTACGGTTTCGATCTATCCGGTTTCGAAGTATCTCCGTAAAGACGAAGCCAAGCGAAACCGGATAGATCTGTAGAAACGCTGTAGTAAACATTCCAGGCCCATAAGGGGCGCTGCTTCTGGTACACAAATCCAGAAGAAGAAGAGGCGAGCATGCGCATAAAGGCTGCCCCCTGAACCACTAACAACACACACAAACAGCTCTTCTACGATGGCGAACTAGATTCTCAATAAATAATGGCTTAGCAACCCAACAAGGGACATGATATGCTGCAGAACGATTACAAGCTTGTTGTCCGCCATCATCTTTTTTGTTGTGATTTCTGAGACTCCGCGGGCTTAAGAGCCATTGGCTAGGAGGTCGAGGGGTGGGGCGATGACGTCATGGTTTGCGGTTTCAGTCGGTTTCAGGCGTCCACACGAAACCAAAACGAAACCGGATAGATTTGAAACCACCTCCGAGGGTGGTTTCAGAAGTTTGCGGTTTCGGTCAGCGGATTCGCCGGCTTCGTGTGGACGGAAGGCCGAACCGTACAAAACCTTTGCGGTTTCGCCATGAAATCGGCTTCGTGTGGACGGGGCCTAAGTTGATGTTATATGCACATGCCATGCTTAAGACTTTAGAGAGATTTGTATAGTGACACTGTTTTATGTTAATTTACCTTTCGGTCTCTTCATATTCAAATGATCATTTGCATCTTATTGCATCGAAGTTTCTAGTTGGCCAGCAAACGTGTGTGTGTGTGTGTGTGTGTGTGTGTGTGTGTGTGTGTGTGTGTGTGTGTGTGTGTGTGTGTGTGTGTGTGTGTGTGTGTGTGTGTGTGTGTGTGTGTGTGTGTGTGAGAACGGGATATGAACGGGATATGAACGCTATGACTAGTTTGGAATGTTCCAGAAGGTCTAAAATGTGCGGTTGGAAAATCTGAGAAGGAGAGAAACAGTTTTCAGGGGTAAAGGGAACAAGACCTTATTGACATGGATCACACACACACACACACCTGTGTCCAAACTGCCCAGAGTAACTGATTTGGGTATGTTCTTAATAACCCCTTAAAGAGCCCATGCCATTAAAATCACATTTTTCCTGTTGTTTGTTAAATAACATAGGTCTGAATAAGTTTGTGAGCTGTGGTAAGTTTGAAATCTATGCAGTGTGTCTGCTGAATGCAATAGGCAATGAAAGGAAAAAGGCAGAAGAAATGAGCCAATCTGGATAAGGTGACACTGTGACGTAGCGTTGTCAAACTATTATTCATGGCCCTGCCCACTTGGTTGGTTCGTAACCACCCACAAGAATTCTGAAGGAGTCGTGATTGAGCTAGTGCTAAATGCTAATACGTGTATGGTAGTTGCTTAGTTCGTAGTAACAGGCTAGTTACAGAATTTTGAATGCAATGGCAGAACAACATCGAAGTACATGAACT
The DNA here is from genome assembly GCF_902167405.1 of Gadus morhua. Lineage (NCBI taxonomy): Eukaryota > Metazoa > Chordata > Actinopteri > Gadiformes > Gadidae > Gadus > Gadus morhua. The sequence continues at coordinate 2,978,142 of NC_044059.1, forward strand.
GCGACATGCTGCCTGCCGCCGGTTGCCGCGGCGCGAGGCACCACCGCCGCGAAGCACCACCGCCCGGCAGCGGGCAGCCGGGCGGTGGTGCCTTGCGCCGGCAGCAGGCAGCAGGCAGCGCGCGGTTCTGTCTACTACAGATTGATGTGGAAGAACCAGAGACGTCGGAGAACCCGACGAAGTCCTTTGTGATTCATTATATCGTCTGGACGTGCACACAGCTTTTGGCCGTGATAATATGTATTATTTGATATAGATATCTATGTATTATATGATATTATTTAGATATAGAGCTCCAGGACTGTAACGCAAGTGTTGTACACTTCCTTGTTATTTGGATAACCGTTCTGCTGTTGGTGTGATGGCGCATAACACGTCGGACTCTCGTCTCTGGTATTTCTACAACGAGACTCGTAGTGGGGGTTATCTCAGCCATGGTTGAGAATGAATTGGGGGAAAGGAACATTGGCTTTGACTCCCTGAAGTAGGCATGAACCACAACATGGAGAAAGGGATTGTTGACCGCGGTCGTCTCCCGCCGGAGCCTCGCTGCCGATGGACCACCGCTTCAGGAGGCGGTGATTAGCGCTGACCGCTGCCGAGGCGGCGGGAAGCAGGGCTCAAGCGGGATACATTCGCGGCCAACAATCCCCTTCTCCTCCATGTCGTGGTTCATGTACTTCAGGGAGTCAAAGCCAAAGTTCCTTTCCCCCAATTCATTCTCAACCATGGCTGAGATAACCCCCACTACGAGTCTCGTTGTAGAAATACCAGAGACGAGAGTCCGACGTGTTGTTTAGATCCTAATAACAACTCCAGCAGCGTTACAGTCCTGGGGCTCTACATCTAAATAATATCATATAATACATAGATATCTATATCAAATAATACATATTATCACGGCCAAAACCTGTGTGCAGACGATATAATGAATCGCAAAGGACTTCGTCGGGTTCTCCGACGTCTCTGGTTCTTCCACTTCCACATCAATCTGAAGAAGACGCGGTCGTTTGATCGTCTGGAGGTTCACACAGCTTTTGGCCGTGATAATATATATTATGATATAGGTATAAAATGGGTTTCTAAGAGCCATTGCGATACATCCACCGTAAACAGAGCGCATGGTACCGTGGCTACAAGCTGCTCAGGGCCAGGTGATAATATATATTATAGATTATATGATATAGATATGTATAATATGGGTTTATAAGAGCCATTGCGATACATCCACCGTAAACAGAGCGCATGCAGGGCCAGGTGATAATATACATCATATATTATATTATATTATATTATATAGATATCTATGTATAATATGGGTTTCTACCAGCCATTGCGATACATCCACCGTCAACAGAGCGGCGAGCGCATGGTACTGTGGCTACAAGCTGCTCAGGGCCACACCCCCACCCCCCTCCTTGACCTGCCTTGACATGCCCACCGTAACCAGAGCGCATTGTACTGTGGCTACGAGCTGCTCAGGGCCACACCCCCACCCCCCTCCTTGACCTGCCTTGACACGCCCACCGAAACAGCGCGTTTGGGGGAAGCTCAATGTGCGACTGGTTTGGAGTGGCTGTAACTCTGCACCACGGCTGAATTTCGGGGACGTCTTTGAATACTGTGTTTGTAGCCAACTAATACCTATATTAAAGCATCCATAAATAGCATGGCATGGGATCTTTAAGGAATAAAAGGATTAAATGCGGAATAAAGCAGCTCAATCATGATGGTTTGTTAAAATAATGTTGACCCTATTCGTACAATGCATATTAGAATGAGACAAAGCGAGTCTCTTGATAACGGGTGTCCTAAAAAGCATTAGAGAAGGTGAGCCAGGGAACTTAGACAATACCTCTCTTGTTTTAGGACTTGTTCAGAATATGATGTAACTAATAAAGCACCATAATACTAACTAAAACAACAAAGGTAAGGCTTAAATTTGAATAAAGAAGAAAATAGGTCATGTTTCGTTAAAACAGACACTGACTTCCTGGATTAGATGATGTCATCATGCCATGTGTAGTTGCTTTGTTTTACGTGGCGGATTTGAATGTTGTCCCCCAACATGTTTTATTTGAATGTAACTTTATGTTGATATTATCCTCCCAACATAGAGGGCCATATTGTCAGTACACATCCCGCTCTTCAGATCAGCAAACATGAACAAAATTAATAAAATTGTTGCTGTTGTGTTTGTGTTTTCAGGATGGCTCCTACCTGGCTGAGTTCCTGTTGGAGAAAGGATACACGGTGAACAGCAACACAAACACACACACACACGCATAAAGACACACATACACACAAACGCACACACTAACAATCACACCCACACAGCTTTTGAGGGACATTCCCTCGACAGTCTCTAGGCAGCCATAGCAGCAGTGCTGAACAGGCCGATACTGAGGTAATCTAGCAGACTCCTCGGTGTGTGTTTGTCAACTGAATCACCACCTCACTCTCCGATAAGAACGTTTTCATTACACTTACTGTGCTCACCTGTGGCGTTTCCCCCCCCGGTTAGGCCATTCATGAGGGAATGGTTATAGGCTCATGGAAAAGAGGTCAGTAGCTTTCCCCTAAAGCACCACATGTTCACTGCAATAAGGAAAGCCATCATGGCCTATTGCTCGGGGAGGTTTGCACGCTGTTGCTGAGAAAGTGTTAGGATGTAAAGCCACTAAGGAGATGTCACACTTGTGAACAGTGAGTATAAATGACTTCTCAAAGGGGGTAAAGGCACTTGTTCGCATTTTGCCCGGCCATAGCTCAATTACTTCATATACCCATGGGTGGTTACCTGATGCTGAACCGAACAACCTCCTCTCCTCTCCTTTCCCCTCCACCCATCTCCTCTTCTTCCCCTCATCCCTCTCCTCTCTTCCTCGCCTCATCCTCTCTCCCTCGCTGCCCTTTATCTCATCTCTCAGCTCTTCTGTCCTCTCTCCTCTCTTGATTGGCTGGTGAGCTTCAAATTAGACGGCAGAGGGGAAGTGACTCTGTACCAGGCTGGGCAGGGGGCTGGTGGGTTGGGGGGGTGGCGGCCCTTTTTAAAAGAGATACGCACAGGCAGGAAGTGCACAGTGAATAAAGGAAGTCAGGTCAGGGCACAGCATCCTCCCGGTAATGGGCTCCCTCGGGCTGGGTGCTGCTATCTTCCGCGAGCAGAGCTTCCTTGCACATTCCACTACAGTGAGACACGCACACACACATGCGTTGGCGTTAAGCATGAGGGTGGGGGCATATCACAAGAACCTGTTACACCTGAATATAAACCTTTTACACCTAAAAATTGCTGTTTTGCCTCATGGTTTTCTGACCAGTTTATGTCAATGTTAATTGTAAATTAGTAATTTCTCTATTTGCCTGTATTGTTTTTTCTTGTTGAAAATGTGTGAGGCTGCATATCAGGTCTGTTTTGAAAAAGAAGTGCTGTTCCTCAATGAGGACTATCCTGATCAATACAGGTCAAATAAGCACAATAATCTACACCAAGCTGCCAAATCACGCCATCACGGCCGTTTCCGAGTATGTCCATCACAGAGGGGATGACGCCACCGGCCTTCCCCCTCAGTAATGGGCCCCTGCCCCTGATGGCACAACAACGGGTTACCAGGTTCCAATGTGTCTAAACCCCCATGGTCCTCAGGTCCACGGCGTGTTACGGAGGTCCAGCTCCTTCAACACAGGACGCATCGAACATCTCTACAAGAACCGGCGCACCCACTTGGAAGGCAGTGAGTACCACAACACACACACACACACACACACACAACACACACACACACACCACACACACACACACACACACACACACACACACACACACACACACACACACACACACACACACACACAACACACACACCACACACCAAGCCTCTGGCTCAGATATGTGTGACATAGATCTGTGTCTGGGATCAGCACCAACTCCTCGTGTTGAGTGTCTTTTGTTATGTACATTACATGGGACGGCTTTATTTAAAAATGGAGCTGAACTGAATTGAGACCGCACCGGAGATGCTACTGATAATGCATCTCCTAACACAATGTACCGGGCAGCCCAGATTTGATGGAAACTGATGCTGTTTTTGTATCATGAAATAATAATCCCTTTGTAATGGTCTCACAAACAGACTTAGGAAAACAACCTTTTGGGCAGCGTTTCAGGAATTTCTCTGTAAAGATCGACTCATTACAAGAAAACACATTTAGCTGTAGAAACACTGTAGTACATATTCAAGGCCTCCTTGTGGCACTGGTTCTCCACCAAAAAAATAAGAAGACGGCGGAGTATGCCTTTCAAGCCTGCACGCTGAATACAAACATACAGTCATTAAAATCCCATTCTGAAAGCTTCATCCACTGGCTCCTCCATCGGCACAATATTGCTGTAACAAAATGGGAAACGAGGCGTAGCTCTGTGTCTTGTCCCCCCCCCCCCTCCCGCGAATGTGTCTGAAATGAATCTACTTCTAATTTTTGTAATCAATATCCTACAACATTGTAATTTGACAAACTGTGTGTGTTCAGACATGAAGTTGCATTATGGTGACCTGACGGACAGTACCTGCCTGGTAAAGATCATCAACGAAGTAAAGCCCACAGAGATCTACAACCTGGGAGCCCAGAGTCACGTCAAGGTAGGTGGTCACCCCCAGTGTCCCTTAATACAGTGGTTCCCAACCTTTTTTCTCCAGGGCCCCCCCCATTTCTGATGGAATTCGCCCCCCTCCCCCCCTGCCCATCCCCTTTTCCCCAGATGCTATAAAAAGAAAAATCATACATTTCTATTTTTAGTGCCTTTGTTTAATAAATGTATTATTTCGTAGCTTACAGCGCATGGTATTAATAGGCTTACAATCATTAATGTGAACCTTGTTCTTGCATACCCACACCCAGGGCTGGAATGTTAGGTGTATTATGAGTGACAGCCAGTCTAAAGTCGTTATTTTGATGGCCACAAGTGTGTGTGAATGGCAATAATGCATTTGCAAATTGATGGGACTGACCTGTCGCTAAGCTCCGCCCTTAGAACGCAGATGAGCCAATGACATTCCAGCATCAACCATACTAATAGGCTCGGACAACTCCGTTGAAAATTACAGGGAGGAGGCACAGAGAAAAAAAATAAACGTGCTTGGGGTACATGTAACACGGACGGTATCCGGTATCCCGAGAGGCTGCAGAATGGGGTATATTTCATCCCTTTTCTCAAGCCACAACGGGACAAGAGAAAGTGTGTAATGTGGATCAGACTATGCATTTGAGAATACCAACTGAATTTAATCCCCCAGGTTGGGAACCACTGCCTTAATAGACCCCCTTATGAATGATTGCCTAATAGTATTTTAGTGTCCCCCTTCATTTTGTATTTGTTATAACATGTCCTTCAATGTTTCCGACAGCCTCGTTTCCGAAACACACTTATTACTTCCTTAGCCTGGGCACCAGACGAATCTGTGATGCCATGTTTTATTTGCTCTTGCTTTATTTTTCTTGTGCGTTTGCCCCCTCCCATCCTGTTCAGGCAGATTTCTAGCAGACCTGGCCTGGGTTGGCCTAACAAAAACCGTTATTCTAATATGGGGAAGGTTGAGCCATTTTAACCTTCAAGATGACTGTCCGCTGATGTGTCAAACTTTTTTCGCTGCTCTGATTGGTTTTAGTCTATCCAGAAGCATTTTGGTGCACTTCCTTTGATAACACCCCCTTGAAATCGAATATGAACTAAGGGGTTCCAGGCTTATATGTGTCGCAAATTGTCTTGCGAAGTCAGGTTATTAATACCAGACTTTAATCGGGTAACACCTAACAAGGAACTGGGTTATGTTTCAGTCCCTCCAGAAAAACGCGATTATGCGATTGCATAATTCGAACGCCATAATCAGCCAAAGTCTGCATATTCATGCGGGGGCCGAATTTTGCAAAATATGCCGCACCTCACCGCATAAATTGCCGATTTCCACGCAAAATATGCGGGGCTTGCATGATTTCATAATCCCTGCATATTCGTTGCAAAAAAGTCGCATATATTTTAGCAGAAAGTTGAAAAATGTTGCGTTTACTTCACACAAGAGCAGCAATTTCCCCATGTTGCCATGGGAACGTTATGAAGTGACGTAATTACGCGACGTGAACGTCATTGAAAAGCTGCATTTTTCGCAAGTTCCCAGATTTTTCCGCAAGTTCCTGCATTTCATCGCATAAAATTGCATAAATATGCCGCATATTTCAGCGCATTTTTAAGAAAACGTGCACTGCTGGGTGATGGTGAAAGTGGGTGGTATCTCCATGTAAGGCTAAATACTGGCACGAGGCCGATATTCGACAAGTACCGTAAGGGAAAGTGAAAAGAAGAGAGAGTTCAACAGGGCGTGAAAACTGCATAATCAAGGATTTTTGGCCGCAACCAATCACAAAAAAACGCCTTATTTTTCTGGAGGGACTATTTAGTTGAGTACTGCTGAAAACAGAACAGAGTGGAAGTACTACTAGTAATAGTAGTTTAGATATTTACTAGAGCTGTCAAGCGATTAAAATATTTAATCGTGATTAATCGCATTAATGTCATAGTTAACTCTAATTAATCGCGATTAATCGCAAATTCTTTTTCTATGCTAAATATCCCTTGATTTTTTGTCCCATAATTCTTCTCATTTTAATTCTCTTATCAACATGGTGAAGTGCATCGGCTTGCCTTGTGCAAATGATTTTTTATTGATAACATTGGAAGTATACACTGATCAAAACAGGACGATTACAAAAAAAAAGCCTATAGTGCAATTAAACGACTGCTGTGAACAAATGTCATTTGAACATAGCAGTCAGGCTACTGCTTCTTTGTTTTGAGCCAAAGAAAAAAAAAAAAAAAAAAAATTTTTTTTTTTTTTTTATAAACTAATTGCGTTAATTCGCGCGAATTTTTTTTAACGCCGTTAATAACGCGTTTAACTGACAGCTCTAATATTTACCTATTCAGTGGTGTGCAATCGTGAAATAATAAGTCTGACATGGAGGTTTTCTATTTATCTGAACTTAAAGTAATTTAGATTGAACACAAACACGTGTAGGGAAGGGTTACTTTACGATAATAGGGAACATTTAATTGAGCCATGTATTGCTATCTAATCCTCGTTTACTCATTCAAATTGAAACTGTATGTAGACCAGAGATTCCTGAGTCCCTCAGTGTACAATGGACACCGGCCAGCTGTTTCAGGTCTGTTTGCAGGTCTGTATGTTCATCTGTAGAGTGCCAAACTGAGTCTGCTCTTGAGAGGGATATAAAGGAATTAATAATAAGTAAAACCATTGAAAGCACATTATAAAATAATTAACAATAATAATTAATAATATAATAAACAAACCCACAGTTTTCTCATTTGTCAATTCCAGTGCGCTCACGGGGAAGATATATCCAAATGAACTAGAATCTAGCTCAAATCTTGGCTTGTCACTTCTATTTAAGAACCTTAAATACATTCATAGAATGCACAACATATTAGCATCGTAATACCTTTCACAAATGTTTATATTGATTCCATTTTGGGCAGCCTTGTCGTTTGTCGGTACTGCTACTAGCGTCTATGCTAGCCTTAGCGAGCAACCAAACGGCTAGCCAAATGGATGAAGGCACAATGGAGCCGTTAGTCCTGTGAACCAGGGCAGCTCCTCTGGTGAGGAACGTGGGGGCTGAGGAGAGAGGAAGCGGGGTTCCTCCGATGACTCGGTGTGTGTGTCTGTGGTGTGTGTGTGTCTCCACAAAGTCTGATTTGTCTGGGAGCTCCGCTGTGGACCTGCATGAGTTCCCCCTCCCCCTCCTCTCTCCTGCTTCTCAGCCCCAGCCTCTCCACTCTACAGCTAGAGTACGATTTGTGGGTCTAGTGGTCAAGCCAAAGCTGGTTCTGGCAGGCTTCTAGGCTGCTGCTAATGGGGGAAGTCGTTGTTAACCATTATTCGCAGAAGATGATCAGAAAAAGTTGAGTGAACAGTGGGTGATTTGCTTCTTTTAATTCGCACATGTTAAGAGGATGTTAACATGGAGGCCCATGTTAATGTTACCTATTTGTGCTTGTGCTTTCTTGCCAGTCCAGAGGACTTTCACAGTACACCGATGTGGTTTTAACAAGAAACAATACAATCAATATAACTGGAACCGATTTGAGGCAAGTCAGCCTGGCTCTTCGTGAGCTACAGAGACGGAAATGCATTGAAGGATGGGATAAAGGAAAAGATTAGAATCCGAGTTTCCAAAAAGAGTTGGAGACGAGGAGAACGATGACTCTCCCTCTCTCTCTCTCTCTCCCACATCCTTCTGTGGTCTGGGAGCACGATGACTACACTGCTTCATCTCCCCACAGAGGATCATCCTTTGGCCACACACATGCACGTACACATGCGCATGCACACGCAGGCCCCACACACACACACACAGAATTCCCCTGTTGTCACCTGCGCCCCCTCCACTGTTGACTTGTCTCTATGTCAGTAGAGCTTTTCTTCTTACCGCACGCCGGCTGCCTGGGCCAGGCTGATGAGCCCACTGGATTACTGGCAGTGATGGTGGGCCGGCCCCAGTTTCCTCCATCCTCTGTCGCCACAGGAGAAAAGATCACTCACACTAGCGTCTTACTCAGCATCTCTTCCTCGCTTCCCACCAGACCCCCCAAACACAGCCAAACTAGCCCCCCACCCAGAGCCCCCAGTCTCCTCTCTCTACAAGAGGAACCCTTTTACTACGGAGTCCCTTCAGGGAGGTTCACTTGTCATCACACTCTCCCCCTTGAGGGGATAGCTTGGAAGGGTTTCTCTGTCTGTGTGTGTGTGTGTGTGTGTGTGTGTGTGTGTGTGTGTGTGTGTGTGGTGTGTGTGTGTGTGTGGTGTGTGTGTGTGTGTGTGTGTGTGTGTTGTGAGCTTGTGTCATCGTATGCTTGCGTGTGCAGTGATGAAGTGTACCCCAGGAGATGGCCGTCCTGAAGAACAAAGAGGATGTCACTTCTAAGCGGTGCAGGGGTGGATATGTCCAGGGGTTTGTGGACGGATATGGAAGGCTAGGGGACGGAGGCCGGAGCCAGTTGCATGGAACAAGAGAGCTCGTCATGGTCCACTACTCTGTCCCTAACTCCAGAACAAGCTTATTCGATCAAAGGAAATTGTCGACAAGTTGATACTGGGTTCAAGGTTGGATACCTACCTCTGGAATGTGCCATCTTCTCATACCCCTGTATGGAGAGACTAGGGATGGATAGAGATAGAAAAATAAAGAGAGCCTGAGTTATGAATACATCAAGTATACAATATAGTGCTATCACAATTGCTAGCGCTATATTTTCCTTTTAGATGGAGAAACTGTTGTAAGCTTGATTTTGAAAGTATCAACTAAAAATCACAGGCCAACCCGCTAAAGCACAAAGCTCGCTAGCTTTAGAAAAAGGTCTATCTGGCTTGTTGGAGATGCAGTGAGTTCATAGGCAGAATGCGTTCAGGTAGCAGGATATGGTAGGTAGACATACAGGTAGCCCATCCACTTATTTAATTAGGGCAGCTGTAGCCAAAGTTACCCGATGTTTTTAAATGTTTTTTTGTGTGATTATTAGATTTGATTAATCTGACAAATTCGATTGTTGATTGCTCCCGATGTAAAGAGAATTTCAACAGTAAAAAGGCCTAACCTTGATTTAAAATGCAAACCAACTATTGTGCTTTTGTTCACTCCTGCTAGCCATCTTTTACGTTCTTAACCTTCTCTTTCTTTCTCTCTCTTTCTCGCTCTCCCTGCTCCTTCACATGGTCTGGCCCACATCCGGTTTCATAATCTACGCACCGCACATACGCATGCACGCACGCATGCACGCACGCACGCACGCACGCACGAACGCACGTACATGCCCCTCCTTCACTACAACCCTCTAAAGTCTAAAGCAACAACAGCTTAGCAGTGATTTACTGGAGTCTTCCTGATCTAGAGAGAGCTTTTGCGGAGTGCCACGGGATGTAATAATGTGTGTATTAGATTTCTGCATGAGTCATGCAAGGGGATTTCGTTTTTTACCATGCAAGGACCTATCTAACATAGCTTTTGCTAGATATTTTGTTCGAATACTTGGCATGGGTAATTTGTTTGGGGACAAAAAGACACATGATGCAATTCAATACAATTTGTAATTGTTTCTAATAGGAGTCCCTAGTTGTCAAGTTGTTGACTTGTACAGGGCAATGCCTGCCACCATTTTGGGAGCATATAAGCATTGTGATGCTAGTTATGATGTTGTTTGAAATGTTTTTTTGTCATTGTTTAGTAATCTATCATGAAATTGTCATTATGAGGAGACATTTTTGTGTTTGAAACTGCCATAAGCATTTCTCATGCGAGACGTGGCAAAACATTACATAATAGTAACGTTGATTGAGGATTTGACAGTACTGTCAACAGAAAATCCAATTATGCATTCTGATGCACAAAGCTAGAGTAAGAACTGTTTGCATCTCCTTCGGCCATACTCTCCTTGGGGACCGACCGAAGGGGAAGAAGAGAGAATAGCAGAATGAGTGCAGGAACTAGCATGTGAAGGATGACTGGTCCTTTCTCCTCAACAGGTCATTAGCTGGGTTGACTCACTCTCTGATTGGTGTTTACATTACCTGCCGTCCAATCAGCCGTCAGTGGCACGCTTCTGCAGTGCACCATGTGCGCTCTTGGATAAAGACTTGTATGGAACAAAATTAGTACATTCCCCATTGGAGTACATGTTTTATGTCTTCGACAACTGTGTGTGTGTGTGTGTGTGTGTGTGTGTGTGTGTGTGTGTGTGTGTTTGCCATGCGGGGTTAGGCATCTCTCCATTGCCAGCACTGCATACAACTCAGTGCACACACTTGTTCCACGGCAATTGTGTTCCACTTGGAATCTCCCAGCTTTGGTGGTTTGGCCGAAGGCAGATAGGGCCTATCTTTGTGCCCACGCGAGTATCCCCTCCTATTGGCTGAGCAGAAGCAGAACTCTGCAGAGCCGTAGGTCAGAACAGTTCTCTGGAGCAGACTGCTGTCCCAGAGTGTTTTAAAGGTTGGCCCTCTGTTTTAGACAGGCTGTCTGACCCAGAGCAACTGAGAATGAACTTTACTCCAGTCTAGAATTGGCCGCTCGAAGCCAAAGAACACAAGTCCTTGTTAAGAATGAGGGGATGTGTTGCGCTCGTGTTTTTCATTTTCACGGTTTTCAGAACTAACAAAAACAATTGGCCTCAATTTACTTCACAAGCTTTCCTGGTTATATATTTCGATTTAATGAATACGCTTATTGGTTAGGCATGTGAAAACTACCTGCCCTATTAAGAGAGATAGTTCAATCAGAAGTCAAAAAGATGAAAAAACAAATTGAAACTCAGTAAAAGGTTTGTTTGCTTTAGTGGGAGAGAAAATTAGGAAGCCTAACGAAGTGCAATTCTCCTGTTGGTCTATAGATGGCAACCCTGTCCTTTGACTAGTGCCTATGTCCTAACCATTTAAGGAAACAAAATCAATTCTAATTTAAGTGCTAGGCCTTAAGGCACCATAACACACATAAACAGGCCCACAGATACACAAAACAACAGTTGACTTTGAATTAGCACTTGCATTTCAACTTGATAATTTAGTCAAAAATAATTTAACCATTTTGACTTGATTGACTTGATTTTATCTTTGACATCTAAGTGTCTAGGGTTACTTGAGTCTCACCCCAATATTTAATTTAAAGTCATCCTTGACATAAAAAAGGTAACTTTTTATTTATTATTAATAAAAAACATTAATTATGAGTTCCAAATGAAAACATGTAAATTCACCAAACCAGCAAAGTCAATATTATTTCTGCAAAATCATACAATAGAAATGTTATTAATTAAACCAATGATAATTTAATATCTAATTGCTAGTTGTTTGTATATGTTTCGCTCTCCTATTACTTATACTAACACAAATCCATTGCTTACTCAAAAATGTGTTATCAGTACATAGTTTTCCAAGAGTGGGCTTTATAAGCCACTTAGAACCACAACAACAGTTTTACATTGTGATTATGTTCTAATAGCATTATCAACCGTTGGAATTCCCTGAGAAATGTTTACATAGACCTTACACCATGTGTGCCAAGGATAGCAGCGTTCATGCACCGAGTACACTCCATCTACTCCCAAGCAAACAGAGCTTCAGTGATTACTTTGTATTCTCTTTCTTTGATTGTTTCGCTCAAGGGGTGAATGCTGTTTGTTTTTCTCCACAAGACGATAGTCGTTGGGGAAGCCAAACGGTGGCTTTATTAAATTGTGCAGCAGTTTGGAGATATTCTTACCCAATCACAGCTTTATTTTTTTATTTTTCCATGCTCCATATTGTCTCCTAAATGTTCCTGTTCCCCCCAAAAACACCCACACTGTGCTGTCTGAAACAAGGAGAAGACGTGTATCGGTAAGTGAGAAGTGACATAGGCTCATCACTCACTGTAAACATTGGTGCTCGTACAAGTCTCCCTACACCCTAGTGGAGCCCATACCACAGACCACCAACTCACACACAGAGGAGGCACACCGTTTGCTTGGAAAATTCTCTCCAATTCTGTACTTCTCATTCCATTAATTTGATGGGAGAAGAGGGGCAAGTGATTATCTTTATAGGCCAGGTTTTTTTATGTTTTTCCAGAGCCTGGGAAATCTTTGTTGTTGTTTACCTGTGTGTGTGCGTGTGTGTGTGTGTGTGTGTGTGTGTGTGTGTGTGCGCGTGTGCGCGCTTGTATAGTGATGATGTGCACAGCCACTTGTGTGTCTGTTGAGCAACACGTGTGTACGTGTGTAAATGTATTTTTACACATTGTAATGAGGTATGAACTCACCTGGATCGCGATGATCAAACCACAAAAGCAATTACGGAGAGCTGAGTTATGGGGCTAGTCTGTTTTGATTGACTTAATGAAGGAGTTGTCGCAGAGCATGGGATTATTTTTTGTATCACCTGCTGTTTGTGTGTGTGTACGTGTGCAGATGCATGTGTGTGTGTTTACGCGTTAGTCTTGTCCTTGCCTGACTTTAATTGATTTTGTACACGTTGTACGTGTGTGAAAGCAGCGTTGCTCAGACCGCCAGCCTTGGCTCATTTACCTTGGTTTATTTATTTATTCTCTTTATTTATTCTGAACCAAGAGCATTATTGTTGCTGTTCACAGTCGCCATGACTTCTTAACGTGTGTGTGTGTGCGTGTGCGTGTGCGTGTGTGCGCGTGCGCGTGTGTGTGTATAGATATAGATGGATGGATAGATGGATAGACATGTATTTATTTATATACATATATATGAATGTATGTGTGTGTATATATTACTGTATATGTACATGTATATTTATATGTATTTATGTATATATGTATAATACTAAGATATTAAGAATCACTGTGTTCTCGTTACCTAAGAATGAGCCTTTTTACAACTTCATAGGTAGCGGGTCCTCTTCCGAGTAGCCCAACATTTTACACTGCTGTTTCTACATTTGCCCAGACCCGACAAACGGCTCAAGAGAGGACTCAGGCTTTAAAAGCTGAATTTACTTTAATGACGGGGAGGGGCGCAATTACAATTCAAAAAGTGCCCTCAAGAACCTCAAGCAGCCCTCAGTTGTGTGCTTATGTAACAGGTTGGACTTGGTACTTGGCACCAATGGTTTTGGCGCTTTTAAGGAGACTATGATAAATTAGTGTGAACAACACTTCTCTTGTGCCTGCACCGGGGTGGAGCCCACAGCCTGTCAGTCCTCTGCTGTCCCCCCCGGGCCTCCGTTGGATTGCACTCCCAGATGGGGATTAATCTTCCTTATCTCGATCATAATAACCATTATTAATACGATCATTAGTAGTGCTATTAGCCCGCCGGGAGGCTGGCAAAAGGATGTCTACGTGACATACAGTGTGGCAGATCGGGGGGTTGAGATCAGTTTCCCACACTGTGACTTCTATGACCATGACTGGGGCGGTTGCAGTCTAGTACGCCTCCATTCCCCCATGCCGTCAGCATTGTGTCGACGCTGACGTCTGCTGGTACCCGACAAGGTGGATATATTCCGATGTTTCCATAATATACATTCGATCAGCAATCGATGTTGAAGGGAAACGGCCATTGTCTCACTTTGAAGGGAACAAAACACACGCAAAGTCTTCTCTCACGCAGCTCGGAGAGGAGAGAGACGGGAAAACAGTTTTGATGTAATAACAACGACGAGCTGTTTTCCTTTGGAGGGAGACCGTGACGGGTCCCCTGTGAGGCATATTAAACACTTTTTAAAAGAAAATACAGTGTCTAACACCCAGACATTCTTAAGCTGTAGTTAGTGACCCTCAGATGAAAGAGTGTGTGTGTGTGTCTGTGTGTGTGTGTGTGTTTTTGTTCTACTCTTGCATGTCTTTGTGTGTTGCAAGCAGGTTTACATCTACCCAAATTTGTCAGTCCAACTCAACTTTATTTATCAGTGTGATTCCCTTAATCAGCAAACACTAATAATAATAATAATAGTGTGGTGGTTGTGTGTGTATAAATGTGTGTTTGTGCACGCGCCTGCTTGTGTGTGTGTGTGTGTGAGACTGTGCGGGTTTCTATGTGTTTGTGTGTACGCGTGAGTGTGTGACAGGGAACGGGGGGATAACCGCATCTCAGAGAGCAGAACACGATTAGTCAGGAGATAATCTCTCCTCTCGCCCTCTGTTCGGAGCGTGGGCAGACTCCAAAGAAAACACCCAGCTGTTTGCTTTACTCTGCTCTCGACTCAAAGTTCAGCAAAAAGTGACATATGAAAGCAGAGTTCTGTGTGTGTGTTTGAATGCACAGCTTTTGTGTGTGGGTGTGTGTGGCTGAGCTCGTCACATTCAGCCTTTTGCCAGGCAGTAAAGGCTGAGGGCCCTGCAACGTTCTCAACTGCTCCCCCAAGCATTCCTTTCCCCCCAATTATGAGCATGGAGCGCGGGGAAAGCCATAGATACACAAACACCGGTCTTGGAAGTGTTCACACGTTCCCCTAACCAGCCAGACCCTCTGACAATGATGGGCGTCACACACACACACACACACACACACACACACACACACACACACACACACACACACACACACACACACACACAACACACACACACACACACACACACACACACACACACACACACACACACACACCCTGCACATCCTAAATTGTCCTTTAATTACATCTGCACGCTTCTGGTGTATTCATACCCGACAACCTGGCACAGAGAGCACTAGATGCTAAGCTAATCTTGGAAGTACTTATATTGCCTGGCCTATCACAGGTCCCTGGCATTGCTCAGAGCTCACAGTAATAGTCACCAAGTGAGGCCCAGAAAATAAATGTAAACCATCCAGATGCAGTAAATCTAAACGGGTGTGGTAATCGTATTAAAGTCTGATTCAAAATCCCTGCTGTGGAAGGGACTCTCCTCTCCACAGTATTGTTAAGGTCAGTATGCTATACATAGTTGGACCTACATTCATACCTATCTACATATATATGTATATACAGTAAAGGTAGGCAGGTATGAATGATATTTTTGATGTCTTTTTAAATACTTTTTGATGTCTTTTTAAATACAATAGTCGTTTCAATGCAGAGTGTAGGCCCTTTCTTCTGCACTGGATTGTGTCTCGACTTGCATCATTCTCGCTGCTATTACCTATGCTAGCATTCCCCTGAGAGTGATAGACGCATAGAGAGAGACATAGAGAGAGATGTGAAGACAAGTCATTCTATGGCCTAATCCAAGTATCTTTTGACTAATTCAACCCTATTCTTACCATTACCACCTTATTACATTTTATAGCCTTTTACACTGTGTTTGTGTGTGTGTGTGTGTGTGCGCGACTGTACACATACAAATTTGTATTTTATTATAGTCGATTTTTACTATTTTAGTATTTTGTAATTTATGAGAGAGAGAGAAACTTCAGAAACATTTCCTCAAGCTGTGTGGATTGACACAAGCCTGCAAACAGGCAGATGGGAGCCATGGCTTGCCTGCCATACAGTTGCATGGTTTATAGTTGATTCTTTTTGATCTTTATTGACTTGGACTTAGAAAGAAAATAACCACATGCAACGCTCCAGTGCTACTGTTTTCATATTGCTTCAGAATTAAGGATTAGGTTTGGGTAGTTGCTGTTATAGAGATTTTGTGAATACTTTTTGTAGTATTCAGCGTTTGATACCAGGGCACCACACACATCTGAAACCACTTGGATACAGAGACCATGATGATGATACTAAAAGCCTATTGGTTAAAATAGTGTACGCGTTGGTCAGTGGAGGGAAGAAATATCCAGTCCACATGTGCATCTTAGCAGGTGGAAGAACCCAGGTGTGGGGTAGGATCCAATGAGGCCAGATTTATTTTAATTTCTTAATTCATATAACAGATTGAGTGTATTTGATCACCACTATATCCTCCTGAACCTGGATGATTGTGGCTCGTGGGGAACCCCCATTAGGCAGACCTGTGACAGCACGGCTCCCTGTCAGAACAATCTCTGACGAGGCGACGCCACCGGCTCCCAGCACACAGAGCACATTGTCCTGTCTTCCTGCGTTCCCTTCCAAGACATTTGAATGACAGAGCACGTTGCCATATCTCTGGCAGCGACCATCGTGGATCAGAATGAGTGAGGGAGCCGATGCTATCGGCGCCAGCACCTGTTGATTGTTCGAACACGAGCAGATTGCGCTGTGTTCAAACTACTTTTTTCCACATGTAGAAAAGGCAAAGGAAAAATGGCAAAGAAACCATCATCATGAATATGCCTGTGATTAGCTGGCAGGCCTGATTTGGCTGAGTGTCAGAAGTGTCACTGTGGTATGCTCTTGTTTGATAATAAGTGTATCCGTGCTTGGAGATTGTCACAGAGACAATAGCAACGCTCATGACTGTGTGTATCACTGTTGACACCTGCTGTCAGGCTCGGAGCTGTGATCTGCGAGGCTGAGGATAAGACGGTTCCAGTGAAATTCCCAGTATTTGCAATGTGGATGTTTTATGAATTGAATTGAATAACACCATGAATAAAAACAAACTCTGAAAACAGAAGCCTTGGTTTGGGGGAATATACATTGCACAACAAATCAGGGTGATTATTCCCCTACAATCTTTACCGATTCACTATGACATTTATATAAACAACAGCATCAGCCTGTATGCTATCAAAAGAAGAAAGCAGAAATAATGAACCCTGACATTTCCTACAATTGCCCCTCTGTCAACAGTTTTTTTGAGAAGGTGGATAGTTTTTCTATGTCAGGGGAAAGAAAGCAATCCCAGACAGAAAGGCTATCGAGTGCAAGTGAGGAGATAAAGCAAAAACTGCCCCAATTTCCCTATCTGCCCGGTGTTCCGGTGCCTCTCGGGAGGAGGAAGAACGTAATAGACTCTGCATATGTGAGTATGCAGATGGGGTCTAGGGTGTCACGCCGCCAGGAAGACTTTTCACTGGCAGCTCTTTGAACCGCCTCGTATCCGCCCCCACACCATGGAGCGGGGTAAGAAGAGCCCAGGCCTGTGGCCGGGCCTCGGTAGGGGGGCCTGGTTGCTCTTGGTGCTGTGGCGGACCAGTTGGAGCTCTGAGGAACTGGGTACCAGTAGCAAGGCAGGGTCCAGTGTGTCTGTGTGTGTGTGTGTGTGTGACTGTTTGTGTGTGTGTGTGTGTGTGTGTGTGTGTGTGTGTGTGGGAATGTTCGTGTGCTTGCATTTGTAAGTGACAAGCGTTCATGTGTGTGACTGTATGTGTTAACTGCTATTGTGTGTATGTTTGTGTGTGGGTCTGCGTGTGTGAGAAACGAGCATGAGCCAGTTTGTATTTGTGCGTGTGTGTGTGTGTGTGTGTGTGTGTGTGTGTGTGTGTGTGTGTGTGTGTGTGTGTGTGAGAGAGACCGTTTACCGGAACCAGCAGCTGGGGAGGCATAGGTTGCTCCAGCGGTCTGGCCAGGTTGCGAGTGGATCGTGGGATAGCTGGGGTCAGCAGACCCCCTCCATGTTTTCCCATCGGCAGTTATAATCCGAACATCTCAGACACTGACAGTGCTTCCCCCGTCACATTTCCGCACAACACACACAACCGGTGGCTGAGAAAAAAAATGCAAGAATAGAGCACGACAAGCCCTGTTTCCACCCGATTCCAGACGGTTTCGTTTTTTCTGCTCGACTACAAGCCAGTCCGGGAAAAATAGTTCAATTGCAGTTGTTTAGGCCCCACTTTCCTGGAAATGTCCACAGTTACACGTTTTGTCTACGCCATCTTTCCCTTGTGTGGCGGGGGGGTTCTCCGTCGATGATAAAGAGGGGGAGCCACCAGGCACCACAGCAGCCCTGCATGGCAGAGGAAAGGGAAGCCTCGTAACGGTTGTGTGAAACCTATGCAGCAGAATACTTCCACTTTCTTACATAAAGAAAGGAAAATCATACCCACCTTGGCCACTGGCTGCCTACAAAGACACACTTGGATTCACGATACCTTAATTAGGGATCGACCGATACAGATTTTTTAGGGCCGATACGATACCGATATTTTTTCATCAGCCTTAGCCGATACGCCGATACGCCGATACCGATATTTAGAGCCGATACTACTTTTTTTTTTTTTTTTTTCGCTCCCTCAATCATAAAAATTAAACTGATAACAAATGTTACAAGTCTCAATTAAAAAAAAAGGAACATTTATTGAACTTCAATATAAAAAACTATATTTAACAAATAGTAAAAACAGGTACTTCTAACCTTTTGTGAAATCTAAGTGTGTGTCTTTGTGTGTGTGTTGTTGTCTGTTTTGGTGAGGGTGAATTTCATTGGTCTTCTCATCGTTCAAATATTCACACTGGTGTATGTACCTTTCAGAAGTATTTACTGTATTTTTTTTGTTTTGGAACCATGACAGATATTTTTGCACAGTTTACTACTGCTTGTGTCCGCTGTTGGCTAATTACGTGCAGCATGATTGGTCTAAACAAATATAAAGTGACAATTTGGGCAACCCCTGTTCGTCCGGATCTGTGAGACTAAGTGTAGGTCAACCCAGTTCAGTAACAATGCTATAAATAGAGGGCTGTGTAACTCCTTAGGTAGTAAGCGCATTTGGAATGGTTTAAAGGACGCTGTTAAATCCCCATCATGGTTGAGACCTCCCATCACCCTCCTTCCCAACAAGGAAACCCTAAGGTGCCATCCACCTGGAGGTGATGAAGAGCCTTTATTGGGACAGTTGCGTGTGGGACCCGTGCATGCAGTTGTTTCATGATTTATTAATGATCTTTTAACTCACTCAGCACTTATGTCTAACATCCCCCCTGTAACAGCAAGGTTCTTTTACATTGCAGAACGTCCAGCGGGACTTGATTGAGCATGATATGTGTAATATTGTCACAAAGATCATTGTATTTGTGTCTGATCCAAGTCAAGCCCTTGTTCCGTCCCCGTGGCTCCTCTGCTCCTCATGCCTTGCCTGTTTTCTTACAGCGCAGTCGAGTTGGCCAGCAGTGATATGAAAACACTGTTCCCCCCCGCATTGATTTATGGCTCCTGCACACAGGGCAAGAGATTTCATCATATAACCGTAACAGTTGGAACACATCTTCAGCGTTACTTTATCTGTTTTACACGATAATAATGCAATCCTTCTTTGTCAGTATTTTATTTTTATACCTGAATGAAGAAATGTTTCAACAACCGGGAAGAGTCGATATGGTGATTGAGCCATTCTGTGTATGATGAGGATGTGGGTGGAGTGTGTATGTATGTGTGTGTTTGTGAGTGCGGGTTTGGGGCAGTCATGGGTGATGAAAGCCCCCCCAGCAGGATACGATCGGGTGGGATGGGGGAGTGGCGATTGTGAAAGACAAAGGAGGAAGGGGTAAAGATAAGAGAGTGCTAATGTTTAAATCCCTTCCAGATGAAAGCCGCTGGCTTTCTGGTTTCCTCGCTCACACACACACACACACACACACACACACACACACACACACACACACACACACACACACACACACACACACACACACACACACACACACACACACAGCCGCAAATGTCCACATGCACACGCACACACATAGATCCTGTTTGCACCTGGCATTAACAAGTTTCTTGAGTGATCCGATCACAATTGGACAGCTCTGAGTACTGAATTCACCCAAAGGCTCGATTATGGTTCCACGTTCACGCAACGCAATGACCACGCAGTCGCTTCAACGTAGTCGTTAACCTTTATGGTTCTGCGTTGGGTTTGCGTGTCGCTATATATGTATGTGGTAAATAGAGCACAAATAGTTGGTCTTTGTCTGTGCATGCTATTGCTTTACAATTGGTCTACTATTAGAAGTTTTTATTATGTTATGGTATGGATTCTAGCAACTTGAAAGCTGAATACGACTCAAATAATGTGCAATGAAATCAGAAGATGGGCTGATAGGTGGTCGTCGTTGTCCATTCTGGTCATGACATTCGAAGTCTATTATGATCGAATACAAAACGTCTCCACTTTTTACCGACCGGTGACAAGAAAAAGGTTACAGCTATGAAGGCAGAAGTTACATCTTTTGCCTTTGATTTTTTACATACAAAGCGTATTGCCGGAAATTATGTAGTTAGCGGACCAATCACAGCCTTGCGGCTGCGTCGCCTCGACGCAAGGTTACAATTTTTGGGAGGCGTAACAGCTCCGTAACCCCCTTGCGTTGCGTCAACTTGGACCTATAAAGAACCCATAAGACTCAATTAGGACGCATTGAGATCTGATCTGTCAGATTCTTGTCTTGTCTGTTCTTGTCCACTTAAAGCCCCATTATCTGAGCATAATTTAATTTTTCCTGGGCCACATTGAAAGGTTGCCCACTCAACTAACATGCTCTGCGTAAGCAACTACAACGTTTCGTAGTTGAGTCAATCCAAGCTGTAAACTGGCTTAGTCCATGGCGTGTGAAATTTTCCAAAAACCTGTGTGAACTGATACACTAGGGCAGATCATAAGCTGCACAATTGTGATCCAACAGTAACACTCACATTCTCACACACACACACACACACACACACACACACACACACACACACACACACACACACACACACACACACACACACACACAACACACACACACACACACACACACACACACACTTGAACTTTGCTGGCAGGGGTAGTGTCTAATTTTTCCTCACTCTCCCACTATGTTAAACCTTGCCGCTCAATCACTCCGACTCTTTATTCGCTTACATGCAAATTAATGACATGGGAGAGTGACCTGCTTGCTACGTGCACGTGGGGAAGACAACTCTCTTTGACAGGAAACAAGGTATTTATAGCCACAGAGGCACCACAAAAATGCCCAACAATAGCCTAGATCCTGTCCACGCACAGACACAGCCTAGATCCTGTCCCAAAAAAAAAAACGATCTCACAGACACAGACAGACAGACACTCAACCTATCCACACACACAATTACACAGCTGTTGTGCCTCTTTCCAGGGGGTCTTGGGTGGGGGTTGAGGTTTGTGTAAATAGGCATATGGGTAAAAGCAGCCTCTGGCCTGGGGTTGGATGGCAAGGATCTGTGACAGCTAGCAGAGTAGCCAAAGTGGGCGTTATAATGTGTGCTTGTAGCGGAGTGTGGTCTGCATGTGTGTGTGTATTTATGGGTGTGTGCGTTCTTGTGGTGTGCATATACATGTCCGTGTATGCATAAGTCCGTGCACCCGTATGTATGCACTTACTAACCTGTGTGTGTGTGTGTCTGAGACAGAGAGTGCATGTGTGTGTGAGAATGTGGATAGGTGCGTGTGAGAGTGCATTTGATTATGTGTGTGTGTAACCAACGAGTTGCAGCACCTGCAGGGGCGGTGTTCCCCAGCCTTCACTTCTATTTAAGGATCATGTAAGCAACGCCAGGGCAGCGGTGGTTATGATCAGGGTGTGTGTGTGTGTGTGTGTGTGTGGAAGGGGTGGAGGTGAGTGGGTGGGCAGTGGCTTCCTACGCTCACAAGGGCAGCATTCATCATATGAGCAGTGTTGGGTGGGGGGTGAAGGTGGAGGTGTTTTCTTAGGGGTTGATGTGGCGGGTGTAGGGGTGATTCTTGGGAGAGGCTCTGGGGGGTTTAGTGGTGGTTGTTCGGGGTATAGGTGAGGAGGTGGGGGTGATGATTTGTCAGATCTCGGCCACCCTCTTACTAAGAGAGGGTCGTGCTAGCACCCGATCTTCGGGCAAATGGAGTGTCAGCTGGACAGGGTGGGGGTAACTGCTAGGGTGGGGTTATTAGGGTCAGCAGTGTTAATAGTTAATGGGCTCAGGGCCTTGATAAAATAAAAGCAACAACATTTCCCAAAATGACCATGACCCACGGTATTTTACTGATGGGGTATTTTCAAAATAAGGATTTAACTTCAGTATGTCACCATTATACATTTTTCATTGGAACTTTGCTGGCAGGGGTCGGTATCGATCTGTCATTATATATTGGTCAGTCATGCAACATTTCCCAGTTGCCCTTGGAAGTGTTCCAAAATGCGGTGTGTGTGTGTGTGTGTGTGTGTGTGTGTGTGTGTGTGTGTGTGTGTGTGTGTGTGTGTGTGTGTGTGTGTGTGTGTGTGTGTGTGTGTGTCACAATGTTTTTATCCCTAACCCTAACCTGCTTTGAACTCATCCGACCTTGATGAGAGCTGATAATGAGTGTGAAGACAAGACACTTGGGGAATGAAGCGTACTTTGTGTGATACACAGGGGTTGAGAGAGCTTTCTTTGTCTTTTGGTAGATTCCATTTCAGTGTGTGTGAATGTGAACGTATTCAATTTTCAGCAGCATTTTCTTCAACTCATTTACATTCGTGATTGTGAAATCGAGTGGAGAATGCAGGTTTAAAGAGTACCACAATACCAAAAATCAAACCACAGGCGTAGCGCCATCTTTGGTGAAACATTGGTACACTGTTGCCCTTTGAGGGGGAGTGTTTGAAATTGTGCGGTGCCCTACCATATCTGCTGGCAAGGGTCCCCTAACCGGGATGCATTTGATGGGCATTTTGATAGAACTTTGTATATTTGAATATAATATAACCTATAATTTGATTGAAGGAAATATAAGTTTGCTCCTGTCCAGTTGTGAACATTAGTTGTGGTTTCATTACTTAAACAACTTACGTTGTTCCGGATCTTAAACTCTAAACATTTTCAGCCTCAGCGCGAAGGGAGACATCAACTATCAAATCACTGAAGTCAATCAAGGTTTGTGTGTGTGTGTGTGTTTAATGTCGAAGGATGCCTGATCACAGCCCAGTGTAGTATGGTCCTTTCGCCATGTTTACACATGTGTTTGTGTTGGTCGGGTTTGGCGCGATGGATGGGCGGTGAGGTATGGTACTAGAGGCAGGCAGGGGCTTCTTATTCTTGAGAGGATGTCGTTAGGAGAGGGGTAGGGTTCTTTTGGGGGGTTTGCAGCAGATCGATACCTAAATCCCGACGTTGACAGCCAATCTCCAGCTCTTGTCCTGCAGGTCTCTGACAGACACCCTAAAGGCACGTAGCAGCTCTCCTCTGCACGCGTCCCTCCAACCTCCACCTCACGTGTCTGAGCCGTATTTATTTATTCATTGCCATAGCTGCAGCCACCTCCCGGCCTAGCAAATTGGGCTGTAATTAGACCTACCAGACGGGGGACGATGCGGATGGCTGAGATGCGATGAGTGAACGTCGGCGGGTAGAGGGATTAGCGGGGTCCTGGCCTGCATGTCAAGCCCTGCTCCAGTCTCCCGTCTCCCCGGGGCTCCTTCCACGGTCTTGCACGGGTGTATTTTTTTTATTTTTGTTTTGAATGATAAACAAAATCATCCTTCATATCAGGATACAACCAGGAATATTGTCTGATAGGAAGTCCTTTGTATTTATAAGTTGGGAGATGCCATGCTTACTTTAGTCGAAGCTTAAAGAGATACTTCACCGGTGGGATTATGAAGGTTTTATGAATTAAATAATTCAATGTATTATAAATGTGAAAAAAAAATTGAAAAGCCTAGCCTGAAAAAAGGCAGAAAGAGTGTTTTCATGGTCTCTCTGGCTCAAAGTAAGAAAACCTCCAACTACCACAGTGCATTGCGCTCGCTGCCCCGCCCACCTGTCGGTCTCCCGTCCCCCTCATTCCCCCTCAGGACGCGAGCTCCCGCCTCCTCTCATTCCTTATTGGAAAAAATTTGCCACCAAAAGTGTGTTGTAGTCCTCGGCCCTTCTAGCGGGACAAGAAGTTTCTCCCGAAATGACGTCAAACGCGCCATTCGACGTCATTTCGGGAGAATATTGGATGAGAAAAAATGGGCCAAGGAGAGACTGGTTTAGACTGATATTTATTTATATATTTATTTATATTACAATCGCGATTTTATAGTGATAGAACGCCGGTTCTAAATGGGTGAAGAATCCCTTTAAGTCGTGTTTCGGGCTGGGATATTTAGACTGGGAGAAATTTGTCATTTAGCAAGAGGATCCATGCATTATTATCTTGGTATCAGCTCCTGTTATCCTTGAGCAGTGTCGAAGCAAACAGATTTTTTGCCCAGCATCTGGCTGCAGTTGATAGTAGTCAATTCAAGGTTGGAGAGATGGGGGTGGCAAAGGTATCTCTGGCTAACGCAAGCACACGCAAGTACATTGTTGAAATAAACCAGAGTAACATACTAATAACGATAAAGTACAATAATACACATTTCAGAAATATAAAACATGCAATATATTGTACATTTATATGTAAAAATCTCTAAAAATATGTTTTGCCCGTGTTCTTCATCCAAGGTGGAATAGCCGTGAACTCGTGATACATTTTTTTAATTGTAATCCAGATCACAATGAAGTTGCTGTTTAGTCCTAGGATGTGGGGCGCCTGTCTCACCACACTCTTCTGAATATCATAGAACACGTCTCATTCAATGTTTGAAATGGCTCTGCTTCATATTCACACGGTTGTGTTACTTTCATCTTGGCACCTTGGCTCCTATTTGCATTATCCAAGATGATTTTGTTGTCGGTGTATTAACAACAAGTACCTTTTTGGGGGGGGGGGGGTAGAGCTTATGTGTTATAAGCATTGTTTAGCAAGTGAATACTAGCAATGTGCTCACATATGTGTGTGGCTGCAGTGTTAATGCTTCCCTTTGGCACTGGTCCAATCTGTTGTGGGTGTTGTGATGCAATCGATGAACACTTAGTTCCCACTGGGAACACCGACCACATGCACATACACACACACACGCACACACACATGTGTTGTGTTGTGTCTGGGTCCCATGGAGAGGCAAATTGGCAGACCTCCTGGAAAAAAAATACCACTTTGTTTTTCTAACAGGTGTGTGTTTCTGTGCATGACTGACACGCTTTTGACAAGACGGCCCTGGAGGCCGGGGAGAGAGATTGCCCTTGTGTTGTTGCCTCACCACTGAGCGCTACGGCGATGACAGAGGCAGAGCTATGTGCGGAGCGTGTCTTTAGCCTGGGCCTGCATACAGCAACAGTAGCTCAGGCCCCCGCCGCTCGCTTGAAACGTACAGAAGAAAAAGGGTGTGGGCGCTGCAGAGGATTATAGCATCCAAAAGGTCCAAACGAAGCAATCGTTGTTTTCAATGCATTTCAACATCCCTAGATGCTAGGTATTTTTTCCCATTAGCTTTGATAGTTTTGTAAAATATTCCCTCTCCCCATTCCAAGGCAATGTAAATCATTCGGTCTAGCCCAGTGGTCACAGTGTTTGTGATTCAATTTCCCCTTACGGGTGCCACCATTGCTTGGGTTTTTCTTCAGCCAGCAGCAGAAATAAATAATGATCCATATTTGGAAGATTGAGAGCAGGAATTAATGGCTGCCCTTCAGTAGTCTTATTAAAGCCTTAATAACTCTTTCAGGAAATACCACTGTCAAACGGGACCTCTCGAAATCAAAATGGAGATCAGCTTAACCCATGTGAACCACACAAAATGTTGATGCTCTTTAATCTTAGTTTGCTGTGTGTGCATCTCTTTCCCTTTATGAGGTTGTCGCCCGCTCACTAACCCTATTTGGCAGTCTGTGGGCGGAAAGAACCTGCCTACGGTTTGCTGCTTGACAACGTTGCCCGTAATCGTGATGAATGAGTTGTTTACCCAGAGGTTATGGATAGGTTTGGGATGTGTGTGTGTTATCTATCCCTCTTTGGCCTGTGCTCTTTGGTATGATACATTTACATTTACCCCCATTCATCAGTATTTAATGATGCTCAAGATGTGCTTACAGCTTTGGTGTTGGAGAGTCATGCCCACAGGCTATCAGAGCCTGGCTGTGCAAACTACATCTGATATAAACTTGTAATGGAGCTTTCGTCATTGTTTGTATGTTTGGTGTTTGGAGCCAGTGATGTAGTTGTGAGGTTTAATCTGGAAGGTGACTGGGCCTACTTGCGTCCGCTTTTCCTCTTAGATCGCTTCTTGATCACTTGCTGGTTGGAAGGCTTGACAAGCCCCAATGCTGTCATATTTAGACTTGCCAAAACCCCTAAAGCTATATGTATATTACACCACCATGCAGAATTAAATCAACACTAACAAACACACACACACACACACACACACACACACACACACACACACACACACACACACACACACACACACACACACACACACACACACACACACACACACACACACACACACCAAAATTAAATTAAACTCTGAACGTGACACGTCCCCAGGACCTAAACATCCCCTTCTTAAACTGCCCCCCCCCCCCCCCCCCCCCCAACACTGACAGAATTTGGCTAGCTGCCTAGAAATTACCAATATCTGCCAGGACTGTACTGGACTAGACTGAGGGGCCCCAGAACCTACTCCTCTGACACACACACACACAGTCAGACACGCACATATCTGGCCTTTAATCTATTACATAATGAAAGACAATGGAGGAATTTAGGCATTTTGTTTGATTTAAGTTGTCCAGGCGTACTGGACCCTGACCCTCTCAGCTGCTTTTGGTGTGTGTGTGTGTGTGTGTGTGTGTGTGTGTGTGTGTGTGTGTGTGTGTGTGTGTGTGTGTGTGTGTGTGTGTGTGTGTGTGTGTGTGTGTGTGTGTGTGTGTGTGTGTGTGTGTGTGTTCGTTCTGCTAAGCGGTACAATAAACGAGAATAGTATGGTAGAGTGTAGACAGACTCAGACTAGGGAAGGACAGACAGGGGTTCTCGGTTATAAGAGTTAATTTTGTTTTAGGGATGGATATTGGTGGTAGGGAGGCAATAAGATACGCAGACACTAAAATGAAACTACACCTCATTTGAATAAATAACTACTATACTATACTATATATACTATACTATAAAAAAGTATATATATTTTTCGTATTTATGTAATTGATTATTATTGATCCTCTTCTAAATGTATGTAGTCGACATTAAATTAGTAAACCCGGTAATACGCAGAGAGTTTTACACAATGTTTCTCTACAAACACTATGATAATAAATACTTTCGCATCCAACAGCCCTATTCTAAAACACTGGTGAGGCAATAGGAGGTGGGTATTGGGACTGACCAGGAGGAGGTGTTTGTCCAGCCTCCCTCCTCACATGCAGCCAATCAGGGCCAACATCATTCACCCCCCCTAACGCATGCTCTTCGAGGAGCCGTCACAAGGTACATCCTAACTAGCGAATGTGTAAGGAGGTGGGTTGCAAGAAAGCACACTAAGGGCAAAGAGAGTACAACCGATCGGAGGCAGGTTAGCAGCCTATATCAATCCAAGTGTTCAGCACTGGGGGCTCAACTTTACAAAGCTTTGTAGATAAAAACGTATGAAATGCATCCATATGTGTTTTGTTCTTTGAGAACCCTCGTATAGAGTAGGGTAGATTCACCTGGTGTTTCAGTGAGGGACCTGCGTACATGCTCAACAACGTATGTGCACGGCCCATGCAGGGGGAACAGAGACCCAGTGTTCAGAGGGTCCCGGGGTTGAATAAGGGGCTCTTTATCCAGCGGCGGGCGGGTGTGTGTGCGCAGAGTTGGCGTGGAAGTACTAAAGGGCTCGAACCGTCTCCCTGGTCACAGGCGAGGGCCCCAGCCGCACGCCCCTGGCATGCCGAGACTGCTTTAAAGCCTCACGTTTGCTGTGGAGCCAGAGGTCATGCTTGTGTATGCGCACACACACACGCACACGCACACACAGACACCGCACACTATTAGCTTTTGTGTATTAAGTCGCTAGCTCAAGAGATAATTTAACAGGGATGCCGTCTCACACAAGGCAATTTCCCCCCTCTGTTTCTGAAGTACATCGCCACAATACTAGTGAAAGGCATTCTGGGAGCGGGAGGTCTAAGTTTGAGGTATGTCCATTGTACTGAGCGTTGAGGGACTAAAGACTCAGCACCCCACTCATCCCCAGAACCACTGCTCTTACCCCCAGCCTTCCTATTCAGCAGCACAACACTGAATGGAGACGAGGTCCTTTATTGATCTTGTCAGTTGGGGGTAGGTGGGTGGGGGGGGCTCTTGTCCGCAGAATAAATATGTTATCAATGCATTGCTCGAGTCGAGACGTGTGTGGGTGGGTGTGTTCGCTTTTTCCCCCCTTTCCATATAATGCACTCCATTTTTCTTTCTTGTCAAGTGGGCTCTACGGAATGAATAGCATGTGTTCCTAATAACCCAAACACAGTGTTCCGACATCTTACCCTCTCTCTCCCTCTTCCACACTCTCTTTCTCTTCCACCTCCCTCCCCTCCCTTCCCTTTCCCTCCCCCGTCCCTCCCCCAGATCTCTTTCGACCTGGCCGAGTACACGGCCAACGTGGATGGCGTGGGCACGCTGCGGCTGCTGGACGCCATCAAGACGTGCGGCCTGACCAACAGCGTACGCTTCTACCAGGCCTCCACCAGTGAGCTGTATGGCAAAGTGCAGGAGATCCCCCAGAAGGAGACCACGCCCTTCTACCCACGTTCGCCTTACGGTAAGATGGAGGACTGAGGACGGAGAGACCCGCGTGTACGCACACCATTGTTGTTGCACGCAAAACATCAAGAGCAATCATTCCTGTTTGTATTTCCTCATTTGGCAACATGCAATAGTTTAAGATGAATGCAAAGATTAACGTGCACACTCGTGTGCATGTGTGTAGAAGGAGGCTTAAGTGCAGAGGGAGAGTGTGAGCTTTCTTCACGCCCGAGGCCGAACGTCTCACTGAAGACTGGAGTGGCTCTCACTGTAACAAAGACACCTTTATATCCACGGCACTCACTT